>NC_048222.1:89603666-89822445 GCF_002007445.2 Ailuropoda melanoleuca | reverse complement strand
ATTGTAGTATAATAATAGTTATAATAATAAAATGCATATTTTATATACTTATAATAATAAATATAATAGTAATAAAATCATTATGATTATGAATTATGATTATTTCCCTTCTGCTAGACCCTAGTAGGATAATGTTGGGAGAAGTCATCCAGAAGATGTGCCCCTGGTTGACCATTGAGCTAAATATGGGCAATTGAAGGCCCCCACCCCCTTCCCTGATAAATGTGCATTCTGCGTGCCTTCCCTGCTCCCAGAAACTGCCCCAAAGATACAGCTTTGAGATAGAAATGTGGTGTTGAGATTATTTGGATCCATACACATCTGAACATAGTTAAGGCTTGAATATAAACGTTTGAGATTTTGGTGGATAGGTATGGAGATCTGCTCATCTTGGGGCCACCCAAGACAAGCCTGGTAGGTAAGTTCCCTTGTTTATTAAAACTGCCACCTCCCAATCTTGAATGGCCTGCCTCTTCCTCCAGTCAGTCCTCCCTTGCCCTCCCCTTGCAGGACCAGATTCAGATTATACCTAGGGAGCTCCCGAGGAGGTTGTGACCCAATAGATGAGCAAAAATGACGATACTCCTTACTTGTTCTCCTTATTTTTGTTATATGTGTTTAGAGTATTTGTTTAAATTTATAGTTATCTGTTTGTAGTAAAACTTCATTTATTCTTCACTGTGGTAAGTAAGCCATTTCATTTGTGGCAATTCTTTAGATAAGTGGAATGTGCTTCTGCGAACAGCAAATGTAAAGATAAAAAATGTATTTGATAGACATGCTTCTAACGTATTATATGTACTATACACTAGTCTGCCTTTGAAAACAGTATGCAGTTTAAGGAGATCTCAGAATTTTTGGACCAGTAATAGCCTACCTTCTTGAAAATTCTTCTTATTTTCTTGCTTAAATTATTACCATATAAAACAAGGATAGGTGGGGCTCCTGGGTGGCTCAGTCAGTTAAACATCTGATTCTTGGTTTCAGCTCAAGTCATGATCTCAGGGCTGTGTGATCAAGTCCCGAGTTGGGCTCTGCACTTAGTAAGGAGTCTCCTAGAACTTCTCTCCTTCTTCCTCTGCACCTCCTGCTCGTGCTCTCTCTCTCTCTCTTTCTCCAATAAATAAATAAATCTTTAAAAAAAGCAAAAACGAGGATAGGGAATTTCTGTGACTAGTCTGACAGTTTTCTCTGCCTAATCACAACCTTGTTGGGGATGAGAGCTCTCACTGGTTGTGTGGGCTTGTTATACATGATGGATGGATTTGGGCGTGAGGAGAGATGGAAGCCTGACATGAATAAAGAAGCCATATGCACTTCTACTTGAGCAAAAGAGAAAGAGAACTGCCTTCCCCCACATATGAGTCTGAAGAAACAGGAGCATGAATAGGGATTTTCAAATTCAAAAGCTTAAGTGAGAATTCTGTGAATGAGTGATCATAAGCCATTTCCTGACTTAAACCCCAAGGGAGCTTAACTCATTCCTGTGAAAGTATATCCGCCCAAACCAATGAAACCATCAGTAGCATACAAACTAATACAAAGAAGGACTGATGAAAAAGAAGCAAACATGGCACTTACAAAGCTCTCATATTACTGTCAATGGCAAGGTAAGGACAATATATCAACATATTAAGGATGTGGCCCATTCAAAACCACAAGGAAGAAGTAATGGATACGAAGTTCTAATAATTCTACTTTTTAAATCTTAGAAGCATTTAGATCCTTTTTTTTTTCATCACTTTAGGATGAGGCACAAATCTGAATAGTCTGGTTTCAGGTTAGTGGAAACTGTAAATTAGCTCTATTCCTGTCCCTTGTCACATTCAGGCATATTTGAATCTGTATGTAAATCACAAGCTAAAAATCTCCTGCCTTCTCATTCCTGGCATATCATGTCTCTCCAGAAAGCTAATATTATTCAGAGACAAGATTATTTATTGATAAAAGATATAAGGGACTAAGGTTCTTCAACCAAAGATAAACAAAAATTTTATAAAACTATTGTAAAGGTTTCAAGATACAAAAAAAATTGGCTTGTTATCAGCTCACTTCTGACTTTTCATTTAAGGATTCTAATTTTAGAGATAAATTCTATTTCCAGGCTCTTGATTGCTTTATAAATCTTGAATTTTTTTTTCCTGTCAACAAATTTGGTTCTTTTAATTTAACTTATCTGTCTTGAGAGTTTCATGTTGTTTTACAAACCTTAGTGGTCACAAACACCTACCCTCATACAGACAACAACATCTGGTGAAGAATCAATTTGGGCAGTTTAATCATTCTACTCGAGAGATGATGCCTGTAAATCTATGTAACCAAGAGCTTTCCAATCACACATATACATACAGCAGCTTTATCTTGTGAGGTGAAGTTGAGATCTCTTACATATTGTCACTCCATGACAAGTCAATTGAAAATTAGTTCTAGTGGACAACTGCCAAAACTACCATGTTTCGTTTGCATTTTAAAACATGAAAGAATTGACTTTTGTCATTCCTATGAGACAATATTCACTGAAAATTTTAATGAAAACTGGAACTAAAATCCATAAAAACTCAGAAAGTTTCAGGTGATCTATGCAGGTAAATAATTGACGGAGGTTGTCCTTTGACTCCTGTTTCTTTGCCCCAACAGCCTGATTGGTGCATGTGCTCAAGCTTGCATGGCTACTAGCTACAACAGCTTTCAAACTACCCTTCCCACTTGCATCTCTCTCCTTCCTAAGATTCTCCACAGACTATCTTTTAGACCCCATGAAATTATTTTCCTGGAAAACATGTTGAAAATGCCAAATTGCTGCTCAAAAACCAGCAGTGGCTCATCATTTATTAGGAAAATTTGTTTCCTTCATCACAAGAGTCAATGTAACTTTCCATTATGACAATCCTCTGATATGGAATGTTCTTTCCCAATTTTTTCTGCCAAACCAAAACCTATATGTTACTCACTGTGCACCTCCTGCATTAGACTGTTCCTCTCAAAATTAATTTGATGGTTATAATTTCTCTCATTTACATTCCTTAAGTACTTCTTTTTTTTAAAGATTTTATTTATTTGATAGAGAGAAACACAGAGAGAGAGGGAACACAAGCAGAGGGAGTGGAAGAGGAAGAAGCAGGCTTCCCGCTGAGCAGGGAGCCTGATGTGGGGCTTGATCCCAGGACCCTGGGCTCATGACCTGAGCCAAAGGCAGACGCTTAACAACTGAGCCACCCAGGCACCCCTCCTTAAGTACTTCTTTATGCTACATGAGTCTCACTATCTCACAAATTTAGATTTTGGAAACATTCTATCAACTTGTATTTTCTCTCCCAATTTAAATTGGAAATTTCTTCACATCAAAATCACTATATGCCTTTTTAATTTTGCTTTAGGTTTGCCATTTCTCAGTAATATGAGGAGATGTTAGCATGATATATATTTATCCATCCATTTACTTTCAGTCTTTGTCTTTATATTAAAGTGGGTTTCTGGTAGACAACCTATAGTTGGGTTGTGTTTTTTATCCACTCTGACAATCTCTGTTTTTTTCAGTTGGTGCTTTTAGACCATTGACATTCAAAGTGATTATTGATATAGTTGCCTTAATAGCTACCATATTTGTTACTCTTTTCTATTTGTTGTCCTTGTTCTTTGTTCCTATTTTTGTCTTCCATTCTTCTTCTGACTTTTGTAGTTTTAATTAAGGATTTTATGTGAGGCCATTTTCTCTTCTTTCTTAATATGTGGGTTGTACTTTTTAAATAATTTTTTTAGTGGTGCTATAGAGTTTGTAATATACATTTACAGCTAATCCAAGTTCACTTTCAAATAACACCATACCACTTCACAGGTGGCATAATTTATAATAAAAAAATAAACCTAATTTCTTCATCTCATCCCTTGTATCATTGCTATCATTCATTTCACTATATGTAAAGATAAATGAATAGATACACACATACATACACACACATAAGCATACATAATCAAATACATTGTTGATTTTATTTTGAACAAACTGTATATGTTAGATCAATAAGAATAAGAAACATAAAAATTTTATTTTATCAACACTTAGTCCTTCTTGAATGTTCTCCCTTTCTTTCTTTCTTTTTTTTTTTTTTAAGATTTTATTTATTTAACAGAGAGAGAGAGAGAGAGAACACAAGCAGGGGCAGTAGGAGAGGGAGAAGTAAGCTTCCCGCTGAGCAGGGAGCCCAGTGCAGGGCTTGATCCCAGGCCCCTGGGATCATGACCTGCGCTGAAGGCAGATGCTTAATGACTGAGTCACCCAGGTGCCCCTAATGTTCTCCCTTTCTTATGACGATCCGAGTTTCATGATGGGAGTTGCATATATATATTGTTTCATTTCTCGTAAGGATTTCTTTTAACAACTTTCCCAGGGCAACTCTACTGGCAACAAATTTCCTCTTCTTCTATTTTTTCCCCTGGAAAATATTTCTCCTTCACTTTTGAAGGATAATTTCACAGGATATAAAATTCTGGATATTGTTTTGTTTTTTTGTTTTGTTTTGTTTCTCTCAACATTTGAAGTATTTCACTCTACTCTCTTCTTGTTTGCATGGTTTCGGAGGAGAAGTCAGATGTAATTCTTATCACTTTCTTTTGTAAGTAAAGTATCTCCCTCTCCTCCCACTCTGGCTCCTTTGGGGTTTTCTTTTCCCCCTTTATTCTTGATTTTCTGTCTCTTAAAATTATATGCCCATGTGTATGTAGTTTTTTTTAGTATATATTCTGCTTGGTGTCCTCTAAGCTTCTGGGATCTGTGGTTTGAGATCTGGCATTAACTGGAGAAAATTCTCAGTCATTTCTGTTTTAAATATTTCTCCTGGTTCTTCCTCTCTTTCTTCTCCTTCTGGTATTCCCATTTTGCATATGTTATACCTGTTCTGGTTGCCCCATAGATCTTGGATATCATGTTTTGTTCTTTTTCAGCCATCTTTCTCTTTCCTTTTTAGTTTTCAAAGATTCTATTGATCTTCTAGCTCAGAGATTTTTTTTTGCCATGTCCCATCTACTAATAATTAGCATATCAAAGGCATTCTTTGTTTTTCTTACAATGTAATTTATATCTGGTATTTCTTCTTTTTAATTTTTTGTCAGGATTTCTATCTCTCACTTACATTGCCCATGTGCTCATGCATACTAATTTATTCATCAGTGTCCTTGTATATCATAGTTGCTTTAAATTCCCAGTCTGATTATCCCAAAATCCTTGCCCTGTCTGGTTCTGATGCTTGTTCTGTCTCTTTCAATTATGTTTTTTGTCTCTTGGTATGCCTTGTAATTTTTTCTTGGTAGCTGGGCATGATGCACTGGGTAAAAGGAAATGCTGTAAATAGGCCTTTAGTAACATCATGGGATGTGGGAAGAGAAGTGTTCTCTTGTCCTTTGTTTCAGTCTATCTTTGGGTGAGCCCATGCCTCTGGACTATGAACTTCACAAGCGTTTCTCATATCTTTCTCCCACATTAGATGTGACAGACTGGACTAGACTTAAGTATTTTCCCATCTCCAGGTCACTTAGGCTTTGCTAATACCCCATCAAGTTAGGCTCTGGTTAACTAGTTTCCCCTGAGGGCAGCCCATGTTGAGAAGAACAGAGGGCTCAGACATATTTTTAAATGGTTCGTCACCCCCCAGCCCCTCACACCCACCCAGTTCAATCTGGAGATTTTTCTCTGATATTTACCCTAAGAACCTGGTTGGACCTCTGGAGGTAAATCTCACAATATTTGGGGGTCCCCTGTGACTTAGGTCTCCAGGAGTTTTTAATCTCAGACTTGTCCACACTGAGCCTCCAGCAATTCAATTACCATTCAGGTTCTCCAACCTTGCTCTGGTTGATGTAGCTCTCACTTCTGGTGAGTCTCTGCTCTGTTAAGCAGTGACCCAGTATTCACCTGTCATTCACTCCAATCCTGTGTCTTCCCTATTCTTATGGATTGCTGATTTCTTAATCTGTTCACTTTTTTATTTACTGTTAGGAGGGAGTAGGTACTTCTAACCTCCTTACATGGAGAGCCAAAAACTAGAATTTCCCCAAGGGAATTAATATAGCAAGGAACATAAAATCAAGCAGCCAAAAAACAAAGATAGCTAAAACCACACCTTAGCTGAACCATTCTGGGTGTGTTGGTAATGTCAAATCAGTGGGTTTTCTGAACTATATTAACCAGTCGGTGTCTTTCAGGGAAAGACAAAGATGGTCAAAAATTCAAGATTCTGATCTAAGGTAAGAGATAAGTCTAAGATTAGAGTTAAGTCTATGCATTTAATTACAATTCCACATTTAATCAGTGCTAAGATATCAATGAGTTTCTAATAAAATTATTTTAATTTTTTGTTTTAATTTCTAATAAATCAAGAGATTAAATTATGATTCAGTGACACTGGGATATATATGTTGTATAATAATGCATTAATATTATTATTAACAATAGTATGGTAAGTTACCACATCTAGAGCTCAATATTTTTCACATTGAATTTCAGGCCAATGTTTTTCTAACCCTGTCTGTACACACAGATAAGGACTTTTTCTATGACAGTTGAACATCATTAGGAGGCAGAGCAAGAAGAGGAAAGAAAAAGGTAGCATACTCAGTGATGAAAATAAATTGAACATAAAATATTTCAGGACCCAGGGACAAATCGGAAACTTCTAAATTCTTAACTGAGCCTGTTTTTCCCTAATGATCTACTCCAGTACTTCTAGTTCAGCTCTTGTGACCAAGCCCTCTTTCCCATACTCTCATTCCATTTGCCTTTTTTTTTTTGACATATAACATTATATCAGCTCCAGATTTACAACATAATGATTCAATGTATTCATATACTGTAAAATGATCACCACAGTATTCTACTTAGCATCCATCACCATATATAGTTATAATTATTTTACTCATGAGAAGAACTTTTATGTTCTACTTGCTTGGAAACTTTCAAATATGCAATAGAGTATTATTACCTATAGTGATGCTGTACATTACATCCCATTTGTCTTTAGTTTCTATTCAGAAAAATAAGCTTTAATACATAATAGCCTAATGTGCTTGCCCACAGCAAAAGAGGATTTTAATTTAAAGAGAATTCTAAGGCAATCATTAGTAAAAGAATGATTTCAATCATCTTGTCTTCAAAACAAATACATAGCACTATGAAATGAGTTGTCTTTATATCACACATGCTACTGGGAAAAAATTTGCCATTAGATGACTATCATTTAAAGGCTATATCTTTGCTCAAATGAAAGAAAATGAAATAATTTGGAGTTTGAAAGAACAAGAGATAATTTGACAATAAAATTTAGAATTGAGTTTGTTCTGAAACGTCCTTATCACACTTGAGAATAATCCTCTCCATCCACTTGAGGTAAAAGCTTCCTTCCACACAAAGAAAAGAAATGGATTTTAAATAAGAGGATTTTCAGACTCTGCTATATCCCATTCTTAGAGAGAACTAAGCAACTACATTAGCACTACAGGTCTGGTTCTTTCAAACCAAAGTACAAAAAAAGAGAAGAGATAATCAAACAACTTAAACTTCTTAAATAGAAGCAGCACATTTGTATAACTAATTTATTTCTAAAAACAAACATACAATTAAAACAACACATAAATGACACTTATATTACTCCTTTAAAATCACACTCATATATTAAAATGAAAGAAAAAGCCCCACAGACTCACCTGAATCCAGATTTCTTTAATCCAGTTGCCCTTGACTTTATAAAACTTTTATTTCAGAATAACTTTATCTTTAAAGATCTATAGACTTTAAGTCATAAAACCATAGGTTTGAACTACACAGGTCCTCATACATTGTATATTTAATGCAAATAGAAGAAATGTCATTTCTCAGTGTTTTAGACACTACAATTGCATTAATCATATACAACCAAAGACAATGAGCTTCTTCCATGTGCAAATCACTGTTTTTGGTGCAGAAATTGTCTTGGTTTAAATTAGTATTATTTTTACACTTGAAAAGGTATCTGCATAGCTAAATATAATTCAAAACTAAACAGACAAGTGCTGTCATAAAACCATCCATTACTATGGAAGGACAAAGTACTGGAAGTCACTTAAGATACAATTTTTAAACTAAATTGAGCATTTTTCTATGTCTTGGTCCAACTTGCTTTTGCAGTTACATAAATTCTAAGTGTGAACCATTTCATGGATACCTTCTAACACTTACTAGTATTGGGAATGGCCAATTTATCTTTAAAACAACACTGGGGACCTAGAACATCACTCATTTAGCCTCCCTAGCATAATTTCTTCTACTAGATCTTACTATTTATTAACCTCTTACTTCAGTGTTCCAAAGCTTAGCTGAGAATATATCATGATTAATCCTAGTAAACAATCTCAGAAAATATAAATAAAATGCCTATATATACTTATGGAAAAGTGTTATGGACTGCCATTTTAGAAATGGAACAGTACAAAGTAACAAATTAGCCTTTTCTCTTCTGGAAAAAAACAGCCATTTTTATTTATAATTATAATAAAACCTATCTTTTATGGAGTCCTAGGGGCCCTATATGCTTAAAATCAAGCATCTAAACACCTCAAAAATTTCCTTTTTTTTTTTTTTTTGGACCCTGGAAGGAAAATAACTCTTTCTCTGCCTCTGTGTCTCCCCATGTTCTCCTGTGAATTTAATCTTTGTTGTCTCTCAAATTCTAGAAGCATTTTATCGGGAACCTCTCTTATGACATGTTTTTTTATTGAACATTTATTAAATATCTATAATTTTCCAGCAATGTGTTATAGACAGAAACATCTGTCAGAAAATTTTGAAGATACTTTTCATGGTTCCCCTTTGCTAGGATGGAATAAAGCTCAGACACAGTTTAAGTAATTTACTACAGGTTACATAGATAGCAAGCAAAAGACCCAACTATTTAGACATATCTAACACAACATCCTGTGCTCTTCAAAGCTCTATTTAAGAAAAAATACATATCTCCTGAGACATTTGCATATGTTGATATCAAAGAGACCAAAGTCTATGGGGATCCTGTCTGTAGGACAAAATGTTCTGGAGGATCAGACTGTGTCTTACTTGACCACTTCCCCCTAAGAAATAAGTTTTTACTTCAAAGCTAAGGAGGAATTAGAAGTCAAAAATCACAGTGAGGGGCACCTGTGTGGCTCAGTCGGTTAAGCATCTGCCTTCAGCTCAGGCCATGATCCCAGGGTCCTGGGATCAAGCCCCACGTGGGGCTCCCAGGTCAGCTGGGAGCCTACTTCTCCCTCACATTCTGCTTCTCCCCACTGCTTGTGCTCTCTCTCTCTCAAATAAATAAATAAAATCTTTTTAAAAAATAAAACATAAAAATCACAATGAGTAGTAAAAGGTGTGTATGTGTGTGTTTGATTTAAACCTAACCCACAGGTCATTCATAAAAGCCTAGAACCAACTAAATGCCACAGATTGAGCATTGATTAAAGCAATTGTAGCTTAAGGCTCAAACTACAGTATGTTTACCTATTGAAAGGCAGTGAATGTAGCCAATGTACAGTGAGTGTCATAGCCAATGTACCCAAAACTGGGTTTGGTATTTCAAGTACTCAATAAATAGGTTTTGCATTCAGTTGAATTCAGTGGAATTAAATTTAATATCATAGTCTTTTCTCCACAACAGATTTTAAAAAGCACCACATTAAATATTTTATTTCTATCAAAACATCTAGGGGCGCCTGGGTGGCATGGCGGTTAAGCGTCTGCCTTCGGCTCAGGGCGTGATCCCGGCGTTATGGGATCGAGCCCCACATCAGGCTCCTCCGATATGAGCCTGCTTCTTCCTCTCCCACTCTCCCTGCTTGTGTTCCCTCTCTCGCTGGCTGTCTCTATCTCTGTCAAATGAATAAATAAAATCTTTAAAAAAAAACATCTAGACATTCCCTATTTTATTATGATGGCAGAAAGTTATAATTTAGTTTGCCAGCTGAACACATAGCAGTTTTTATTTCCAATGCAGGAAGGAACTGCATTGCTAGGTAAACTCAAAAATAAAGCAATAATAAGTAACAGAGAATTTTGTGTTTCTAATTGCAACACCTAATTCTTCCCATGCTGAATTTCATTCCATGGGTGTAATATGCAAATACTTCTAGTAATGAGAATATCATTACATAAATTCCTTTTTTTTCCTGAGAATAATTTAATATGCTAACTTCAACATACAACTATATTCTAATATAATTATTTTAATGTAAAGAAATGGATCCTTACAAGACCAAAATAAGCCAGAGGCCATGAGGTTGGTTTTTATTTTTTCCCTTTTTTGTTTAAGTAAATGTGCACCATGATGGTTCAACAAGTAAGGCAAATGCCATGAATGTGAAAGCTGCAGGGCGCCTGAATGCCTCAGTAGGTTAAGAGACTGCCTTTTGCTCGGGTCATGATCCTGGAGTCCCAGGATCATGTCCCTGCTCAGTGGGGAGTCTGCTTCTCCCTCTGACCCTCCCCCTCTCATGCTCACTCTCTCTCTCTCATTCTCTCTCTCTCTCAAATAAATAAATAACATCTCTAAAAACAAAGAAAAGAAAGCTGCAGTTTCCAATACCCCATCTTGAACCCAGGGGAGGTGAGTTAGACAGAAGCGGTAGTCATTCTAATTAGACAATCAGGTAACGTCATGACAAGTTAGCTTGCAGCAACAAAACTGTCCATGTAAGTCCTTTTTCTTAATGATTAGAGGTCCCATGTTGTCTCCAGTATCTTCATTGTGTTTTGTGTGAGATCCATCACAGAATGGAAACTTTCTGAACCTCCAACAATGGCAGTACACAGCTTTGTCTCCCAAATCTTCCATGTCAAAATTTTGGGTTTGTATTTCTGGATGTAAAGGTTTACCATAGATTTGTTGCAATGCTCTTTAATATAAAATCTTCTGTAAGCTAGATAACCAATCGCAGCTGTCCCAGCAGCAATGTTAACTGCTGCGATCCATTCCTACACTGGAAATCGGTCTCACGGTACCATTGCTTGCAAGGTGTGTGCACAGGACTCTCACGAGGGGCTGGAGTCAAGGTGCAAGAAACAGCCTACTTGCACCGACTCCAGGCTGCCCACCATTACATAAATTCTTACTCGTTAGTCTGAGGCTACTATCAGACAGAGGTTAATGTGGCTAGAGAAAAATAAAACTCTTTGAAGTCAGGAGGCTGGCAGTAGGGATCTCAGCTGTGTTAATTACATTCTTCATGTGTCTGTGCTAATATTCTTTGGGATTGTTATTATTTTATAAATTAATTCTCAATGCTGACCTTTCTTGAGTCTGGTGAAATTTGACAGAATTGACAATGAGGTGGTTTAAGACAAAAACAGCCAATTGAAATGGAATCAGAAGAAAGGGCTCCCTGTCACAGAAATCTAGGATTCAGACACAACTTATGTCAAACACTCACCAGCATTCAAGACGATGGTGCCACATTGTCATGGGAGCGCTGAGCTCATCCCAGTATTAACTCACACTGTGACAACACTGATGATGTCCTTGGGGATTATACATATTTAGATTCCATCCTTACAGTTCACACTGAATATATAAGAAATATACCGTTTATAAGATGTAGATCTTATTGAATCAGAGTGAGAGATCGTTTTCTTATACACCAAGCACCTGTTTATATGGTGCCATTCAGTGCCAAGTCTATGAAAAGAACTTAGGAGTAGAAACATGATTATTTCCTGTGCCTTCTTTGCTTTTAAGAGGCCATAAATTCCTTTATGGAGGGCTATATTTTCAAATGAACATTTGTTTCATTTTTCTTCTTTACTGTGTGGTGTGATATTTGAGGCATATCTATTCATGAATGAAAGATTCCCAGCAATCATATACCCTTTTAGCCACAGAAATGGATTTGAGTTGCAAAATCCACATACACTAGATACAGTTCAAGGATTTTTATGTTTTTTTTTTCTCAGTTCTCATTTTAGTCATACCTTTTGATAACTGAAACCCATCCTTTGTTTTACTTTCTGATTAATGTAGTTGTAACACTTTTCTTGGTAACAGATAGTGAAGCTGGGCAGGACATAAATGACTTCTCTTCAGCTTTTGAAAGGTAGAAATCTGTAAGGAAATTTCTCTCCAAATACTAATATGTATTTTCCAGATGTTCTTTGTTCTATTGCTAAAAACCTATATAATTCAATATGTAATCATTTTCCATGTGTTCTATAATTTTTAAATGACAGCCTTGTTTTAGGACTCATGTCAATCCACATCTGACCCAGAAGGATCACAATAACTCAAAATATATTTGGTGGCTCCATGTGCCTTGGTGTAATTATGCTTTGATTAAGATGAAGATAAAGCAAGTGAGGACCCTGCTGTTTAACCTCTCAGCCTCCTATCTGCTGTCCAGATGGGCAACTGACCCTAAACAATAGGCCTAATCTCCCTGGAAGCAAGGTGAACTTCCAAAGTGTTATACATTTTATTTCATTATATCACTTATAAAATAAAAGGCTAATATGTGGAATGATATTTTGTGCAATGAACAATTCTAGGTGCTTTCTAGGTAAGTGTCTCACATTTTGCACAAGATAATAATGTAAATTAGAAATTAAAATCCTGGGCATATTGTTATGCATATAAGAACACTGAAGTTCATGGAATTTAAATAATACAAGATCACATAGCATGAATGAAGTGAAAAACAGTTGGATTCAAACCTGGACCAGTGGGAAGTGAAGGCCTACAGTTTTTCCTGATCAGATCGTCACTTCCCATCATCTTCCAGTGAAACCTGAAGAGAAATTTTAAAAGAAAGAAATACTTTTATAAATGTTCTCATTGCTATCATTAACAGGAAGTTTAATAATGACAATATAATTAAAACCTAATTATCTGGCTCTGTTCTCCCACTCCTGTGAGCTTCTGTTCTAATCTCATATCCTCCAATGCCTTGATGAGCCTTGGAGACTAGGGTTGATTCAAATTGAAAGTGGAACTTAAGATTTAGTCATTATCTCTACAAGTGAGCCGTAGTGTTGTCCAGTTTTAAGTCTATATAGTAAGTACACAGAGCATAGAGGACCAATGGTGGAATTAAGCTTTATGATTCTATTCATGGTGGAGAAATTGAAATTCTATTTAAAAAAATGTAACCATGACTATTACACTTGACATATGCTCAAAATTAATTCAGGGGTATAAATGTGGAGAGACAGGCTAATTTGGGCATAACATCAGGAGACACTTAAGGTGTAAGGTGCTTTATTTTAGTAACATGGGGATTAGAATCATTGCAGGAGCCCTGTGTTTTCCAGGGCTCCATGAGACATTCACTTAATTATACAACTGAACTTGAGGTGAAACCTGACCTGAACCTGAAAACAAGCCAGGATCAATTGGAACTGCTACGTTATTTCAAAAGAGCATTCAATAGAAGAGAATTCATCTTTCAAAACCAAGGTTCAATTTTGAAACTAACCTGTTTCTAGTGATTGACAAATTAGAAATTGGAAAGGCAAAGTTCCATTTAACAGTTGGAAAAACAGTAATTTGGAAGATATTGATGACTTTTATAGTTTCACGGATTAAAACCCTGAAATTTTGAGTTGTTTTATGTTGCTACCCTTAAGTAAACACCATGTGACATTTATGAAATTCTAACTATATCTAAAGATGGAAGTCATAAAACCAAGATAAACATACAGGTTTTGTTCATTATTTAAAAAAATGAAATACAGCAAGTATGCTTTTACCCACTAACAGAAAGTGGAAACACTTCAACATTGGAGAATAATGATTAGTATTTTAAAAGCACAAAAGGAGTCAATTATCATTTTTTATAGTTTAGAGCAGTAAATTGAAGCTAATACAATATAAAACAATAATTATCCCACAGTATCAAATGAAAAATAGGTCAAATTGCATTTTAAAACTGACCTTAGGATTTAAGTGTTTTGCTAGTACTGCTATATTATAAGAAACATAGTTTATTGTTAACCTGAATAAGATCTAGTTAACTAAAGAGCACCATTTTATCTTTAATACACTTGCAATTTTATCTCAATAAGCAATATTAAGAATATTCTATTTAAATAATTTACTTTTTTTAAGATTTTATTAATTTATTTGTTAGAGAGAGAGCACAAGCAGGAGTAGCTGCAGGCAGAGGAAGAAGTAGGCTCCCTGCTGAGCAAGGAGCCAGCTACAGGACTCCACCCCAGGACCCTGGGATCCTGACCTGAGCCCAAGGAAGACACTTAACCAACTGAGCCACCCAGGCATCCCTAAATAATTTATTTTATAACTCCTTACTTAGCCTTGAGGTATTAAAATTTTGATTCCATCAAAAATTATGTCTATAGAATAATCAGTATGATTGTGCAAGAATTAGAAGCTGTTTAAAAACTCAGTTTGAATTTATTAAAATTTGCTCAAACATCTATGACCTAGGTTCTTCTAGAGGACAGTCTTCTCTGTCTCAAAAATTCAGTATGTTAGATGATTTCTTCTCCTTTCTATTTTTTTTATTTTTCTGCTCGCCACTGGGTATGCCAACAATGCCAGGTTGTGAGTATTTTTTCAGAAATTTAAAATTACTAACATTCGTATTCCTAACAGTACTTCAAAATTTTATACATTTTTTCCGTTGGTTACTACCAACATTTAGCTTAGCTGAATGCCCTCTGCTAATGTAAATTCAAGATTCATTCATTAAAAATCTTTTGTTTACAAGGGACAAGTGCTCAACTAATGCAGGTTTAAGGAAAAGGGAAATATTTTTTCCCCAAAATTAAAAAGCCAGGGGATAGATCTAGATTGAGCCCCTTGCTGGATTCAAGACTCAATCAAGTTCATCAGAAATTTTTCTGTTCAACCTTCAGCTGCATTATTTCTCTGATTTACTTTAATTTTTAAGCCTGTTTTCCTTTGGTGATGGCAAGGTAGTTATACATGTACAAAGACTCATATCAAAAAGCTTACTAACACTTATGGTAAGATACATGTTCCTTTGCAACAGTTCCAGAAAATGCCTAGAATTTAATCCCTTGCCTGGCTTAGATCATTTGCTTCCTTTGAAACTAAGGCCACATGCATACCCATAGGCCGACTGTGAGGAGGAACACTCTTACAACACAAAATAAAGTTTATCTTAGAAGAATTAGCGGAAATGGAGGCAAGGCAGGTACAACATATTGTGCTTTTTTGTGTATCTAAAAGGGTCACATAAACTTCCAAAAGTTTTCTTCCTGGGCATTACTGACATCTAGGTCTTCCAAAGGACCACCACTGTCCCTAAATTGAAAAATGCACACTACATGAGACTTCCATCCAGAGCTCTCCGTACACATGTGGTTTGTAAAGAAAACATCCATCAACTTCTACTATCTATTCTTTCTAGCATCATTTAAATTCTAGAGGACTCAAGCCTTCAATTTATAATCCTTCTCCTCATTAGAAAATGAAATTTTCTTGTCAATCAGACAGTTTTTCCCCAAGATCCTCAGTCTTCTCCCAAGTCTTCAAATCTCATCCTACCTCACCTCAAGTCAGTAAAGGACACAATCAATTGATTCCCACCTCAACCGTCGGTATTTGCTTTTTAAAAGTAAAAGTTAGTAGATAAATCAAGAAAATGGATCTCTATCTATGAAATGTCAACCTTCAGATGGGGAGAGGAGGGACACCGGGGGATAAGAGTGTATACCATTTATTATTACATAACAAAAACTTCTAACACTTAGTGACTTAAAAACTAATCATAAAGCAATTCTGATGTAAATATAGTTTGCTTGGACAGATCTTCTGGTCTGGACCAAGTTTGACATATTTAGTACAGGTTTGTTCATATGTCTATAGTCAGTTTGTAGGTAAGCTAGGAGTAACTATTCCGAAATAATCTCATTCACAGTGGATTTGGTGATTGACTGGCTTTTGTCCATAATGGAATGACTAGACCACATGCCTCAATATCCAGCAGGCTAGCAAAGCTCTGTTACAAAAGAGAGGGCAGAAGAATCAAGGCCTATGAGGCCTAGGCTCAGAACCAGCAGGCACTCCTTTCTTCCACTTCTTATTGGCCAAAGCAATTCACAGACCAGACTCTCCCATGATGGCTGAAAAGTCACACTGCTTGTGGATGTGGAATATAAGGGAGAGAGTTGGGCCACCTTTATAAACAATTGAGCACGGTCCTCTTTTTTTTTTCTTTTTTAAGATTTATTTTTTTATTTGAGAGAGAGAAAGATAGAGAGTGGTGGGAGAGGGAGAGGGAGAGAGAAAATCCTCAAGCAGACTCCTTGCTAAGCGCAGAGTCCCACACGGGGCTCCATTCCAGGACCCTGAGATCATGACCTGAGCTGAAATCAAGAGTCAGCTGCATCACGGATCAAGCCACACAGGCACCCTGAGCACAGCCCTCCTTCTTAATCAGCTGACACTTTCAACATTTCTCCTTGAGATATTTTTTTAGCCGAATCCAGAGTACATGAGATCTGTTTTCTATCTTCCTAGTTATTGTATGCAATTGTTTTGACAATTATTTTATAACTATATAATATAGGTTATCATTTTCCTAGCCTCTAAGAACAATTTCTTCACTGTGTCTCAAACTTCGCTAAAAATTTCTTCTCCATTTTTCCAGCCTCAACTGGCTCTGAGGTTTTTATTATTGCAATTACCCAGTTCAGGAACCAATTTCTATATCAGTAATCTATTGTGTAACAGACTATACAAAAAAATAGTAACTTAAAAAATATTTATACTATTTATAAATATTTATTGCTCACATGTTTATGCATCAGACAGTTGTACTAATCTGGGTTAAGCTCTGCTAGTCTCGGCTGGGATCTGTCATGTGCTGTGGTCATACAGAAGGTTGGCTGGGGACTGATTTTCCAAGAAAAGCTGCATTCACCTGTCTGTTGATTGGCTGGCTGGTAGTGGAGGCAATGATGGTGATGGTGTCATATGAGTAATGTCATGCACAGTCTATTCATATGGTGGTAGCAGAGTTCCAAGAAAAACAGTCAAAGCACAAAAGCTTCTTGAAGCTTAGGCTCCAGAGAGGTACACCTTCAGTTCTGCCACATTTTATCAATAAAAAGAAGTGACAATGTCAGATTGGATTCAAGGCGGAGTCAATTATACTTCACCTTTTGGTGAGAACTGTGAAGTCTTTATTCAAAGGGTGCAGATTTAGGTGTGAAGAGTCAGGTCTATTTTTGTAAGCTGACTATTGCTAAGATTACCAACATTTGGAACATGAGTTGCCATACACGTTTATTTTACAGCTATTTCTTTTTTGTTGTTATTTTGTAGGTGTTTTGTTTTTTGGGTTTTTTGTTTGTTTGTTTTTTGGGTCTTTGTTTTGTTTTGTTTTTGTATTTGAGTATAGTTGACATGGTGTTACATTAGTTTCAGGTCTACCACATAGTGATTCAACTTCTCCATACATTATGTTCATGCTACCATCTGTCACCATACAATATTATTAAAATATCACCAATTATATTCCCTATGCTGTCCCTTCTATTCCAATGACTTATTCATTCCATAACTGGAAGCACTTTCTGTTTCAATGAATCATTCTATAAAACATTTTGTAGTTTATGCTCAACTTGTCATTTAGGATTTGAGAATAAAACCTAATATGTTTTAGATATTCTAAATTTTGTTATGAAGTTCAAATTAAAAGTAGGCACTCAAGAACAATATTCAAAGTATGAACTCAAAATACAATTATTAAAAGTGATAATCTAAAAAATATTTTTTATCTTTTTTTTGGTGACCTTAAAGAAGTCAGAAAAATCATAATTCTATTATTTGTTCAAAATATATGATATAGTGAAATTAAGGATAATCAGTATTTATCTTCAAAACTAACAAATTATCATGATCATTGCTGGAATAAATTGATCATGGTTAGAAATGAATAGTCCAAATCTAATAAATATACCCTTTATTTTGAATTTTATCATTGGACTAGAGAGGACGGGTAGTGGGTCCTTGCTCTGTCAGTTACTCTAGGATATGGGTGGTCCTATGGCAGAATGAGTAGTGAGAACTTTGGTCAGTTTCAGATTCCCTTCATCCTTGCACCAAGATTTTTATCTGTGGTCTACCCAAGATAGAATATGGCACTGGAGAGTTTCTTTTTTAGCTATAGGAAGATACAACACAAACACCTGACTCTGTCAGACAGCTTTGTTTCAGACAATTGGTCTTCTCTGCTGTCCTCAGAAGGTTGCACATTAATACCTCTGAAAAAAATAAAATAAAAAAGCCTTCTCCCAGACTGTGCAATGAGGCAGGAACGCAACTTAGTGGATCATAGAGGAGTCATCTGGGAAGGGGTAGAGGAAAGCAGCCTTCCATCCCCAGTCAGGAATAATGGGGCCTGGAAAACTGCAAGTTTCCCAACAAGGACAACATGTGAAAAAAGAACTAGAATAAATCATCAATGTGTTTTCATTTCTTGAGTCTTAAATTTCTTGGGAGGGGATCCCAAGAGAAGAGTAGATTTGCTGGGAATGCAAAATCATATCACATATATTTTAAAGATTAAAACAGTAGTGACTTTTTTTTATAGATCCCAAGCAGGTGAAACGGGTCATATCAGTAAAAATAGATAATGGAATACTTAACACTAAAGTCATTTTCTTGTTTGCAATGCTCTGATTCCTAAATGGGAATGCCAAGTGGAGGAACAATGAAATAAACACAACAGTGTATAGTGTATAAACACAAGTTATAGCGTATAGACAGTGAGTGCAAGACAAGATACAAACACCTAAACAGCTGAGAATACTTTGAAACATGCAAACTTCACCTCATGCTATTGTACCTATTTAATAAAACAATTGGCATGTAAAATTTTAAAAAATAATCCATAATTTGCTATTAACTGAGATACCAAGATGAATCCAAAGTAAGCACCCTTTCCATAATGACACATAATGCCAATGGAAGCACCCTGTTGTAGGGTTGGACATCATAATACAATTTGCTTTTCCCTGTCCAGAGCAGAATTTGGTCTGTAAAACGTTATTGTCCAAGATTGCTTACACTGTAGAAATTGAGCAAGAAAATAGAGTTAAACTTTGTGGGCAGCAATTACTCTTGCTGTCAGCAGGTACAAAATTTACCACCAAAGGAAAATCTGAAGAGTCAAAGGTACTGTCACGTAGAAGTCAAACAGCCCTCCTGAGTTTTTCTCAGATTCCTAATAAAAGTCTTTGGCAAGAACTGCCATAGCTTACAGTTTAATGAATGTAGGTGAAAACAGATCTAAGTTGCAGCTTTTGTGTGGGTTGGAGTATTATTATTTTTTATAGAAATTCAGCTTGGGGGAGCTATGAGGAGTCATCCACTCCTGAGCTATCCTTCCGGAATATCTACTCCCTTTCATACATATTTTGAGAGGGGACATATCATCCTACTGACTCCTGTATGCCATATATCTATTGTGCGTGTATGTATATATGTGTGTGTGTGCATGTGTGTGTGCATGTGTGTGCGTGTATTACCTGTAACTATATCCTAGCCATTTATCTTCCGGCCTACCTATTAATGAAGGGACTACCTTCCTTTTGAGAGAAATTCCTCACTAGGCACATATCTTTGATATATTCAGTCTTTCTCTCAATTTCTATATCCTTAATAGCTGCCCCACAGGGAACTAGGAAGATGTAAGGAGGAGCAGCTACTGATCCACAACTAAGCCAGCTTATTAGCAATGATTACAGCAGGAGATGTCCTGGCAGCTACTTCTGGCTGTGCACTTTCCACCTCAAGATGGCCACCTGGCAATATGCTCATTAGCTTTGCATCCTCACTCATACTGTAGTTCTCACATTCAGAAGTCAGAAACTGTCCTTTATATTTTTAAGCAGTGAATGCCACAGATTCTCTGGGATATCCCTTTTGCCTTTCAAAAAAGCATGAAGACTGTGCTTTTTTTAAAAAAGATTTTATTTATTTATTCGACAGAGATAGAGACAGCCAGCGAGAGAGGGTACACAAGCAGGGGAGTGGGAGAGGAAGAAGCAGGCTCACAGCAGAGGAGCCCGATGTGGGGCTCGATCCCATAACACCGGGATCACGCCCTAAGCCGAAGGCAGACACTTAGCCGCTGTGCCACCCAGGCGCCCCAGACTGTGCTTTTGATACAAAAGTGTGTCAATTCTCTTGCTAAGAAGAGGTATTTGCCTTATTTCCCTGAAACTGGAGATTTTGTTGGCATACCATTTCTTTCAATTTTAATTTTGCACTTTCCACTTGACAGTTAGGGCCCAGGAAACAGACAGAGATCATTGGGCACAGGCTACACTCAAATTAAAATCTGTTATTATTCAGGGCACATCAGTGGTGCTCATCTGGAGACTATCCCACATAGATTTTAGAAGGTTTAGCATTGGCTAAAGAAGATTTCAGTCAGCAGGGGCAGCAAACCAGCACTACAGAAAGCCCCAGATGAAGAAGCATCTGTCGTAGAAGAGGGGGACTAACAGGCACTAAGTGAGGGGGCTGGGGATGGCAGCAGCTTCTGCATCCACCGTGAGAAAAGACTCCAAGGGACTGTCAAAGACAGATAAGCATGCATGCATGGAATTCAATTTGTGCTGGTCCAGAAGTCAGCGGGTGCAGTGAATGACACCCCCCAAGAGCCTCCTTGAATAGGTTGGAAATTAAACCTCCCTTTCAGACCCTCTGATAAATAGCAGGCAGGGCAGCTCTGCTATGGAAAAGAGGAGGAAGAACAGAAAGTGTGGGATCTCAAGGGAAACTTCTATTTTGGGCATAAAAAATGCATTCAGTACATGAAGTCAAGACACTGAATTTTATGTACCAGAAAGCCTGTCTTGGGCAAAGGTGATGCCATCAGTGCTCTAGTTACTGCAGTTTGGGAAGCCATGAAGCAACACTCTCGGAGCAGGCAAGTGCCTGTTCAGATAAAGGAAGTCTGAAAGATTAAAAATGCACAGGTGCTCTGAGTACTCTAGTTTCCTGCCAGTAAAATATTCCTCCTCCCATTTTTTCCCCACCCCACCCCACAACCAGCCTTCCTGCCAGGAGCAGGAAATAGTTGCATTTTGGCCACTGAGAATTCTCCCACTGCACTCCCTCACTGATGCATACATAGAATATTAAAGACAGGACAAATTAGAGCAATTATACAACTTCCAACCCCAAAAGAATTTGTGTTCTTCTTAGGATGGCAATATATGCATAGTACAATGAGACTCATCTCTGAATCCTCCCTCCTGAACCAGTCTCTGGTCCCACCAGGCTGGACTAATTCAGGCTCCTAGCCAAGCCATGCCCTGTCTATTGCTGTTCTTTCTTCTGCCTGAACTTTCCCTTCTCTCCCCACTGTTTCTAACCAACACATACTCCTCCTTCATTTTGGACCTTGATTCCTCCAAAGTCCTTTCATGGTTCCTTTAATTTGGATATGATGCGCATCCTCCCCTAACCATGCAAATATTCACCTGTGTCCTGTCCCTACCATAACATCTACTGCATTATATTCTATTTCCAAGACTACTTCTCTGTAATCCATCCCCTAGATAATACATTTAGTGGCTGAAGGGACAACATTAATCTTGTTCACTATTAACATCTTAGAAAATAGGTTTATACCTGGGATATAGTGGAAATTCAGTACACAATCTCTGCCTAAATGAATTAAAATTATGATAAAGAGCTTACAGTATTTTTATAAATTTCTTTTTCCTAGTTTGAGTAATACCAGGAGTTGACTATTTTCAAATGTCCACAGAAGTAGTAAAGATTCGTTCATGTTAGTTGTCACAAGAGATTAAGAAAGGATTGTGGTACCAATAAACTGAAACAAGGTTCTTGTCAAGTTCTTCATTGTCTCTTTCCGGGATTCTTGCACTAACCAGCAAACAGTTCTTCCTTTCATCTGCTCTTTGCCTTACACACCTGCATAATCCATTCTTCATTCTGTAGATAGAATGGTCTTCCTAAAACAGAACGCTGAACATATAGGGTTCTCTACCTAAGATCCTTCACTGGTCATCTAACCCAAATTACAGGAGAAATTTGAAACTACTCCATACAGAACAAAAGTTCTTGTACCATTTGTCCCCTGCCCACCTTTTCAGCCTCTTCTGTTATCAATCCATGCCTCAAAATTTACACTCCAGCAAGGCCAGACACTTCTTGTATTGCTGTCACCAATTGATAAGGAAATAAAAATACAGTACAGTAAAATAAAATAAAGGAAAAGAGCAGGCATAAATGTTGAGTTACACCTTTCTTTTTAAGATTTTATTTTTCTATTTGTCAGAGAGAGAGAATGAGCACACAAGCAGAGGGAACAGTAGGTAGAGGCAGAAGTAGGCTCCCCACTGAGCAAGGAGACCAATGCGGGACTCGATCCTAGCACCCTGGGATCATGACCTGAGCCAAAGGCAGACGCTTAACTGACTAAGCCACTCATCACTGTTGAGTTACATCTTTACCTAAACCATAATCTCTACCACCAAAGCAAAAGTACAAGAAATTATACTTCTTCTTTCCGTATTCTTCTCAGTTTATAGGCAGTCCTAAAGTTGATCTCTTTCTCACTTTTAAGGCTATTTGGTGTTCGTTTCACACTTATGTCACCTGTGTAGGATCTTTTATTTTATTTTTTATAGATTTTATTTATTTATTTGAGAGAGAGAGAGGATAAGAGAGAGAGAGAGCACGGTGGGAGAGGGTCAGAGAAAGAACAGACTCCCTGCTGAGCAGGGAGCCCGATGCTGAACTTGATCCTGGGACTCCAGGATCATGACCTGAGCTGAAGGAATTTGCCCAACCAACTGAGCCACCCAGGTGCCCTGTGTAGGATCTTTCAAAACTTATTTCATCTGTGCAGAATTGTCAGTAAAGGAAGAAGTCAGTGTTTAGTGCTTCAGTCTCCAGTACACTAGGGATTAACCTAATTTAAGGGATGAGGAATCCATAGCATGGTCTTTTTTTTAATTATTATGTTATGTTAGTCACCATACAGCACAGTCTTTGCATATAATGAACTGAGTTATAGTGTGCATGGCCAGAACGTAGTAACCCTTCCCTATGGGCAACAGTTTGTCCTGTATGCACCTGACTGACAACCTGCATCCCACAGGGTGTGCTATTGTACAGATCTGATTTTCACTGTGATAGCATATCTCCAGTAGAGAACGTAATAAAGAGTGTTGTTTTAGTGCAATTGCTAAATATTTCAATCAAAACTACATTGAAATAAAAACCTACCCAGAACTGTCATGTCTCAATGCAGGTTTAGAGAATTGCATACATTTTGGGAAATGATGCACAATGGAAAAGGACTAGCCACTGGTAATGCAGCTTTGAATCAAAGGTATGCTTGATGTATAAATGCATTACTTTTAACTACATTCGGTGAATATTGCTGAATAACGCAGATGTGCCCCAGCTGTGCTGCTAGAGGGTTTCATCACCTTCTACATAAAAGCTATTTATTTCGAAGGGTGTCTTCCTTGACTTAGGCTGCAATCATCATGACAACAACAAATACATCTTGTTAACTGAGATCTTTATATTATTTCAGTTTAAATTAGGCCATTACACTTTAAAACATATTAAATTATTAATAATTTTAAGAAATGAATACTTTAGCTGCTTGACATTCTATCTGCTACTTAACATATTCAAATATCCCTTTTTAATATTATGCTAAGTATACTAGAACTTATTTCAGACCTTTTTTCAACTAATTTATATGAAATGGAGATCCCCACACAAGAAGTCCAAAAGGTAGAAAATGATTTTTCATAAGTTCAAATTTAAAGATTAATTTTTTTCCTCCTTTCTATAAGACAAGCTCAAATGTCAACACATCAGCATATCATTTGCTTTACATTGAGCTGTTTGCCTGGTATCCACAAATTCAATTACTTTTCAGCAGCATCAAACAAGATTGTTACATGATTTCATTCTGCAACTCTGAATTTCCTTTCTGCTGCTTTTTGCTTTGCTTGCTTAAAAAAATAAATAATCTGCCATTTTTTGGTGATCTATTAGCAGGTTTCATCCTCATCATGGATGAAACAAATACTCATCCAAGAGGTGAACAGCAGTCTTGCTTCACACTTTGAATCTAGTTAAGATGAGATATTCCTGTGTAGTTATTTTCATGCCAAGGATAAGGTTTAGTTTATGACTGATACGAAACACAATTACCCACTTAACAGTTTATTTTTGTGAAGTACCTGAATCTAGATTTTCTTAAAAATTAAGACTTCTTAACCTTCAAACTCCACCCCTTCCCCATTTTGCATCATATTTTTTATACTTATTCACAGAATGCATATATATATAAATCACCCTTTCTCCTATTTTCAGAGAAAAGATACCTGGGTCCTTGCTTCAGTTTGAAAGTGAATTTGCATCCATTGTTTGCCATTGGTCACAAAGCAAACATAATAAGAGAGAATAGGGATAGATTAACTCAGACACATTTAGAAGAGCAACTCATCAGTATTTCAGTTGTCTCACAGTTATGTCTATGTATTAGTCAGTGTTCTCCAGAAAAACAGAAGCAAACCCCTTACATATGAGATTTATTAGCTTACCTGATTATTTAGGCTGAGAAGTCCTACAAACAGCCATGGGCAAATTGGATAACTGGGAAAGCTGGTGGGATATTTCAGTTGGAGTCTGAAAGCCTAAGAAACGGGAAGCCAGATGTCCGAGCGTAAGAAAAGATGCATGTCCCAGCTCAACAGAGAACAAAACTGCCCTTCCTCCACCTTTTTTTTCCCCTAGTCAGGACCTTAAAAGGTTGGGTGATGCCCACCTGTATTGGTGAGAATGATCTTCTTTTCTCAAACTACTTAAATGCTAATCTCCTCCAGAAACACCCACACAAATGTACTTAGAGATAATGTTTTGCCAGCTATCTGGCCAATATATCCATTACCCCAGTCAGATTGACACATAAAATTAACCATCACAATGTACCTTTGTAGGGTTTTCCTATAATTGAGGCTATTATTATTTCAGAAATGCATAAGTTGAAAATCTTCAAACAAATGAATACTGATGGGAAATTCAGAGACTTGACAACATCATTTCTAAACTACCTCTCTTAACACTCCTGGAACATGAACCGTGTATACTGGGCCACTCTATGACATTAGCAATGCACTCTGTGGCCAAGAACAAAGATTAAACTAAGAATAAATCTATTCTTTCTTCCAGATGAAGTTAAAAAAAAAAACCTTTAAAGTGACCTATAAGGCATTTTGTGGTCCAGTCCCTCATGCATTCATCTTGTATCACTCTCTCTGTGAACTTAACTGACAAAAATTTTGGTGCCATGATATCAGTGTGTTAACTTGACATAGCAACCAGTAACAGTTTACACTTGGTATTACCCTTCCACAAATATTACTTCAATTGATTTTCTTAACAACCTTATGACAGATAACAGTACCTATTTTAAAACTGTGGCTATGGGATCAGAAAGGTTAAAAAAGAAACAACTTTATAACAGTCACATTATTAACTGGTAGAGCCATGATACAAACTTGGGCGTTCTGACCCCACACCACACGACTTTCCACTTTGTCACTGCTGTCCCACTACAAGCAAAGTGACTATACCACTTCCTGTAGGAGATAGTCCTATCCCTTACTTATCTAGTTCTTCTAGCTTTGTTCTTATAGTAGCATCCATTTTTAAGCTGCAGATTTTGATCTATGTATCCTGACTTACATTTAATTATGTTTCTACATGCTTTCCTAGCCTCAATGATTAATTATTTCTATGCCTGACACCACTGGAGCAGGCCACCCAGAAATTTTGAATATGGAGCTCTGCAGCCTATTTAATAACAGTAGTCAGCCTCAGGTGGTACATTGTAAGGACAGTAGGATTCTTTATTTCTCTTGTTAACTTCAGGAGGATAGCAATTGGGAAAACGTTATGCAATTAGTCTCCTTTCTGCCTTAGAAACAAATTTTTCTTTGAGATGTCTGAGATAACTGGCTGATTATTTGCCTATGGGTCCTAGAATTACATTTTATAGAGGTAGAAGCAGACTTTTTTTAAAAGAATTTTTTTTTCGAGTTCCAGATACTTTTATTAGAGGATTGGGCAGTCCTGCTAGCAGACACAGGTGAAGCTCACAGCTGGTGAGGCTGTGTGATGTGCCCTTCCCAGTGCCAGGAATCCTCAGGCTGGGTTGGATGCACCATCCCCATTCCCAGCTGTCTAAAGCAGTACAGGAAAAAGACCCTGCTGCATGAAGCTGGAGGCAGTGATGGCAGAGCGAAGCTGTGACTGAAAATGGCTCCTGACTCTCCTCACAGTGACTCAGTGGTTTGTGTGCCTTTCACCAAACCTCAATTAGTGACATTTTTTTTTCTGCCTAATGTCTTTTTGTTATTAAAAAAAATCTTCTTTTGGTCCTTCTTCCGTTAGATTATAAACAATTTGAAACCAGTGACTCTGGTAAATTGCATTAAATTTCTAATTCTCTGTTGAAGTTTGAAATCCTTCCACTGCCCATCCCTACCCTTGGTAGGGGTGTATTTCCTCACACCTTGATTTGGCCAAGGAACTTATTTTAGCTGATAGGCTGTCAGCAAATGTAATGCAGACAGAGGTTTGAAAAATTCTTGCCGATATAGATTCCCTCTCTTGAATCACTGCCACCATTATGCTCACTGGTCACACGAGGAGATAAACACACGGAGCATAGATGAACCTCCCCCGCTGAGCCCAAACTAGACCAGCCAAACCTCAGACACCCCTCAGATCTGTGAAAAAATTAATTGTTGTTTAAAGCCACTGAGTTTTGGGTTGGTTTTCTAGGAAACATTTTTTGTGGCATTGGCTAACTGGCAAATACTGTCTTTTTTACTATTATGTCACAGTTTAAAAAATGAATATACCACCATTATTAAGAGAAATGTTGACTACCTTGAGTTTTATACTAGGATAAAATATTATACATTATATAATATCCACTATAATGCTGAGTTAATTATCTTGATTTTATTAATAAGGAAACTAAGACTCAAAAGGATGGCACTCTTCACAAAACTAGAAAGAGGGCAAGATGGAATTATGACCTCAGAATGAAACATTTTACAATCTGTTGTCTCTGGTTTGAAGGTGATTTGCCAAAATTTAGGATTCTTGCTAGTCAACTAGTCCATCATAAACAACACCATAAAATGCATAAGTATAATAAATCCACTAGAATATTAGTCACACTCTTAGGATTCATGACCCTAAACTGAACCATACCTGTAATTATGATATAATAAGCTTTGCAGATAGGTGGACTACTGTCATATTTTCCATTTCCACCCCCACTAATCATTATAAGCATAAAAGTGGCTCAGCAGTAATGCATTCATAGCTGTCAAAAAAATCACCACTCTTGATACTATGACTTAAAAATCCAGCTATATGTAATTAAACTTTAATTCCCACATCTCTAATTCATTTATATTTAAGTCAGCAGAAATTTCTAATTGCCCAGGTATCATGGTCCCAAAATTTTCATATATACGCACACATACATATGTGTGAGAGAGATTAAGAGAGAGAGTTATATGTACTTTATGCATCAATAACAAATTCAGATTAAAAAGCTTCAAGAAAAAATTACAATATATATGATAAAATGAGGGTATTCCTGATTTGAATTTTGATTTTTTTCATTACTGAAAGCATTTCACATATAAAGAGGAAGAATAAATTTCTATCACACCTTGGAAAATTTGTGGAATATAGTTTACTGTCTGTCATGAAGATTTTAAAATTCAAATGGATCCCTAGATTACATAATCTTGAAATTCCAACAAATTCAGCAATGTAATTCATGAGAATAGCTTTTCTCTAGAAATTTCCATGGCTCTTGGTTAATAGCTGGCAGAAAATTTTTAGGCACATATATAGACAGAGATATACCTATAGATATATAAATCTTTTTTATTGGTCTAGGCACTTGGTTTTTTTGTTTGTTTGTTTGTTTTGTTTTTACTTTTCAAAACAATAAGGGAAAAGTCTTAAAGGTGCATTTTTGAAATACATGAACTACATATACTGATTTAAGTCCCTAAAGCTGATAAAGATGTAAGCATAGGAGGCTGTGACTTTGTTTTTGTTTTTGATTTTTTTTCAAGATTTATTTAGTTATTTGAGAGAGAGAGAGAGCAAGCATGAGCAGGAGGGGCAAAGGGAAAAGAGAGAGATTCTCAAGCAGACTCCATGCTGAGTGTGGAGCCTGATGTGGGTGGGGTTCAATCTCATGATCCTGAGATCAAAACTCTGAGATCCCGACCAAGCCAAAACCAAGAGTTGGACACTTAACCTACTGAGCCACCCAGGTGCCATAGGCGGCTGTGACTTTGAAGGAGTTTATCAGATGTAGATTTTCAGTCATTAAATTTATATGGTTCCATATTAATGTTGGAAACAGGGCCTTAGAAAAGTCTCTGTGGTGTCCTGTTAACACTCAGAATACAATTCCCTCCACTTCCTTTCCCTGTGCTGTTCTTTCTCCTCCTCGTATCCCCAAAACTATCTTCCAGTGAAACATTGAAGAGAAACGGATACTTGTGATACTCACGGCAAGGTCCTTGTGTCAGGCCCTATAATAGGGAGACTTCTTATTCTCTAGACCAGAGCTTCTTAATTCACGGATCCATGGGTCCAAGGAGACTTCACAGATGGGGATCTTAGGTCTGTGAACCCCTTAAGCCTGTATGTGGCATTATAAGTGTGGTATATATATACAATGGAACATTACTCAGCCATAAAAAGAATGAAATCTTGCCGTTTTCAATGACATGGATGAAACTAGAGAGATTTATGCTAAGTGAAATAAGTCAGTCAGAGAAAGACAAATACCATATGATTTCACTCATGTGGAATTTAAGAAACAAAAGAAAGGAGCAAAGGGGAGAATAAGAGAGAGAGGCAAACCAAAAATAAACTCTTAACTATAGAGAACAAACTGATGGTCACCAGAAGGGAAGTGGGTGGGGGGATGGGGGAAATAGGTAATGGGGAGTAAGGAGGCATTTGTGATGAGTACTCGCTATTGTAGGAAAGTGTTGAATCACTACATTGTACACCTGAAACTAATATTACACTGTATGTTAACTAATTGAAATTTAAATAAAAACTTAAAAAATAAGTGGGATAAATTACTGAAGTCATCATTACATATTTAGATAGAGAACATAAAGAAATATGTACTTTGCCTTATGCAAAATATTCCAAAACCCAAAAATAATTTCCCAGGTAATATAAAGATGTAAAAATCTCTCCTGTATTTTTGAGGCATCTATACTTGCACACAAAGTTTGATTTCTAACTCCTGTGGATTTAAGAAAGTCAAAAATCTTTGAAATACCAGGGTGGAATTTGAACTAAATCTATTCTCTGGCTCAAAGCATCAAACTGAAGTATCTCCAAAGGAGGTCTGTAATGGAATCTACAATTAACCTACTTACAAGGTCATTAATGTCATGCTATAATGAAATATTTGAGCATATTACAGCTATTTTTAAAAAGTTTCTAAAATCACGCTATTGATGCAGAAAGAGAAGTAAATTGAAATTCAATTATCCTCTACTTTTAGAACTCTTTTAATTATCAGGTTGGAAACCTGCACCAATTGAATCCCCATTCATTAGGGACATGAATTTTCAGGACTCTCCTACATTTAACAGGTACAAATAAACCTTTTGCTGTGAAGCACTTGGAAGTATTGTTTCACAAATGGAAAATAACTGGGGCAACGTGAGTAGGCAAAGTAAAAGTGGTAATTTTCACACAGATAGTATACTAATTCACACTGCAGATTCTTGGATTTCATTTTCCCCCATTACCTGCAGAGAGTACACATGTTCCAGCTCTCAGGAGCTGCTGAAGAGCAGACTAACAGGAAGACGCAGGTGACTAGCCACAAAGGCAAAAGCTGCTTGCACACTTTGGCCATGAGACTGCTCTGACGCGGACTAAATCATGTTTCACTAAGTGAAGTGAAACACTAAGTGAAACACTTCTCCATCTGATTCACAGCTTCTTTCCTTCACCAACTTTTTCAAACAGAATCTGATGAAAGACTATTTCCAAAATCCATAAGAAAATCCTACGAATCAATTTTTAAAAGTCAAGCAACCCTCAATCACATGGGTGACTCAGTTGGTTAAGCATCCAACTCTTGATTTCAGCTCAGATCTTGATCTCAGGGTTGTGAGTTCAAGCCCCATTATGTGCTCAACACTGGGCATGGAGCCTACTTAAAAAAAAAAAGGCAAAAACAAGCAACCCAATTTAAGAAGGTGAGCAAAATATTTGAACAGTCACTTCACAAAAGAGTCTATCTAATTATGCAGTAAGAAAATGAAATCATCATTGGGAATACAAATTAAAACCAGAAGTACATTCTACTACACTCTCATCCAAATGACAAAAACAAAAATCTGGAAAGAATGAGGAGCAACTAAATTTCTCAAGCACCATGCACTAATAAAACCATTTTGAAAATCACTTTAACAGTTTCTAATGAAGTTGAATATAATATACACCCTATCACCAAATGATTGCATTCTTAAATATATATCCAACATTAATTAATATATATTTGAATCAAAAGACATGTATAAGAATGTTTTTAGCGACATTATTTACAACTAAAAACTAAAAATAACAATACGTCCATCCACAAAATACACTATTATACAGTGATAAAAAAGTTGTTGAAATGTGCCACCACACTGATGCATGTCACGTGCATGGTGTTGACACAAAACATCCAGACTCCAAATATATATTTTTCTTTTGCTTTACTGAGGTACGATTAACAAACGAAATTGTAATATATTTAAAGTATACAATGTGATGATTTGATATACATTGTGAAATGATTCTTACAGTTGAATTAATTAACACATCCATCATCTTACATATTTACCTATTTTTTAAAGATTTTATTTATTTGATGGAGAGAGAGATAGCCAGTGAGAGAGGGAACACAAGTAAGGGGAGTGGGAGAGGAAGAAACAGTCTCCCAGCAGAGTAGGGAGCCCAATGCAGGGCTCGATCCCAGGACCCTGGGATCACGCCCTGAGCCGAAGGCAGACGCTAATGACTGTGCTACCCAGGTGCCCCCATATTTACCTTTTTTATGAGGACAATTAAGTTTTACTTTTAGCAAATTTTAAGCATACAATACAGTATTATTAACTATAGTCACCATGTTATACATTAGATCCTCAGACTTACAAGTAAAAGTTTGCACCCTTTTACCAAACACTTTCCTATCTTCCCCACCCCCTACCCTCTGAAAACCACCATATACTCTCCTGGTTTCTATGAGTTTGACTTGTTTTTTTGTTTTGTTTTGTTTTTTGTTTTTGATTCCACATATAAGTGATACTGTGCTGTATTTGCCTTTCCTGTATGCATTACTTAACCTGGTATAATTTCCTCTAGGTTCATCCACATTGTTGGCAATGGCAGGATTTTCTTCTTTTTAAAGCTGGAAAATATTCCATTATTCCATGATAATATCCCATATATATGTATATATATCGTTATATATAGCTTTATATATACATTCATCTGTTTATGGAGACTTAGCTTGTTTCCATAGTTTGGTTATTGTGAATAATGCTGCAATGAACATAGGAGTATATGTCTTTGAGATTCTGATTTTATTTCCTGGATATATAACTAGAAGTGGGATTGCTGGATTATATGGTAGTTCTATTTATAATTTCTTGAGAAATTTCCATATGATTTTCCATAGTGGCTGTAGCAGTTTGCATCCCCACTAACAGTGTACAAGGGTTCTCTTTTCTCTGCATTCTAACCAATGCTTGTTATCTGTTCTCTTTTTGATAATGGAGATAGGTATGAAGTGATATCTTGTGATTTGATTTGCATTTCCCTGATGATTAGTGATGATGAGCGTCTTTTCATGTACCTTTTGGCTGTTTCTATGTCTTCTTTGGAAAATGCCTTTTTTGGAATCACATCTATTCAGGTCCTTTGCCCTTTTTGTTTTGTTTTGTTTTTCTGGGTTTTTTTTTTTTTTTTTTTTTTTTTTTTTGAGAGAGAGAGAGAGAGAGCGCGCATGTGCACATACACAAGCATGCGTGGGGAGGGGCAGAAGGAGAGAATCTCAAGCAGGCTCCATGCCCAGTACAGAGCCCAGCATGGGACTCAATCTCACAACCCTGAGATTGTGACCTGAGCTGAAGTCAAGAGTCAGATGCTTAACTGACTGACCTCCCAGGAACCCCCCTTTTCCCATTTTTAATTGGATTATTTGGGGGTTTGCTACTATGTTGTATGAGTTTCTTATATATTTTAGATATTAACTCCTTATCAGAGATGTGGTTTGTGAATATTTTATTCTATTACACAGGACGCCTTTTCATTTTGTTGATGGTTTCCTTTGCTGCATGGAAGCTTTTAAGTTTGATGCAGTCCCACTTGTTTACTTTTTCTTTTGCTTCCTTTGTTTTTGATGTCGAATCCAAAAATATCATTGCTAAGACCAATGTAAAAGAACTTACACCTATTTTTTTTTTTCTAGAAGCTTTATGGTTTCATGTCTTACATTCAAGTCTTTAATCCATTTTGAGTTACTTTTTGTGTATGGTGTAAGATAGGGTTTGGGACACCTGGGTGGCTCAGTCAGTTAAGCAACCGACCTTGATTTCAGCTCAAATCTAATCTCATGACCTTGAGATCGAGCTCTAAGTCCAGCTCTGTGCTGAGTGTGGAGCCTGCTTAAGATTCTCTCTCACCTTCTCCCTCTGCCCCACTCCATCCCCACTCTCTCTTAACAACAACAACAGCAAAGATAGAGGTTTAGTTCTATTCTTTTGCATGTGGCTTTCCAGTTTTCCCGTAATCATTTAGAGCCTATCCTTTTGCCATTATATATTCTTGGCACCTCTGTCAAAAATTAATTGACCACATATGTATTAATTTAGTTCTGAGTTTTCTATTCTATTCCGTTGATCTATGTCTGTTTTTGTGCCAGTACCATACTTTTTGATTACCATAGCTTTTTAATATTGTTTGAATTCAGGAAATATAATGTCTCCAACTTTGTTCTTTCTTTCTCAGTATTTCTTTGGTTATTCGGGGTCCTTTGTGATACCATACAAATTTTAGGATTGTTTATTCTATTTCTGTGAAAAATGCCATTGATATTTTTACTGGGATTGTACCGAATCTGTAGATTGCTTTGGGTAGTATAACATTTTAAAAATATTAATTCTTCCAATCCATAAACACAGATTATCTGTTCATTTTCTTGTGTCTTCTTCAATTTCTTTCATGATTTACAGTTATCCGTGTAGAGAGCTCTCACCTCCTTGTTTAATTTACTGCTAGGTATCTTAGTCATTTTGATGCAATTGTGAATGGGATAAATTAGATTGTTTTCTTATTTTCTCTTTCCAGTACCTCATTGTTAGTGTACAGAAATACAAATGATTTTTACATTTTGTATCCTGCATTTTATATATATATATATATACACACACACATATATACATGTGTATATATATATATACACACATAGTGTATGTGTGTGTGTAATATTATGTAATTTGCAAACAGAGACTATATAGTTCTTCATTTCTGTTTTGTTGGATGTATTTTATTTCTTTATTTTTCCTAATTGTTCTGGTTAGGACTTTAAGTACTATGTTGAATAAACATGGTGAGAGTGGACATCCTTGTCTTGTTCCTGATCTTAGAGGAAAACCTTTCAGCTTTTCACCATAGAGTATGTTAGCTCTGGGCTCTTCTTATATGCCCTTTATTATATTGAAGTACATTCCTTCCATGCCTTGTTTGTTTAGATTTTCTATCACAAAGGGATGTTGAATTTTGTCAAAAGTATTTGCTGCATCTATTGAGATGATCATTTGATTTTTATTCTACATTTCATTTATGTGCTATATCACATTGATTAATTTGTGTATGTTGAAATATCCTTGTATCCCAATAAATCTTACTTTATCATGATGTACAATTCTTTTTGTGTATTGTTGAGTTTGGCTTGCTAATATTTTATTGAGGAAGTTTGCATCTATGTTCATCAAGGATGTTAGCCTATAATTTTCTTTTCCTGTAGTGCTTTTGGTAGTGGGTAATGCTTGCCTTGAAAAATGAGTTTGAAGAACTCCTTCCTCTTCATTCTCTTCAATTTTGTGAGGAGCTTTCAAAGAATTGGTATCAAAGAATTAAATGTTTTGTAGAATTCACCAGGGAAGATATCTGGCCCTGGACCTTTGTCGTTGTGAGGTTTTTGATTAACCGATTCAATCTCCAGAGGGAGATGGCAGGGTACCACCAGCTCTATTAGGCTCCTGGAGGATCCCAATAAGCTTCCACAAGCAGGCTGATTAGAAGGTGGAATCTCAAGCAGCAGCTGAGAAAGTATGCTGTCAGATCTCTTCCAGGTAGAAGCTGGGAGTTTTGCCTGTTTCCTCCGTGCTGAGCCCAGATACAGAATCACAGTAAGTGCTCAGGTGCCTTCCCATTTACCAACTGCTTCTTTGTTCTCTGTAGTTCTTTGGGACTCCTGAATGAAAGCCCTTCCAGCTATCAGTGATCAGTGATTTGGGACTCATCTTTCAGGTGGCAGTTGTGAAACCTGGGGTGCCAGATTGTGGACAAGCTCCTTCTCGGGTGAAGCTGGTAATTTGATTTTATTGCTGGAGCAGGTGACAGGGAGAAGGTGAAATATCCACCAACTCTTTGGCGTTCTGGGTAAGTTCCCAGCTAGCACTTAGATGTGAGCTAATTAGAAGCCTGACCCTCAGACAGCAATTGGTAAATATGAAGTCAAATACCTTCCAAGGAAAAACGCAGATATGGGTATTTTTGCCAGCAACCTCTGTGCTGAGCTCAAGGAAACAGTCACCAGAAGTACTCCAATGCTCATTTAATAACAGTTTCTTTATTTGCTATAGTCCTGTAGGACTCCTGAATGCAAGCCCACTGGCTTTCAGAGCAAGGTAATTTGGGTGCCCATACCTCAGGCGGTAGCCTTAAAAGTTCAGGTCCTATATGTGGTGTCCAAACCGTTTACTCCTCAGGGAGAAGCTGAGAGTTGGGGTCCCCTATTGATTTTAAGGTGCTATGCCAGGGTAAGGGTCATAGTGAAAGTATATCTCAGCCTATCCTACCCATTTTGGTGTATTTTCTTAGATGTCCAATGTAGGAGTCCAGGCAACTAGTTTCTGGATATCTCTCAGAGGGAATCAATATAGGAGTCTCCTATTTTGCCATCTTATTGACATCTCCAAATAGTATATGCTTTAAAATTCCATTTAAAAGCATTCGAGGATGTGCAAAACTCGTTTTTGGTGAGAGATTGAAATAATGGTTACCACTGGAGTTACTGACTGGGAGGGGCCCCCAGGAAGCCTTCCATGACATTTTTAATGTTCTATATCCTTGGTGATTACAAGGGTATGTAATACGTAAAATAGAAAATCATGTATGTAAAATTTATATGTAAAATGCATCAATTTGAACATTCAAAATTTGTTTTAAATATATATACACATATGTATATGCATATGCACATTATGCTTCAATCAAATATTATGCATGTGCATTTCAAGCAAATTTTTGGGCGCTTTATATAGTACTTAGTAGTGTATCAAAGAATTTTAGGTGACTAGTCATTATTTTCCTCTCTTCCAGTGTGTGATGCAATGAATATTCTGAAATAATCACTATGATAAGATCCTGAATAAATGAAAATTTTAAATAGACATACTTTTTAATGCTTTACTATTTCTGCTCAAAGTAAATGTATTTTTAAAATAATTACAGAAAGAAAACAAGGAATTGTGACATAAACAAACAGCAATCAAGACTTCAAAGGGGCAACGGGCCACATTTGCCTAGGATATGTGGACAGGTACTTGGATGTACATGTAAAATTCCCACATTAAGCCAGGATCATTAAAAAACCTAATATAGTCCCAGGTTGGTATCACTCCACCTCACAAAGTACCAAGTACAAATCATCTTAGAAAAAACATTCCAAATTTAGGCCCTTAGATCTGCCACAAATTGAAATAACTCAAACATGAGCTCACAATTAAAAATTATCAAATAGACAAGGAAAGGAACAGCAGATGCAGAACAAAAAACAGAGTAGATCTTCTCCAAAAACTTTTGATATTAAACTTATATACAGGTTTTATTTTGCCTACTCTGAAATGTGTAGAGAAAGAAATAAAATCAGGAAAATCAGAGATCAAGAAGTAAATATAAAAATGACTTGGCTTATTTGAAAAAGAACCAGATTGCACTCTAGAAATGAAAAGTATAATCATTGAAATTAAAAAAAAAATCAGTAGATTTGCTGAAAAACAAGTTAAACACAGCAAAAAGAGAATTAGTGATCTAAAGATAGATCTGAAGAAATTACATGGAGCACAGAGAGAGAAAAGAAACAGGAGAGTAGTTAAGAAACATAAAGGAAGATGGGGAGCCTGTGTAACTCAGTAAATTAGGCATCTGCCTTAGGCCTCAGATCATGATCCCAGGTCCTGGGATCTAGTCCCAAGTGGGGCTCCCTGCTCAGGAGAAGCCTGCCTCACCCTCTCCCTCTGCTTGCCTTTTCGCCTGCTTGTACTATCTCTCTCTTTCTCTGTGTCAAATAAATAAATAAAATGTTAAAAAGAGAGAAAACAGGGGCACCTGGGTGCCTCAGATGGTTAAGTGTCTGCCTTCAGCTCAGGGAAACTGACAAGGGGCTGCTTCTCCCTCTCCCTCTACTGTTCCCCCTGCTTGTGCTCTCTCGGTCTCTCTGTCAAATAAATAAATAAAATCTTTAAAAAGAGAGAAAACAAAACAAAACAAAAAAGAAACATAGAGGAAGATAGAGATTTAAAAAAGAATACATACAGGGGCACCTGGCTAGCTCAGCTGGAAGAGCATGCAACAGTTGATCTTGAGGTTGTGAGTTCAAGCCCATGTTGGGGGTAGAGATTACTTATTAACTAAGAATTTTTTAAAAAGTGTATATACACATAAACACTTAGAAGAGAGAGAGAGATCTCAAGATTTAAGAAGCTAGTGACTTGCTTTTAAACATGAGAATTCTTCCTCCTCACCAGGGCTCAGAGCTTGGATTCAATGAAAAGTCAATTCTCTGACTCTACCCTCAAATTATTAGATGTAAGTGATGGATTTCTAACATTGCCAATATCCTTGTAAAATAAGTCACAGTCATCAGTATTGAAAATCTGCTCTTCCATACATGCTTTTCTGAATAACTCGTCTGTAGCCTTAGCCTCCAGATCTTCAGAACCCACTTCCACCTGCACATTTAATATTTTTCATGCAATACTGTCTTTTTAAATGTGTGAGTCAGCCCAAACTAGCTAAAAAAGATTTAACATTTTCCTGTCCCTGGATGATGCGATGGCAAATTTCTTTGGCCTTTAGCCTCACCACAATGCTGTTACTACACTTTTTCGTTAGTGGTCATTTCACAAATTTACAAATTTAGCTGCTTTTCCATAGCTTTATCACACATCATAGATGTTATTTTCTGGAGTGGCCTCAAGTACAGATTGGAGACTCCTCTCCCATTTCTGGATGCATCATATGATTGTTAATTTATTAGCAACAAACTCACTGCCACCAACCCTGTAACTCATGCCTGAAGGAAGCTTATTTAACACATGTATTTTCTCTGTAAGGCACATCACAGCCTTCCCTCACTTAAAAACACTAGATAACATTTCAGCACTGTGCTTGGGGAACATTTCAAGCAGCAAAATCACCCACAAAAAGCACAAAAATGCGAAACACGTGGCACAAAACAGACTGCCAAAAAGGATACTTATTTATAGCATGAGAGTTGAAACAAGAAGACGGAGCGTAGCCTGGTTTGACCTCTGCTGGGACTGTGCTCATTAGGCCACTCAAATTTTTCCCTTCTTTGTGCATTTCCATAAATGACCACAAAAAGTTTCAGAGTATTGATTCGGGGCAACAAACACGTTTAGCAAGTAAGTGAATTTGCAAATATGAAATCTGCGAATAGGGAAGATACACCGCACCTCTTGCAGTTTGTATTCATTTTCTATTGAGGTGGCAAAAAATGTACCTCAAGCTTAACAGCTTAAAGACAGCACACCTTTATTACCTCACATTTCCATGGGTCAGAAATTCAGTCACAGCATATCTCAACTGGTCCCTCTGCTCAGAACCTAACAAGACTGAAGTAAAGGCGTTACCTAGGCAGGACTGTTATCTTGAAGCTCTGAAGACAGTTCTGCTTGCAAGCTCATGAAGGTTGTTGGCAGAATTCATTTCCTTTGCATGCTTTCCACATGGTCACCTCCATCGTCAAGCCACCAACTGTACTCCAATCCTTCTCAGCCCTAATAAGTCCTCTAACTTTCCTTTCTGCCAGCCAGAGAACGATCTCTGCTTTTTAGGGTTTATAGGATTAGATTAGATTAGGCCCACCTGGAGAACACAGCCTAATTCCAGCCTATTTCAAGATTAGATGATTAATAACATTAATTAAATCAGCAAAGTCCCTTTTATCATGTGATGTAATCTATTCAGAGTAACATCACCTGGGCCAAAGTTCTGCCTACCACATAGTATCAAAAATAGGGAACTAAAATACTAGACAGAAATAGTCTGTAGGTTTGAAAGTTTGTAAGACTTAAGCCTCTAGATGTTATAGAGTTTTGGAAGGAATGTTAAGATAGTAGTTAACTTTAAACTTTATTAAGTTTAATATTAAATATACAGATTACCACGTCAAATGTCAGTGATAAAAAGAGTAACAAAAAAAAAGCATAAGAAAACATAAAAAATCAATTCTAATATTCAAAAAAATAAAAAAGAACAAAAACATCAGGGCATTTATAAAGTACAAAATAAGATTTTAGAGAGAAGTCACAATCACAGACTCACCAATTAAAAGAAATGGTCAGGATTGATAAGAAGAACAATACAGCTATATATTATTTTCAAAAGATAAACCTAGGAGCTAACGATACAGAAAATTTGAAAGTAAAGGATAGAAAAAGAAATTTCAGGCTAAACTAAAAACCTGTTTGGGGATAAATTTAAAAGCCTTCATTCACCAGGACTATGCAGCTACTGTAAATGTATATGCTAACAGCATAACTTCATATTTTACAAAGGAAAAAAAAAGTGTTGTCAGGGAGAAACCAACAGATTCAACAATACAATATAAGAGTTCAAGAGAAATTTTTCAGCTACTGATAGTAAAAAACAAACACAATGTAACAAATATATGGCTTGAGGTGATACACGGACACACGTCCCTGTCCCAAATAATTTTAAAGCTGAACATTGTTCTCAAGGGAACATTTATAAAAATTGGTCATGTGCAGGATCATGAAGCAAGGTAAAACAGATACCAAAGAATCGATAAAATATATTTGTGCATTTAAGAGAATCAATAAACAAAAAATAATTATTTAAAAATGTCATTAAGGGCACCTGGGTGGCTCAGTCAGTTAAGTGCTTGCCTTCAGCAAGCTGAGCGCAGGTCATGATCCCAGGGGTTCTAGGATCCAGCCTCTCATCAGGCTCCTTGCTCAGCAGGGAGCCTGCTTCTCCCTCTGCCTGCCATTCTCCCTTCTTGTGCTCTCTCTCTCTCTGGCAAATAAATAAAATCTTTTAAAATAAATAAAAAATAAATAAAAATAAAAATGTCACTAACCTGGGGTGCCTGGGTGGCACAGCGGTTAAGCGTCTGCCTTCAGCTCAGGGCGTGATCCCGGCGTTATGGGATCGAGCCCCACATCAGGCTATTCTGCTATGAGCCTGCTTCTTCCTCTCCCACTCCCCCTGCTTGTGTTCCCTCTCTCGCTGGCTGTCTCTGTCTCTGTCAAATAAATAAATAAAAAATCTTTAAAAAAAATGTCACTAACCTGAAAATTTAAAAAACATGCTTTTATTATTTTTGTTTGTTTCAAGTTTTTACTTAAACTCTAGTTAGTTAACATATTGTGTAATACTGGTTTCAGGAGTAGAATTTAGTGATTCATCACTTACGTATAACACCCAGTGCTCATCCCAAGTGCCCTCCTTAATACCCACTACCCATTTATTTTATTAATAATATTTATTTTGTTATATTAGTCACCATACAGTACATCCCCAGTTCTTGATGCAATGTTCCATGATTCATTACTTGCATATAACACCCAGTGCACCATGCAATATGTGTCCTCCTTAATACCCATCACCAGCCTATCCCCCACCTCCCTCCCCTCTGAAGCCCTCAGTTTGTTTCCCAGAGTCCACAGTCCCATCACCCATTTAACACATCATCCCACCCACATCCCTCTATCAACCTGGTTTGTTCTCTATAGTTACTCAGTCAACAAAAAGAATGAAACCTTGCCATTTGCAATGATGTGGATGGAGCTAAAAACATGCCTTTAAATAAAAAATTGAAGACATCAAAGTAAAAATGAAAGTGAATTTTAATTTCAGATATTCTCAGAAATGTTTGCAAATCTGAGAAAATCAGAGTGGTGATGTCATTTTTATAAAGCTCAAACCAAAACAAAACAACATATTGTGTAGAAAGCATGAAACTGTAAAAACTGAAGGAAAGATAACCAAAATATAGAAAATAGCAGTTTCTTCTGTGGAGGTGTCAGGGTCAGTGAGAAATTCAAATGGTGCATCACTGGTATACCATTGGTAGCTTTACAATTGGTGGTAACCTCAAGAATGTTTTATTGTTATGTTTCTTTCACAACTTAAATATTCATTATAAATATCTCCGTGGATACATTAAATAATACATAAAGTTAAAATGACCAGAAATATAAGAATAGATGTTATTTTCTGACAGAAGTAATGAAGCTGAACAGAAACCCTCCATACATGCACTTAGCAGAATTTTAAAAGCTGTGGGGCGCCTGGGTGGCACAGCGGTTAAGCGTCTGCCTTCGGCTCAGGGTGTGATCCCGGCGTTATGGGATCGAGCCCCACATCAGGCCCCTCCACTATGAGCCTGCTTCTTCCTCTCCCACTCCCCCTGCCTGTGTTCCTTCTCTCTCTGGCTGTCTCTATCTCTGTCAAATAAATAAATAAAATCTTTAAAAAAAAATAATTTTAAAAGCTGTAACAACATGAGCCACCGAAACAAATGATAATGTGAAATGTTCTGAACAGTGTGGTGTTGTGAAGGGCTCTGGAGAGGAGCCTTTCCCTTCTCCTCTTCCCGAAACACACTCCAGTCTTCTTCCATAGCCTGTGTAAACAAGCTATGGGAATTTTTCCACCCCACAATTATGCTGCTCAAAAGAAACATGGAGAGTTTTGTATCTCAAACTTATTCTTGTTTACTGGACTTCCTATCTAATATATTCCTGTGGTGTGCTGGGCTTTGTCAGGTTAGCTAAGGCATTCCCTTTTGGGATTTCTGATTTTTTTTTCCCTATCCCTTGAAAGCTCTGTGCACACACAATACGTCATAGCATCTGCTACCAACATGGGACCCCCTCTCTCACCTTCACACTAAGCTCTCCATTTCTTGTTTTGTTTGTATCTGCTTTCTGGAATGATGCAGAAGTATTGTTTCCTTTTTACTTGAGGCACTAATGAAAGTGTTTTGTGGCTTCTGTCAAAGCAGCTGACCTTCTGTGTTTACCAGGCTTCATTATATACCTCGGGTCTTGTTAAGTTATCAGCTCTGGTGATGGGTGGGCCTACATGCGTGACTCTCCAATTAGGACAATCATGAAAATACCGAGGCAATGCTCAACAGAGATCGAAGCTACCCCAAATGCTCCTTAGAGAGCCCCTTATACCACTTTGGGTTTTGTCAAAGCATTGGTTTAAAACGGTTTCTGCTTTTCCTTACTCTCTCTTAACATGAAAAGAAGGGAAAACTCATTTGAGTGAAGTATAGACATCCATACACATAGACTCAGTGCCAAGTATGATTTCATAATTCATATTTGCATAAAAAGTTTTCTAAAATACACATTATTATTTTTATTTTTTGTTTACCATGAATTTAGTGGCTTAACATTCATTCTCTCACAGCTTCTTTGAGGAGTCCAGGCACGACTTAACTGGGTCCTCACAGCTCAGAGCCGTATTTCCTCACAGCTGTATTCACGAAGGGCTCCGCTTCTCACTGGCTCTTAGCTGGAGGCCGCCTTCAGGTCCTGGAAGCCACTCACGGCTCCCTGCCATGCGGCCAGCCTTCACAGGCAGTCACGATAAGACCGTGTGCTTTATCAACAGGAGAGTCACAGCAGGCGAAGATGGAAAAATTTTATATAACACAAAATCATCACAGGAGTGGCATCCCATTATCTTGGTCATATTGCATAGCCTCGTCAAGAAGTGATATACCATCACCATATTCTAATGGTAAGAAGCAAGTCACAGGCTGCACCTGAACTGAAAGTGATAAAATTGTACAAAGGATTGGCTACTTCAGAGGAAGGAGTTACCAGGAGGGACCCTAGGGTCTGTCTGCCACTCCACAGATGTTTAGTAAAATACTACCTATTACAAAGGAGTTACATCATGTGTTTTGAAAATATTTTGTAAAAAATGCCTATTCTTAGTCATTTACGTGCAAATCAGAAAATTACTATTATATTGAAAGCGCAATATATGAAATAGTTATGCTTCCTTATTTTCCTTATATACTTCCTTATTGCTTATTTTCCCCTTTGTATTCTTTGGAAGGATGTGACCACAGTTTTTGTTATTTTCTTTGCCCCTCAAAGAGATTAATTATAGCAAATGCATTTTTATGTATCTCATTAAAAACATAATCTTTGGGGCGCCTGGGTAGAGCAGTCGTTAAGCGTCTGCCTTCGGCTCAGGTCGTGATCCCGACGTTCCGGGATCAAGTCCCACATCGGGCTCCTCTGCTGGGAGCCTGCTTCTTCCTCTCCCACTCCCCTGCTCTGTTCCCTCTCTTGCTGGCTGTCTCTCTGTCACATAAATAAATAAAAAATCTTAAAAAAAAATAAAAAATAAATAAAAAAATAAAAACAATCTTTATAAACTCATATAATTGAAGGTATAAATCAAATTTTAACTATCCCACTTTTATAAAATGTAAAAGTAGAGTATTTTCAACAAATAAAATCTAATAAACAGAAAACGGAGGAGGTGCATCTTTCTTCTCCTGTTTTTTTCCACATCCTTAAAAGTTTTTCCATTGTATATGTTAAAATATCTTATTGCAAGAGATAACCTCAAGTATTCACTCAGAGGTGAGTCTGCCCACACATACGAAGAATGAATGGTACTTTTAAATTTTTCTTGTCCTTCTTACAAGTTTCAGGTCGGCATAACGGTTCTTTCCTGAATGTGATTCTACTGCAGAAATAAAGGCCATCAGATAACACATTGGAATATGCCTGACTTTTCTATATAGAGTCTCCATGGGAGTACTTTTGCCTCACACAAAGAGGCAGACAAAAATGAAATACTTCTGCACAGAGTCCATTTCATTGTTATAAGTTATTCCCTCCTAACAAAGCAATACTTTGTAAATCAGATAGAAAACGAAGTTATCACATACATATGGTTTCACATATACGTATATTCAGTAAAATAGCAGTTATGGCTTATATATCGACTCCAGTGGTTTTATAGACTAAACAGCTTTTTAAATTATCCTTCCCAAGAAGTGGAGCTGCTCTATTTAAGCAGCCTAACCGATGCCATCATTGTGAGATGATTTCTCTTTCTTGTTTCCTCAATTAAAACATGTGTCCTTACACTGCTCAAATCCTAGGAAAGAAGGCTGAGAATTGATATTAGGATATTAACATAAGCAGATGGGCAACTTTTTTTCTGGTTGTCACTAGTTTTGAATATATATAATGTGAATAGTAATAATGCTTCCTTTGTGGGGTAATTTTGAGGATTAAATAAGTCATTACATAGAAAGCAGTTGGAACAGTGCTCCTTGTATAGTAAGCACTCAACAGTAGTTAATACTATTGTAAATTATGACTTTGAGGGCTTGAATATTTTAAATATCACAAAATTCCAAGTACAGAATCATAAGGATGAGACCTGAAATGAAAATGGGAAGGATATTTAAGTTGATTTGTGTAAGCACAACTGTAAACAGATTAAATCCTTTCCATCATCTCTAGATTTTAATTTACTTATGTGGATGGCAAAAGGTGAAGAAAAGTCCCTAGACCATTTCAAGAAAGAGAATATGTCCCAGGCTGTGATCACAAATTGTTGAAACAGGGTTCTAGTCAATATACTTGTAAATCTAAAGTGAGTATCTTTCAATGCCTTGTGCTTTGTCAGGTGAAAACTCAAAGCTATCATAGATACATGTAACTCCATCTTTCTGATGATTGTTAAAGGTGACTAGTGAAATGACTTCTGGCAGTTTCACTCAGATCACAGAGAGCAAGAGTCAAATTCAAGATACAGGCAGTAGAAGAATGTTGTATGAACGTGATACAGGGCTTGATGGATTGAAACACAGTCCAGTGGGACTAGGAGGAGAGAATAAAGCAAGTTCAAGTCCTATTAAATTGTCTACACAGCTCAGAGATTGTATTATTCAAGTGGCAAGAGTGATAGAGCATTGGGGTATTGGCTCTTTATATCAAAAGTTCAGTTAATTTTTTTGATGTTGGGCAATTTAGGGTTTCCAATCTTGCAGCAGCTGTGCCAATTGCTAACTGAACAATAGTCAACAAGGTTAAACAAACTGGGAGTGAAATTTCTTATTTCATTTGCCCACCGCGTGCGTGTGTGTGTGTGTGTGTGTGTGTGTGTGTGTACAAATTTTAATTCCTAAGGGCCAGATACCAAATTAAGAGTTTTCTGAGAAATTAAAAGACAAATGTTTTTGTTTGAAGGAGAGCGCATTTCCTATGTAGATTTTTATTACTATTATTATGCAAGCAGCACAAATTAAACTGAGGAGAAAAACACTCACAAGTCTTTTATTGTGGGAATTATTGTAATTTTATGTATATGTGTATATTTCTAAGCTTATTTGGTACTTTAGAGCCTTCTCTCTTCACCATTAAAGGTTTTTGGTTTTGGTTCCTTTTTTTTTCCCCCTTTCGGAGGGGAAAGAGAAATTCAAATTGTGTATAGACTGCATCAACATTCAGTAGAATCCGCCACAGTTATGAAGCTGACTTTTGAGAAAATTCCATAAACAATTTCTGCAGATAAGCATCCATTCTCTCTCCTGGAGGTCAACAACAAAGCTTTTTAAGTGTGCACAATTGCCTATTCTTATGTTATTTCAGAGGAGAAACTGTTGTTCCAGTTTGATATTAGACTCTGCAGTCCAGCCGCTTTTATTTTATATAGGTCTGCCTCTGTAGCTATTCTAAAAGTCTTTAGGGAGCTGTGGAGAGGAGTAAACTATACACCTAAAGAGGCATTTACCACAGGTGAACTTTTAATTAGTCTCTTGTTCAACAGGATTGACCCTCACTATGGATCTGCTATAAAAATTTCCCTGTAATAAAAACTGCATTTGATCCTGTTCATTTTTGTTTCAGGGAGGTGCTTCAGAATACACACAACATATCTTGGGGATCAGAGGGAAATAGTCTACAGTGCAATAAATTATTCCTGATACATTGCCATTTCTTTTATCAATGTAGTTTCTGTGTTCTCAATTTATATGCTAACCTTATGCAATAAACTACCTAAGATAAATTTTCCTGTGTTTAGGCACTAAGAAAGGATAATATTTAAAAGAAATGATAATTTTTGACAGAACAAGATTAAATAATTAAAAACACTGTAATAAAACATATTGTGATCAAACACTTGATATATATACTCTTTGACTTCATTTTAAGAACATATGTTTTGTTAGTTGACAATAACAATACCACTTGTAAGATATCCACACTTAATTAATTATAATCAGCTATACATTTGGCAGTATAGATGTTGGAATATTAAGAGAAAGACTTCTGAAATTTGGCATCTCTTTGTCATTCTATTAGTATGAGCCCTCTGAGAAACTGATCCCAAGGTGATATTTAAATGTGCAAATATTTGAGGCACCTGAGTGACTCAGTCAGTTAAGCATCCAACTCTTCATCTTAGTTCAGGCCTTGAACTCAGGGTATTGAGTTCAAGCCCCACACTGGGCTCCATGCTGGGCATGGAGGCTACTTAAAAAATAAATAAATAAAAAGTGCAAATATTTTATCAAGTAAAATGCCTGTCTGAGAGAAAATAGGGACAAAGCCAATAAAGAACAGGAAAGCCATCAGACTACCATGCAAGTCTGACCCTGTTGGAAGGAGACTATTGAGCACTAGACTATTGTGCATTCTGAGACCAGGATGGCAACGTCATGGTGGAGTCCCCATGCCAAGTTCTGCAGCCAGCTGTAAGATTTCAGGTAAATTACAGCTTTCTGTGTTTAGTGCTTTCCTTTATAGAATAAGCAAAGTATCTGTTACCTGCTAAATGTAGTAGTATCTACATAGTTTCTACCTACATAAAATCGTATGTTCTATTACGACAATTAGCATAGAAAAAATGTAAAATATTCAATTAGTAAAAATCAAAGAAAATTTTGCAAGCTCACAAGACCATTAGTGTGGCCTGATATCAAAATCATTAAGTTATTCTTCTAACCATACAGGTTGCTCTGATCTTTTCAGCTCTCAGTCTATACCTCTCAATTTGTATGCATTTTTGGGGGGGAGGAGGGAGTGCAAAGACAGTATTCAATTGAGAAAAACGAACTATTTGTTTGATTTAAATTATGTAATTCAGTAAGGATGATTATTTTTTAACACCTAGTTAAAAATCATAATAAACATTCACATTCCAATGAAAAGCTAGTGAAACTTTGGGAACATTGGATGAATATAATATTTCTAAATTTTCCTAAGAATGCTTTTATAATTCTTAGCAGGCAAAGAATTGTATGCTATTTTAACATTAAGCTAATTACTTAGCTTTTCCTATATTATTAGTTTTTTGTTGTTGTTCTCATCGTTCATTCATACTCATTTATACAGTTTATTCTTCCAATTGTATGATTCAATGACCATCTTATATATGGGGTATAAGCTTTGTCTTGCTCTACTAATTATATCGTTTTGATAGTATTTAAAACTTCAGAAACCATCTTGAAGTGTGTGTATACATACCATATATATTATATATATAATATACTTATTTTTTAAAAAATATTTTGTAGGGAAGTATTACAAAATATCTTTTCTTTTTGAGTTTCTTCCAGTGTTCCTTACTTAAGGAACTCATTCATATAGAAAAGTGGTCAGTTTTCAAAAAAACTTTTAAAAAACTTGTCTTTATATGAAGTAATGGTGCATAATGCTGAAGATGAGGTAATTAAAAAAGAGGACAGACATCTTCCTCACAGCAGATAAGCACAACACATGTATTTTATAAGAAGTTCCAAGATTTTTCTGAGAAAATCCAGAAGAGAAGCAATCACATTTTAAATGTTGACAAGGGCCATGGTAAGAATAGCTGGACAGGGAGAAAAGCTCTGCCCTTTTAAGGCAAGCTTCTGTAATACCAAGATTCCAGGATGGAAGAATCCCAGTTAGTGAAGCTCCCAGTAGTTGGGCAGGTTCTCCCTCAGCCAAACATAAACTTCATTTGAAAGAGAATCTGGCCACAATAAGTGAAAGTACCAGGTTTTGTTTCTCTGTTTGATCACAATCAAAGAAGCATGGCATGATGCAGAAGAAAGAATAAGTACTGAGTTTTATTTCCAGGTCTTCTAAGGAAGCTCTCTGTTTTTGAGCAAGTCCTGGAATGTTTCTGAGTCTTGGCATTTCAACTACAAAGCTACAATGATAAAAGCCCAAAGTTATTAATAAGGCAATGCAGGAAAGATCTGATAACAGTAAAACTTTGAGCAGTTATAATGCGGCCTTCTAGCATTTCATTTCTGTAAGAAACAATGAATTCTATAAAATCAACCTGGAGCATTCACAACAGAAAAAATCCAACTATATTAGTCAATATCAATAAGTAATAATATATTATTCTTTTTCTTTCTTATAATCATTATTGTACATACATTTACTAGCAAATACACAAATTCAGGGCTATGCCTCTTTGTTCAGAAAAGTGGTCAAAATATGCTTTTGTGTCAGCAATTAAAAAACACCAAAATTAATGCATTTTCTGTGGTGTTTGTGAGTCTACCTTGTTAATTTTAAGCATCTTCTCTACCATTCTTTCCTTCTTCAGCGCTTTATCAATCGCAATTCCACTTGACTTTCTCAAGGCTTAACATAATGTGCTTTATTTGAAAACTGTCATTGACATAACACAGCTGGTGCCATCTGCCTTATGTGACAATTTGCACTAAACAGTTTTATTGAGGTCTCCTCTATCCCTGAACGTACCATATATTATTTTCATCCAGGTGCACTTTAAAATGCCTAAGGTAGAGTATAAATATTTCTACTAGCTCATCAGGTTATATAAATGGATTGAATCTTATGCTAAAACATGTCATACACCAGAAACAGATGAGAAATTGAATGAAAACACACACATAACTTGTTATTTATAAAGACTAACACATACATTGTCTAATAATTTTCTGAACCTTTGCATACATATTTAGTATGACTGTGGTGTGTGTGCATGTGTGTCATCTGGCAGGTACAGGGCTCTTTATTTCTTGTATGGAAGAAGTTTAAGTGTTTGAGCTTTGCCCTTTTATTCTTGTAACTGGAGCAAAAGTCCTTTACTGCCATCACCTGGAATAAACAAAATCAGAAAAAAAGGAAAAATAATGGGAGAGTGTTGTATTTAAATTCCAAGTTTGTTCATTCAGTAAACATTTATCAGGTGACTCTCAGCAGTGCACTGTCATAGCCCATGGAATACAGACAGATTCAGAAAGAAAGGGAGAGATAGAATCTCGGGTATGAACTTATGATCTCAAATACAAAATATATAAGCCACCATGTAGAAATAAATACATCTCATAATCCTGCTGAAACATTAACTGTAGAAGCAACAATTTTACTGAATAACTTCCTTCTCTGGACCAATTTAATAAGAATATTTTTCAATAATTCTGACCACGCATAGAAATGGGGCTGGAAACAGCAAGAAGCAAATATAGAAGTAATCATATATTATGAGAGAATTACTTCCAGCTCTGATATGAGGTCCACAATTCACTATTTTCCAATTGTATAAAAAATTATAATTGTGAAAGACCCATATTAATTGACATACAAATATGGAATAAAGCTATAGTTTGTTGGGAGAAAAAAGCACTACTGCAAACATAACTTTCAGTTTTGGCCAATCTCCATTTGTACAAATAACAGGCTGAATCATTTCTCCCTCTTTTTGAATCCCCAAAACATTAATTTTTGGAAGCTAGATGTAAATAGCTATAGACATCTATTGTAAATTTTAGCAATACCACAAGCTGGATGATTTCTTAAGTAGCCACAGAAATACATTACAGTGGACTATATTATTTGTCTTTTTCAGTAATTCTGCAATAAAAATATTAAAAATAGTCTCCTAGATGAATGCTATATTTAGTATATGGATCAAAATGGAAAAAAAAAAGGAAAGAGAAGGGAAGGGAAGGGAAGGGGAGGGGAGGGGAGGGGAGGGAAGGGGAGAAGAGAAGAGAAGAGAAGAGAAGAGAAGAGAAGAGAAGAGAAGAGAAAGAAGAGAAGAGAAAGAAGAGAAGAGAAGAAAAAAGAAAAGAAAGGGAAAGAGAAGGAAGGAAGGAAGGAAGGAAGGAAGGAAGGAAGGAAGGAAGGAAGGAATAAGAAAGAGGGTCAGAGGGAGGAAGTGTGAAAGAAAGGAAGAAGGAAGGATAGAAAGAAGGAGAGGCAAGATGTCTGGCATAAATAAAAGATAAGTGATACAAAGCATGGATCATCTTTTGGGGAAATTTCACAATAAAGGGAAGGAAATAATTAGAACGGCATATAGAAAACTCAGTAGGATTATGAAAAACTTCATTTTGAAAGAAGTTTTACATATTTCTACAGAGGGAAATAAAAAATCGAAGTTGGAAAAAAACAGTAAGAGATCTTGCAGAACCCCCAAATTATCTTTTTTCCCAGAGGACAAAAAAATGACAGTCTAAGATTGCTAATGTTCGTTGTCTTACTCTCCATCTTGAAATGAGGAATAATTGAGAAAGTAATTTGACTGTACAAAGTGAGGACTAAATTTTGAAACTTTGCTTTTACCATTAAAATTGAGAATTTATATCATACAAGGAGGCTGTGGTTCCAGATTATTAATACTTACTATCTATTAAACATTTTTTATTTTTAAAAAAAGAAAAATAAGTTGCATCAGAATGTCTGCTCAATTTTCATATGAACTTTTTGGAAAATTTAAAGCTGAAAAATATGTTTTCTCTAATGTAGAATGGTTTTGTTTTTAAAATGTTCACTGAAGCAGCAAGAGAATGGTTGAGAAAAGGACTGTAGTACATATTACCAACAATCACCCCCACATCCTGAAATAAAAGTTAAAACATCACATTGAAATCCCCAGGTTGACATTTTTACTGAATTTGTAAGAATCGACGTTTGTCTGAGGTTAATCGTCTTGGCTGTTACTACAGGCCATAAACATAGTCAGCAAATCATTAATTATAACAATTGTCTTGGGAATCAATCATTATTGTTTGGACATTTAAAATTAGTTTTTGGGTTGATTATCTTCGATAATTTTTAAAGCCTGGGAAGAAAAGGCAGTGAAGGTTTTGGAACATACTTGACAGGCAAACAGCTAACCCTGACTCACAAGCAATATACCAAACATCCACAATTCCTCCACTACAGCAGCTTACTGATTCTAGTTTTAAGTCAGTGGAGGAAAGCTGAGTGACAGAAAATGAGGAGACCACTGGCTTTGAGGGGCTGATCTCATGGAGAATAAGCACAGCTAGAGGAGAAAACGCAAAAGAGAGAAAAAGAGATTTTATACTTTGGTTCTGATGTCATTCTGGTTGGAGCATCTACTAGGTCATTTTTTTTTTCAATTCAGTTAAAGCTCTTATAAATTAATTCTGCATCAGAACACCAATAAAGTACATGTGAAAATGACATACTTCATCCTTGAGCAACCTTGGTGGAAGAAAATATAAAACTTCCTCTTCTAGAAAGTAAAAAGAGCAAGATAGAGGAGATTTTGTATTACCTAATGTGCAGCAAAGCCTATAAATGATTCTTAACAGAACTTTGTTTTCCATAAGAGAAATCCCATGCCTTTGAGTTTCAACAAATCATCACGGGGCAATATTAACCTGGTGAAAAGTATTTTTGAAATTTTTATTACCATTTGAGTGATTAGCTATTACTTTTTAAGGTAATAAGAACATACTGTCTTACAATATATATTATTGAGGGCTTCCAATGCAAATTATTTCTTTGATTCTTGCAAATTATGTCCATTATTGTATGATCCAAATCAACTAAATTATGAAATATGATATTTATAGAGGTTAAGTTCACATAACTGAAGGGGAAAAAACTGATTAGAATTTTCTGCTTATGGGGCGCCTGGGTGGCACAGCGGTTAAGCGTCTGCCTTCAGCTCAGGGCGTGATCCCGGCGGTCTGGGATCGAGCCCCACGTCAGGCTCTTCCACTATGAGCCTGCTTCTTCCTCTCCCACTCCCCCTGCTTGTGTTCCCTCTCTCGCTGGCTGTCTCTATCTCTGTCAAATAAATAAATAAAATCTTTAAAANAAAAAAAAAAAAAAGAATTTTCTGCTTATATGCAGTGTGTTAAATAATCAATTAAAAATTTAAGATCAAATATCCATTTTAGTGCTTGAATTATTAAATGTAATAAACTGATGGTGTTCAAAAAAAACTCTCTCCAGTTTAATTAGACATTTCAGATTGCTTTCAATGAGCAAAGTATCATTATGCACTGTATGAAGTATATGAGTAAAATGCTATAATCTGCACAAGAAGCACTTACATATTTGTGCTGGGGAGACATGTGTACATACATCATGGGAGGCAGTAAACATTATGGTTAAGATTGAACTCTGAAATCATACTACCTGGCTTCAAATACTGGAACATAGTAGGTTTCAATAAATTCTCCTTGAATTAATTAATTAAATTTTCAGAACCAGGAGAAAGGAATGCAGCAGTAACTGGCTATTACTTAAACATTCAGTATGTGTGTATGTGTGTATATATATAAACTGACATAAAATTTGATTGTTTCATCTGAAAAATCTTTAGTTTGCCTCTTTTAACCAATAGCTCCTTTTTTTCCAACATCTTACATAAGACCAGAGTTCATTTCCTCTTATTTGCTTCTCACTTATCTTTCTTTTACAGAGATGAGGAAAGATAATGAAAGTGAGGCCAATAACCTTGTATTTTAGTATACTGTATAGAATGTAATGGAAAAAAGAAGGAAGAGAAATGAGTTTAACCTTAAAGAAATGGAAATCATCCTGGAATCTAGAGAGGACACATAATATAGACCCTATCATCAAATTCTGGAAATGATGAAAGTCTACAGGCTGTAGGGTCAGAGTGAGACTGAGAGATTTGAGTGAATAAACTGTTACTTATGAACAACATAAAGAGAGTTATTTGCAGAAGAGATTTCCATTTCTGTCTGTAAACTACATTTTAGAAGTATAGAAGCCTGTTCTATCTTATGTTAGAAAGTCCTTTTTTTTCCATTAATGCTGTTATTTTGTTGACAATTTTTTAGTTGCTTCTACCTGATGTTCACAGAGAAACTGTTAGAATGCTGCCTTCCAAGTTTACACTGACAGAGAAAAGATTTTATTTATTTATTTTTACCCAAGAATTTACCCTGGGTCTTGTACACAACCAACAAATATATTTTATCTCATCTGGACAGAGATCATTTGCCAGTGTGAGAAGTCAAAAAATGTATTATGTTCCAGAAAGGAGAGGAAAGTGAACTCCTCAGTGTCGGTAATCAGATCATACACATACCTGGCAACCACTGAACAGCTTCAGGTAAACACCCTCCAAGGAAGAAAGGAGATAAACCACCTTCCCTGAGCAAAGACCTCGTGTCTGTTATTCCACTGAGTCAATTACATGTGTTATCCATTTTAAACACTACAACAGCCCTGTGAGCGAATTTGCATCATAGGACCCATTTTACTTCTGAGGAACCAGCAGTACTGACAAGGTAATTGATTTGCTCAAAGTATCACATTCTGCAAGTAACAAAGGCTAATAATTGTAATTAAAATAAAAGCAGTGACAATGGCAATGATGTTAGTAGTTGCAGGAATGTCTACAATCTGTAAAGTTCTTACTGCGAGAAAAAAACATACCAACATTTCACGTGTACTATTTAAGCCTTATAACCTCTAAGACAATGGTAGGAAACAGTGGTTTAAATAAATAAGACATTAGATACTTAAACAGTATCATTGGAGCTAATAACTGATGATAAAGGCTTCTTGTATACTGGCCAATTGTATTGTTCCTCCCCTTAAAAATTGATCTTACATGAATTCTGGAAAAATTGTTGAAATCATCCTAGAAAAACATGGGCTTTGAAATCATGCAGAGGCTAAAATCCCAAATATACCAATTACCAATTTTTAAATTCTGGACAAATAAGTTAAATTGTCCAAACTTGTTTTACATTTCTGTAAAATATACATAATATCCTATAATTCTCAGAGTCACTATAAAGATTAAGTAACCAAATATGTACTCTATATTAATATAGCACATGTGATGTAGCAGATAATAAACGGTAGCCATCAGTATCACCAAGCAGCCAGAATGAGCAAAAACATTCACTCCTCTAGTTTCTAGTGGGATAGTGTAGAAGAGTAAGCACAAAGCACTAAATATACTTCATTACTTCATTTTAAAGAGGACTTATTGTTAATTGAAGCCAAATGTGTCTGAGTATAGATTTTGCAGAGTAAAAATCAGTAAGTAAATGCAAAGGGCTATATTTTTAAATTATGCTTAATTATTTAAAAGCTCATAGATTAAGACAATGAACACAGATTTGCAGAAAGTATTTGCAAAACACATGTCTGATAAAGGACTTGTATCCAAGGAATTAAAAAAAATTAAAGCTCAACAAACAACAAAAACTAAAAACAAACAGCACAAATTTTAAAAAATGGGAAAGGATCTAAATACAAATTGCATTGTACAATAGGAAAAAAACTGGTTAAAAGTGGAAAACCTCTGTAAAGTGTATTTTACTTTGCTATTTGTAGCCCTCTTCATTCTCCAGTTCCTTCACCTACTGCCCCCAATCAACATCACATATGCAATGACTTTATGGCTTCGTGCATATGCATTACTATAATTTTTAAATTGCTTTGAATGTGTGAGTATCCATGGTTCCCTAAGACATAACTTAATGCAGATTTAGAAAAAATAGCTAGAAATGTCAGGCTGAATTCTGAAAATGATGCTCACTCTTCAGCTGATTCTTTCACATAATATTTAATTATATGCTGAAATATTAATGTTGCACTGAACTGAAAATTTTCCTCTTCTGAAATCTGAAAATATCATAAAAATAGATTTATAATAATAAAAATTAGATCTATATAGTACATATCTATAATACAAAAGTTTATGTTAAATACTAAAAAATTCAGTATTAATTATGGTCTGCTTTACCCAACTAGTACTAATTTCAATGAAATAAAGTGGTACAAGAGTCTGTCATATGTTCTTTAATAATTTTTGTAATTATTAATGATAATTAATGCATCATTAAAATGTGTGACTGATATCAATTTGAGATAAGTTGTCAGATATTATTAATTAATCTAGTACTCATTATACTTGGCATTAATCACGTTATTGTGGGTGTAAAATATTCTTTCAGAGATAGTCATTGGTAAATCTGAATTAATTAAAATGCTTTAACATCTCCATTCTATAAAGGCACATAATTAATAGTTTTTCTTCTCTTGGAATATATGTGCACATCAATGAGCGGGCATAAATATTTTATTGCATTGTATCTCCTTAAGTATTCTTACAGGAGGACTAATGTCATTAGCATTCATTAACTTGCAGTTGACTCTTTATAATGGTCCTGCTGAGAATGAACTTTCCTTCACACATTTTAGATAATTTGTTCTTTTCTCATTGGAAGATTTGACTGCATCCTAAATTTGCTGTAGACATTTCATTCTGTTTGCTAGTAAGCCTGAAGCCATTTTAAAAATGTGTTCTATATCTCTTAAATATCCTTCTACTTATGTATTTTTGTTTATTACTTATTTACGTATTCTTATGTATTTTTATAGTTCATGATGTTTTTGATAATTATAATTAGAGATGATTTTTTGTTGTCCACAAATCAGGAGGCTAAATCACTACATGATTTCAACTGTAAAGATTTGTAAATTTTTATCTCATAAATAGTTTTACATCAGAAACTCAGCATATTTTTTAAAGATTTTATGTATTTATTTGAGATAGAGCAAGAGAGAGAGTGCAAGAGCAGCAGGGGGGAGAGGCAGAGGAAGAGGGAGAAGCTGGCTCCCCACTGAGCAGGAAGCCCTCTGCAGGACTCAATCCCAGCACCCTGGGATTATGACCTGAGTCCAAGAGAGCTACTTAACCGACTGAGCCACCCAGGCACCTCTCAGCCTATTATTCATAAAGCATAAATAAAAACAACACTATATATTTTATAATAATACATGAATTTACAGAATTATTGGGATTGAGGAATAGGGATTAAAATGGAAAAAAATAAAAAGTCTCTAAAAGATCCAACAGTGATTGTATGCCATGAAATACTTCGTGGGAGACACAATCATAATCCCTAGGATTCATTAATATTTTATATTTACACAATGTCTCCATTTAATAATTTAAACTTTCATATCAGAAGCTAAATGCCTGACTGTTGGATATGTTAAACTTGGGAAGACACAGACACATATTGGATCTAGTGTTGTTAGATCAAGTGTTGTTTGATGATTACAAACTATCTCCATATGCCAGCAAGTAAAGAAACCAGCTACCTCAATTAATTTTATAATATCTTCAAACCAAGAGTCACTAAGGAGCAATTCCCAAAATGAAAATTTGAATAGTATTGTACTTTTCATAGAACTGTGTCTAGTGAAGACATTCAAAGAATAAATAAATTCACCAAACTAAGGTACCCGTAGTGCTGAGAGCCATGGTAGCATGTTACTGGCCTTCATCTGCGAGTGACACGAGCACCACCTGCTTTGTTCAGTTGCCCAAGACTGGATCACTCCCAATTTTCCACAGGCAAGCGATTGAGTCTGTTCAACTGAAGTTTATAGCACCAGCACTCCTCATAGAGTCCCTCCAATGCTAACTTAATACTGTTTTCTCTTCATCTACTGGATTACCTAGGGATGAGTCTACACCTATAGCACCTGCCAGAAGAAGATGCCAGATTTAGATAACAAAAATCTGTTTTCCTGGAGCTTACAAAAATCCCTTGTATTTGCTTGACACATGATTTCTAATCAGAGTGACTAACAGAAGGGGCAGGGCTGTTTGTACAAAAGCCTTGGCCTGTTTGGCGAGCCCTTTCCTACTCCAAACTCCACCCAGCAGTGGCAGACTTCCATGCCACCTGGTATCTGGGCTGTAGCAGTATTCATGTGTGTGGAATGTTTTACCTCCAGAACACAAAGAGGCATTCCAGGCACCATGCTTCCTTTGTTGTTGTTTTTGTTGTGGCAGGGAATACAAGATGGAGCAATTTCTTCTTTTGTCTAGAGGATACCTTAGAATGCTCCTGAACACTGAACCTCTGCAAACTTTACTGAACAGGTAGATCCCTGAATCTTCCTAATATGTATCTCCCATCCTCTGGAACATGAAGTCTCCAGTGTAGGAGCCAATACCTTCGGGAACATCCATCCGGACGTCTCTATCCCATATTTCTGCATCGCAGGTTTTCTCAGCCAGTGTCCTAAACTTAGTGTTACAGCCCCATCTTAGCTGAGCCTTTAAACTTCTCTGGTGCTCTTCAAATGTATACAACTCAGCCATTTCCACTATATCATTGCAGGAGATATTGGCTTCCTTCAAGTTACAAAAGAAACTCTTTGGCTCTCACAGTCTTTAGCTGCTTTTTAATGGCTCTCAGTATTTTTTATTCTTAGGCAGGGCAGTACTACAACTGAACAGAAACCAAACACCTCTACGGTTTTCACAGGATTTGTTCCTCCATATCTTTCAATCATTGCACCTGCAAGGGCATTCTTCTCCACTGTTGACATTTTCTCAGGTTACCTCCAGTGAACTCTTCAGCAATTAGAGAACAAAAAGGTGCTGGGGATTTCCTTTGTCCCAAATACCACTCAGGATAGCATGGTTTTTCCTATCTGGCACTGAGTAAGCCAATCCCAGAATCTCATCATACTTTCTGTTTTGGACAGACTAAACGACCATCAGATCTGTCAAGGGGCAGACCTGTAAAGGAGGGAGGGAAGGAAAAAAGGATAGGCAGGAAGAGGCTTAGACAACAGTGAATTTCTTTAGGAGTTTAGCCTAGGTCAATGGAGAGTCCTTGAGCCAAAGTCACTTGTCAAAGGGTTCTCATGTCTCACAGGAGTAGACCTATCTTAGTCTCTCTGCCATGCTCTTTCAGTGACTCAGAGCAGCTTGTTGTTAGAAGTTAGCCACTTCATAAACTTGGTGATATATTCAGAGCCATCAGTCAATTAAGCCTCCCAAAGTAAGAGATCTGCAGGGCTCATTTTCATGATGACCAAAGCCAGGAACTTAAAAAGAGTGCTTCATGAAAAACATGCACACAGAGAATCATTTTGTGTCTCTTTTTTTCTGAACAAAGGAGGATTATGAATATGTAGGTTTTTCTGAGTAATTTTTCTTGCAGACCTCTTAATGTTATATTCTGGTCCTGCAGCTGCACAAACTGCATCCCTCTTGCTTACTATTAAGCAATATTCTCTATGTAAAATGGATGTGTCAGAAGGAATGAAAGCTGTTTCGTCTATTCAAAGTTACATTTGTGAGATTACATATTCAGTGTTATCTTAAGAAACCATTCCTTCTCTTTAAAGTTTTAACTTTTAATTATACAGTTCCAAGGAGAAGTGAAAGGATTTCCTCACTGAACTACCATTTTCTGCCCACATGTCACCTTTATTTACCCCTCAATTCCCATTAATCTGGTCCAATTCTTTTATGTGTGTGCAGTCATGCATGGCAGTGAAAGGATATGAAAGGATAGAATAATGAAATATGTTGTCATATAGCAGCAATAAATTTTGCCTCCCTCCTCATATTTTGCCTACTCTTTGCAAAATTGAGCTTAATAGTATTAGAGATCTGGAGTTCTATGCTGTCCTAATTTCTATACTAACTTACTCCAATCTTCTCTATTTTTTCCAAATATTCTGAGTATCCCTCCCATCTCATTTTAGCATCATCATTATTAGTGAGATATTAACCAGAACTTTGGTGCCCAATCTTTTAAAATATCCTTTAAAATGTTCATTGAAGAGTTATCATCAGATAAAATTTAGAAGTGGCAACTGATTTTCCTCCTTGAATACTCCTATTAAGTATATACTCATATCCATAACTGGAGATGGTCTTTATTTCATTGTGATATATGAAATCATTTACTTAATCTAATTATAAAACTAGTTAGTATATAGCTATAATATGAAACATATAAGCAGAATTTGCTTCTTTCTTCATCAATATATCTATTGAGATTTAAAGTCTAGTCAATATATAAACTGATCATTTGATGTGGAACAAATTTTAATACATCTTTTAATATTCTCTAAAAAACAAAAAGAAGAAAGCAGAAGGTGTAGATAATGGTTTTAGCAAGTTCACCATAGTAGAAAATCTAAAGAAAGAAAAATCAGCTTTCCTTGATTCTCCCAGACAGGAAGGAAAAGCAGCAGAAGAATTTCAGTAAAGAATTATTTTCCTGGAGAGTTATGAGTATGTGAAAATTGTAGGGTGAGACTTCAGATCTTTTACCACCTGACCCTTTCACCATAGCTGCTATTATGTGCTTATGGGACTAAAATCTCCCACACATCTATAGATGAATGGATAAGGAAGATATGAGAGATATAGACATAGATATAGATATAAATGATATAGATACAGATAAAAGAGTATTATGCAGCCATAAAAAAAGGCTGAGATTCTGCCATTTGCAACAACATCAATGGACCTCTAGGGTATTTTGCTAAGTGAAGTAAGTCAGACTGAGAAAGATGAATACCATATGATTTCACTCACATGCAGAATCTAAAAAGAAATGAATAAACAAACAAAAAGCAGAATCCAACCTACAAATACAGAGAACAAACTGGGGGGGGTGCAGAATGATGGGCAAAATGGGTGAAGAAGAGTGGGAGGTACAGGCTTCCAGTTATGGAATGAATAAATCGTGAGAATAAAAGGCCCAGCATAAGGAACATAGTCAATGATATTGTATTAGTATTGTATGGTGACTCAGGTAGCTACACTTGTGGTAAGCACAGCATAACATATAAACTTGTCAGATCACTACACTGAACACCTAAAAATAATGTTACATTATGTATCAACTATACTTAAATAAAAGAATTTTTAAAATAAAGCTCTTATACATTTGGAATATGCCACCACTGACATTAAAACTTTTCCTATACAGGCTAGGATCTTGGGAAGTTGCTGGAGTAGGAGGACCCTGAGCTAAGGCCACCCCACCTTTACAACTAGATATCATCCACATCCAATTCAGTAAACTGGAGAGTGATCGGAACACAGGCAGAAAAAAATAAAACAAAAACACCACAACTAAATATAGAGAAAAAGCCACATGGAAATGTTAGGAGGGTCGGAAAGGTGGAAGAAGACTGCCCACAGGAGGAAGGGAGCTGCATGCATGGAGAGGGGAGAGAAAAGACCCCTCACACCAGGGACCTCACACAGGGAAGACTAATCCCCATTATGTTTTTCTAAAAACCAGAGAGGCCAAATTCTGTGTTGGTAAAACCAATGGGACTTGGACCCTGGAGCTTTAGAAGTCAGCTGACTCAGCACTGGGTGAGCCCGGAGGAGTGACAGCTGGGTTGCAGCCCTTAAGCAGACTGCAATGATAGGCAGCATAAAAACAGCAGTTTAACACAATGTTGGAGACAAACAGGAGACAGTTCTGTACACACTGATTTCAGAGCATATTGGGGGACTTCTACAAAAAAAGAGGGCATTGGCATTTTCCTTCCCTGCTTCCCAGACTAAATACAGAACCAACTGCAGGAGGCAGGATTTCACAGACACGTCCAGCCTCATGCCAGGCCTCAGGGGAAATTTTATTAAAGCTGTGCCTGTACCCCACCCAGTTGCTGGGTGTGCTGGAACAGAATAGAAAACCCAGACATGGACCCACAACTGTATTGGTCAATTAATCTTCGACAAAGCAGGATTAATATCCAGTGGGAAAAAAACAGTCTTCAACAAATGATGCTGGGAAAACTGGATAGCATCATGCAAAAGAAAGAAACTGCACCACTTTCTTACGCCATATACAAAAATAAATTCAAAATGGATTTAAGACCTGAATGTGAGACCTGAAACCATAAAAATCCTGGAAGAGAGCACAGGCAGTAACCTCTTTGACATTGGCCATAACAACTTCTTTCTAGGTATGTTTCCTGAGGCAGGGGAAACAAGAGCAAAAGTAAACTACTAGAACTACATCAAAATTAAAAGCTTCTACACAGTGAAGGAAACAGTCAACAAAACTAAAAGGCAACCTACAGAATGGGAGAAGATATTTAGAAATGACATATCTGATAAAGGGTTAATATCCAGAATATATAAAGAACTTATAAAGCTCAATACCCCCAAAACAAATAATCCAATGGAAAAGTGGACAGAAGATATGAACAGACATTTTTCCAAAGAAGATATCCAGATGGGCAACAGACACATGAAAAGAGGTTCATCATCACTTACCATCAGGGAAATGCAAATCAGAACTACAATGAGATATCACCTCACACCTGTCTGAATGGCTGCGATCAGCAACACAAGAGAAAACAGGTGTTGGGCAGGATGTGGACCAAAAGGAACACTCATGCAATGTTGTAGGAATGCAAACTGATGTAGCTACTGTGGACAACAGTATGGAAGTTACTCAGTAATTTAATAGAATTACCCTATACGATGCATCAATTGCACTACTAGGTATTTACTCAAGGAATGCAAAAATACTAATTCAAAGGGATACATGCATCCCAATGTTTATAGCAGCATTTTCTACAATAACCAAGATATGGAAGCAGCCCCCATCGATTGATGGTTGGATACCCAAAGAAGTGGTAAACACTTAAAATGGAATATTATTCAGCCATAAAATGTAATGAAATCTTGCCATTTGCAACTACATGGTTGGGGCTAAAGAGTATAATCCTAGACAAAATAAATCAATCAGAGAAAGACAAATATTATATGATTTCACTCACATGTGGAATTTAAGAAACAAAACAAATGAGCAAAGGGAAAAAGGGAAAGAGAGATAAACCAAGAAACAGACTCTTAACTATAGAGAACAAATTGATGGTTACCATAGGGGAGGGGGGAGTATTGGGTTAAATAGATGATTGGGGATTAAGGAGTTTACTTGTCGTGATGAGCAAGGGTGATGTATGGAATTATTAAGTCATTATATTGTTCACCTGAAACTAATATAGCACTGTATCTTAACTAATTGGAATTAAAATTAAAAATTAAAAAAAAACTGTTGCTATAAGTAACTCCCTCAAAACTTCTAGAAACTCCTTTTAAAAAATGGAGGAAATTCAATTTATATTTAAGATTTCATATTTTTACTGAGCACAAAGTGAAATTCAGTTTAACATATAGTAACTACTACCCAGGTCTAACCACATTCTCTAATTTGTCTGGATTCCATCATAACCATTGGGGAAAATTTTAAATATGTCCCAAACAGAGGTTAGAAAATCCATAAGCATTTCTGTTGGGCGATGCAATGGAATTGTCTTAGGGAAGCCATGAGGCAAGGCTAGTGACAAAAGCAGCATAAATAAGGCAGGTGTGGGAGGACCAAACTCAGCGGGGCATTATGAGTTAATATAAGACTTTGTGAGACTGCACTTGAGCACTAGAAACCCAGTGCTTCCCTAACCCCACATACCATCAACACCACCACCATTGTTGCCATTTGTTCCTGAGAATGTTTTGGTATGGACAAACTACAACAGAAATAAAAGAAATGCTTGTCTGTAGGTCCAATTCAGAGATAAATGAGAAGGTAATTTTCTCTGACCAAGAGGCAGATTCTGAAGATATGGTAGCCAATAGTGAGGATTGATAGAAGAGATAGGAATCCAATGAGAAAATCCTTGGGAAAGCAGGTCCAGATGGTCCATAACTGAACGCTGCAACCCACAGATCAGGTGCTCAGTAATAAAGGATAAATGTGTCCAATTGTCACGCTATCCCCAAGACCAACTAATTCACCACTTGCCAAGTATTAAGAGTTATTCAAAGTGACTAATTAATTAGTTCTAATTAGTGAGTTAGAACTAAATCATTTTTTCAAATATATTTTATAAAATGTCAACACTTCTGAAATTAAGGTGTGGTTTGTTGTTTGGTTTTTTTTTTTTTTTTTAGCTTCTATTTTATGACAATTTGACTTTGAGGATAATACTGGAAATTAAGGTTTGTCCTATTTGTTTCTTCTCTTGCCTCTGCTGAAAACCTTTAAAATCCATTTCTATTATCAAGAGGACAGGCTCTAAAAATAAACTTGTTGAGTTTAAAACCTTATTTTCGTTACTTGTTCGTTGTTTTACCTTAGACAAGTTGTATGATATTTCTCAGACTGAACTGCCTCATCTGTAAAATTAGAACACTTCTGTTTACCAGAGCTCCTGAGAAGACAAAATGAATTAATACAACTGAAGCCCTTAGAATATTACCTGAAGCCAAATAAGTATTCAATAAATATTGGATATCACTCTTATCATTAGGTTTTTTTAAGGACACCTGATATTTTGACTTTTGTCCTGAAGATGGAAAGGAACAACTTTCTGCAAACTGTGTCTCAGGAAGCAGAAGAGAGATAATTGAAGAAAAACCACCTGAGGCAAGACACTTTTAAGTCACTTTTTTAGTTACAACTTACATAAAATAAAATTCACTAATTTTTAAATAAGCCATTTGATAAGTTCTAACATATCAAAATGTATAACCACAAGCAAGATCAAGATAAAGAACAATGTCATCATGCCAGAAAGTTCCTTAAAGTCCCTCAACAATCATCCCACCCACTCAGAGCCCCAGGCATCACAGATGCACCTTCTTTCACTCCAGATTACTTACGCCTTTTCTACAATCTCATTAAAATGGAATCATACATTATTTATTTTTTTTTTTTGCTCAGACCATTTTTCTCAGAATAATCTTCTTCATATTAATTCATGTTGTTTCTTTTACCAGTAACTTATTCCTTTTAAATGCTAAGTAGTACTCTATTGTGTGAATACACTATAGTTTATTCATTCACTTGTTGAGAGATATTTAGTTCTTTCCAGTTTAGGACTATTAGTAATAAAGATGCTATGAATATTTGTGTACATGTCTGTGTGGATACATGCTTTCATAGCTCCAGGAACGTGGAACTGCTGTCATAAGGCAAGTGCTATATTTAACCTTGTCAGAAGTTAAAAATTTAGAAAATTCTTGTTTGAGATAGTTTTACATTTCACCCAGCAGTGTATGACAATTCCAATACTCTATATTCTCACCTGCACCTGCTTTTTCCAGATATTTTTAATTTTAATTCTGTCTTATGGTGTGCAAAATGTCTCATTAGTTTTATTTTATATTTCCCTGATGAATAAAGTTGTTCAGCATCTTTGGACACACATATGAGCCTTTTGCATATCTTCAGATATAAAATGTTGGTACAAATATTTTGCCTACTTGTTATGGGGTTGTTTGTATTATTATATAATATTGAGCAATTTTTATTTGTTCAATATGCGATTTTTTTCCTACTATATGTGTGGCAAATATTTCCTGCCCCTATGTGGATTATTTTTTCATTTTAAGAATTTTTTTTGAGAATAAGAAAGTTTTCATTTTGATAAACAAAACTCTGTGTGTATATATGTATATGTATATGTATATGTATATGTATACAACTTGTGTATACACATACCATGCGCACACACACACACACGCCACATATATAGAAGTTTTGTGATTTATACATTTTATGTCTTATCTAAGAAATCTGTGCTCAACTCAAAACCACAAAGATATTCCTCTGTTTTCTCAATGAAGTGTTACCATTTTAGTTTTCACATTTAGTTTTCTGATCTATTTCAAGTTATTTTTCTATGTGTGTGCATAGTGTGAGGAAATGGTTGAGTTTTTGTTTTTGTTTTAATGGATGAAGTAGTTGAGGGTTTTTTTTTCTTAATGTTGTTTTAATGGATATCAATTTTTCCAGCATCATTTTTGAAATTGAAAAACCATCCTTTCTGCATTAAGTTACCAGGATGCCTTTGTTGAAAAGCAATTAACCATACTTATGGGTCCATTTCTGTACTATATTCTGTATTATTCCCCTGTAGGTCCATCCTTATGCCAATGCCACGCTGCCTTGATTACTGTACATTTATAGTATGATTTGATGTCAAAGAAAATAAATATTTCCAGTTTTTTCTTTTTTCCCAAATTGTATTTTTTTTCCTTTAACATTTTCTTTTAAATGTTAGAATAAACTTGTTAATTTCCACCCCCTCCCAAAAACAAAGCCTGCTGAGAGTGAAAATAACTGCATTAACTCTCTAGATCAGTTTGGGAAGAGCTGACATCTACAAATGATTGAGTCTTCCCAACCAAGTATATAGCTTGTTTTTAAATTCACTTGAGGGGCGTCTCGGTGGCTCACTTGGTTAAACATTTGCTTTGGGCTCAGGTCATGATCCCAGGGTCCTGGGATTGGATCAAGCCCCACAGCAGGCTCCCTGCTCAGTGGGGAGCCTGCTTCTCTTTCTCCCTCTGCCTGCTGCTCTCCCTGCTTGTGCTCTCTCTGTCAAATAAATAAATAAAATCTTGAAAAACAATAAGAAAATTAAATTAAAAAATAAAAAATAAAAATATTCTAACTGCCCATTGTTATATTTTTAAATATTAGGCATTATTTTATTGCCTCAAAAATTTACTTATAAGTTCTTTTAGCTTTAGTGTAGATTCCTTAGTAGTTTCAACATTCTTAATAATAACATGAGAATAGAGACTGCCTTACTATTTCATTTAAATCTTTAGGTTTTTATTTCATTTCCTTTACTTGCTATAATGTACTGGTAGACCCTCCATTATAAAAGTGTATAGAAGTGACAACACACATTGTTCTTCCTGATGATAAGAGCAAGAGATTCAGTTTTTCCCCTTTTAATATGAAATCACCTCATATTCATTTGTCCCTTATTAGATTGAAGAAGTTCCCTTTATATTAGGTTAAGAGTTTTGATCATAAGTTGATGTTGAATTATAGCAAAGATTTTTTTTCTGCATATATTGAGATAATCAAATATTTCTGCTTCTGAGTTTTTAATATTTACATTGATTGAATTACATTCAGTGATTTTAAAATGCTAAACCAGTCATCCATTTTTGAGATACACTCCACATGGTTAAGGTATATTATACTTAATCTTTACTGCTATATTGGATTTCCTACTATTTTTAAAGGAATTTTTGCATCAGTGATTATCAGGAATATTGTTCTAAAGTTGTTGCTTTTGTTTTGTTTTTTTAAGCCTTTTTGGTTTTACCTTCAAGAAAATGCTAACTTGATAAAAGCAGTTGGGAATTTTTCCCTCTGTCTTGATTTTCTGAAAAAGAAAATGTATAGTGTTAATGTATTTTCTTTCTTATATTTTGGATACATTTCATTGAAGCCATCTGATCCTAAAATTTTCCTTATGAGAATGTTTTCAACAGCATATTCAATTTCCTTAGTCTATTTAGGACTGTTTTGAGTTTTTATTTCTTCCTGCTTCAGTTTTGGTTAACTTGTGATTTTCAAGGATTTCACAATATTTCAAATTGATGAATTTATTAAATATATATATATTTTTTTCATTGTATGTTCTTAAAAACATTTTGTGACTTGGATCTGTACTGACTCTATACTTTAATTTCTGATAATGAATAGTTTTATTTATTTTTGCCTCGTTTAATCTAGAAGTTTACTTATACTTTGTCAAAGAACCATATTTAAGTTTTAATTATTTTTTGTGTGATTTATTTTTTTCAATTTCATTAACATCCTCTTTTATCCTAATTATTTGTCCTCTACTTACTTTGGTTTTAATTTTTTCTTCTTCTATTTTCTTAAGCTTAAAGCTTAGGTATTTAATTTCAGAAATTTCCAATTTTCTAAACTAAGCATTTAAAACCATCAACTTCTTTCTAAATATTGTGCTAGAGTATCCCAGGAATTATGATATGTTCTGTTTCTCTTTGTCCAGTTTGAAATATTTATTCAAATTTTCTTTGTAATGTTTTCTTAATTTGGTTGACACTTAAAATCATGTTACTTAGTTTCCATATCATCATGATTTTTCCAAATAACTCCTCTCATTTACTTAAATCCATTATGGTTACAAAATATATTCTGTATGAACTGAGTCATTTGAAATTTGTTGAAGCTTCTTATGTGGCCCAGTATAAGATTTATCTTGGTGAACATTTCATGTACACTTATAAAAACACAGTTGTTCTGTAGTTGTTCAGTCTAGTGTTCAACTTATGAAGGAGTTTTCAAATTTTCTTTATTCTACAGGATTAGCCTACTTTACTAGACAGAATATTGAAATAATGTGGAAATCTTTAACCGTAATTGTGGATGTGTCTATGTATTTCCTTTTAATTCTATTAGATTTACTTAATGTATTACTTTTTAATTAGGCACATTCATGTATAGGATTATTATGTTTTCTCAATGACTTATTATTTCCTTATTATAAAATGTCTTTATTTTAGATGAAATTCCTTGACCTAAAGTTCACTTTAACTGATATGTACATAGTCATTCTAGCTCTCCCTATTTGATAGTCTTGCAGAGTATACTTTGCAGTTTTTCGCTTTCAGCTTATGGCAATTATCTCGGTTTTTATTTGTCTTAATGTATTTATTTCACATTCTCTCTCTTTTTTTATTTTAGTTTAGTTTAGTTTAGTTTTAGTTTTTATTTAAATTCAAATTAGTTAACATGCAGTGTAATATTAGTGTATAATTTAATGATTCAACACTGCCATACAACATTCCATGCTCATCACAACAACTGCACTCCTCAATTCCAATGAACTATTTAACCCATTCCCCCACCCACCTCCCCTCTGGTAATCATAAGTTTATTCTCTACAGTTAAGAGTCTGTTTCATAGTTTCACTCTCTTTTTTTCTCTTTGCTCATTTATTTTGTTTCCTAAATTCCACAAGTGAGTGAAATCATATGGTATTTCTCTTCTTTGATTTATTTTGTTTGGCATAATACTTTCTAGCTACATTGCAAATGACAAGATTTCATTCTTTTTTATGGCTGAATAATATTCCATTATGTATATATACCATCTCTTCATTATCCATTCATTAGTCAATGGACACTTGGGCTGCTTCCATAATTAAGCTATTGTATAAAATGCTGCTATAAACATAGAAGTGCATGTATCCCCTTGAATTAGTGTTTTTGCATTGTTGGGTACATAAGTAGTACCATTGCTGCATTGTACTGTAGCTCTATTTTAACTTTTTGAGAAACCTCCATACTGTTTTCCACAGTGACTACACCAGTTTGCATTCCTACCAACATTGCATGAGTGTTTCTTTTGGTCCACATCCTGCGCAACACCTATTTTCTCTTGTGTTGTTGATCACAGCCATTCAGACAGGTGTGAGGCGATATCTCATTGTAGTTCTGATTTGCATTTCCCTGATGGTAAGTGATGATGAACCTCTTTTCATGTGTCTGTTGCCCATCTGGATATCTTCTTTGGAAAAATGTCTGTTCATATCTTCTGTCCACTTTTCCATTGGATTATTTGTTTTGGGGGTATTGAGCTTTATAAGTTCTTTATATATTCTGGATATTAACCCTTTATCAGATATGTCATTTCTAAATATCTTCTCCCATTCTGTAGGTTGCCTTTTAGTTTTGTTGACTGTTTCCTTCACTGTGTAGAAGCTTTTAATTTTGATGTAGTTCTAGTAGTTTACTTTTGCTCTTGTTTCCCCTGCCTCAGGAAACATACCTAGAAAGAAGTTGTTATGGCCAATGTCAAAGAGGTTACTGCCTGTGCTCTCTTCCAGGATTTTTATGATTTCAGGTCTCACATTCAGGTCTTAAATCCATTTTGAATTTATTTTTGTATATGGTGTAAGAAAGTGGTGCAGTTTCTTTCTTTTGCATGATGCTATCCAGTTTTCCCAACATCATTTGTTGAAGACGTTTTTTTCCCACTGGATATTCTTTCCTGCTTTGTCAAAGATTAATTGACCAATACAGTTGTGGGTTCATGTCTGGGTTTTTTATCCTATTCCATTGACCTATGTGTGTATTTTTGTACCAGTACCATACAGTTTTTATTACTACATCCTTGTAAAACTCCAGAAGTCTGGAATTGTGATGCCTCCAGCTTTGCTTTTCTTTAAAAACTATCTGGCTATTCAGGGTCTTTTTGGTTCCATACAGATTTTAGAATTGTTCATTTTAGTTCTGTGAAAGATGCTGTTGGTATTTTGATAGGGATTTCATTAAATGTATAGATTGATTCGAGTAGTACTGATGTTTTAACAATATTTTTCTTCCGGTCCATAAGCATGGAATGTCTTTCCATTTCTTTGTGTTGTCTTCAATTTCTTTCATCAGCATTTATAGTTTTCAAAGTATAGGTCTTTCACCTCATTGGTTAGTTTTATTCCTAGGTATCTTATTGTTTTTGGTGTAATTGTAAATGGGATTGATTCCTTAATTTCTCTCTCTGCTGCTTCATTATTGGTATATAAAAATGCAACAGATTTCCGTACATTGATTTTTTATCCTGCAACTCTACTAAATTTGTTTATCAGTTCTAGCAGATTTTTAGTAATCTTTCAGATTTTCTATATATTCTATCATGTGATCTGCAAATAGTGAAAAGTTTACTTCTTTGCTATCTAGATGCCTTTTATTTCTTTTTGTTGTCCGATGCTGTGGCTAGGACTTCCAGTACTATGTTGAATAAAAGTGGTGAGAGTGGACATCCTTGTCTTATTCCTGACCTTAGGGGAAAAGCTCACAGTTTTTCTCCATTGAGGATGATGTTAGCTGTGGGTTTTTCACATATGGCCTTTACTATGTTGAGGTACATTCCCTCTAAACCTACTTGATTGAGAGTTTCCATCATAAATGATGGTGTACTTTGTCAGATGTTTTTTCTGCATCTATTGAAATGATCATATGGTTGTTATCATTTATTTTATTGATGTGACATATCATATTGGTTGATTCGTGAATATTTAATCACCCCAATAACCCAGGAATAAATCCCACTTGATCATGGTAAATGATTTTTTAATTTATTTTTGGATTCAGTTTGCTAGTAAAGTATTGAGAATTTTTGCATCTTTGTTCATCAGGGGTATTGGCCTGTAGTACTTTTTTTAGTGGTGTCGTTATCTTGCTTTGCTTTCAGGATAATGCTGGCCTCGTAGAATAAATTTGGAAGTTTGCCTTTCTTTTCTGTTTTCTAAAATAGTTTGAGAAGAATAGACTTAACTGTCTGGTCCTGGACTTTTGTTTGTTGGGAGTTTTTGATTACTGATTCAATTTCTTTGCTGGTTATTGCTCTATCCAAGTTTTCCATTTCTTCCTGTTACAGTTTTGTTGCTAGTTATTGAGTTATATGTTTCTAGGAATTTGTCCATTTCTTCCAGGTTGTCCAATTTGTTGGCATATAGTTTTTCATAATATTATCTTCTAGTCATTTCTATTTCTATGATGTTGGTGGTTATTTCTCCTCTCTTGTTTGCGATTTTATTTATTTAGGTCCTTTTTCTTTTCTTTTTGATAAGTCTGGCTAGAGGTTTATCAATTTTAATATTTTTTAAAGAAATAGCACCTGTTTCATTGTTCTATTGTTTGTATATCAGTTATTTCTGTTCTGATCTTTATGATTTCCTTCCTTCTGCTGGTTTTAGGCTTCATCTGTAGTTTTTTCAAGCTCTTCTAGGTATAAGGTTAAGACGTTTATTTGAGATTTTTCTTGCTTCTTGAGGTAGGCTTGTATTGCTATATACTTCCTTCTTAGGACTGCTTTTGCTTCATCCCAAAGGTTTTGGACCATTGTGTTTTCATTTTCATTTGTTTCCATGTATTTTTTTCCCAAATTTCTTCTTTGATTTCCTGATTGACCCATTCATTTTTTAATAACATGTTATTTAACCTCTATGTATTTGTGGTCTTTCCAGATTTTTTATTGGGATTCACTTCTAGTTTCATAGTATTGTGGTCAGAAAAGTGCATGGTATGATTTAAATCTTTTTGTATTTCTTGAGGCCTGTTTTGTGACCTCATATGTGATCTATTCTGGGGAATGTCCCATGTGTATTTGAAAAGAATGTGTATTCTGCTGTTTTAGGATGGAATGTTCTGAATATATCTGTTAGGTCCATCTGGTCCAGTGTGTCATTCAAAGCTATTTTTTCCTTGTTGATTTTCTGTTCAGCTGATCTGTCCATTGATGTGAGTGAGGCATTAAAATTCCATAATATTATTGTATCAGTGTCAAATAGTTCCTTTCTATTTGTTATTCCTTTATATATTTGGATGCTCCTATTTTGGATGCATAAATATTTAGAATTGTTATAACCTCTTGTACAATTGTCCCCTTGATTATGATATAGTGCCCTTTTTTGTCTCTGGTTACAGTCTTTGCTTTAAAGTCTAATTTATCCCATATAAATATTGCTACTCTGAGTTTCTTCTGACATCTATTTGCATGATAAATGTTTCTCCATCCCCTCACTTTCAATCTGCAGGTGACCTTAGGTCAGAAATCAATCTCTTGAAAGCATACACTTGGGTCTTGTTTTTTCATCCATTCTGTCACCCTGTGTCTTTTGATTAAAGCATTTTGTCCATTTACATTCAAAGTCATTATTGATAGATATGTATTTATTGCCATTTTATTACTTGTTTTGTGGTTGTTTCTGAAGATTTCCCCTGATCCATTCTTGTCTTTCTCACTTTTGGTCTTTCCTTTCCACTCGAAGAGTCACTGATATTTCTTATAGGGCTGGTATAGTGGTCAATAACTCCTTTAATTTTTGTTTTTCTGGGATACTCTGTATGTCTCCATCTATTCTGAATGATAGTCTTGCTGGATGGAGTATTCTTGGCTGCAGATTCTTCCTATTCACCACTTTAAATATATTTTGACACTCTCTTCTGACTTGCCACATTTCTGTTGAAAAATATCCAGCTAGCCTTATAGGTTTTCCCTTATAAGTTAAGGACTTCTTTTTTCTTGCTGCTTTTAAGACTTTTCCTTTATCACTATATTTTGCAAATTTAATTGCAATATGTCTTGTATGGGTCTGCTTTTGTTGATTTGATGGGAGTTCTCTGTGCCTCCTGGATCTGGATATCTGCTTCCTTCCCCAGATTAGAAAATCTCTCAGCTATTATTTCTTCAAATAATTTTTTGGCCCCCTTTTCTTTTCTGTTCTTTTTGGACTCCTGTAATATGAATGTTACCACATTTGATGGAGTCACTGAGTTCCTTAAGTCTATTTTTGTGTTGCATAATTCTTCCTTCTCTTTGTTGTTCAGTTCATTATTTTCCCATTATTTTGTCTTCTATGTCAATAATTTTTTCCTCTGCTTCTTCCACCCTGCTGTTCATTGCATCAAGCCTGTTTTCAATCTTGTTTATTGCATTCTTCATCTCTGATCATTTTTTAACTCTTTTATCACTGTGGTAAGGGTCTCACTGCTGTCTTCTATTCTTTTCTCAAGCCCAATGAGTATCCTTATTATTGCTACTTTACATTCTCCATCAGGCATGTTGCTTATATCTATTTCATTTAGATCTCTGATCTTGTCCTTATCCTGTTCTTTCATTTGGGAGGAATTCCTCCATCTTGGCATTTTGTCTGTCTCTGCCTTCTTCTATGTGCTAGAAAGGCCAGTTATGTCACCTGCTTCCAAAAGTAATGACTTATGAAGAGGTCATGGAGTGTCCAGGGCTTGGTCCTTCATGGAGTGTCTCCAGTGTGTGCTGTGTATACACTGCTGCTGTGTTTTGGCTGCTTTATCCTTCAGGCCAGTTGTCTGCAAAGCCTCTCCTTGCTTGCTGTGGGCAGTGTTTGGTCCCTGGTCTGAATATGATGAGTTTTAACTAGGTATATTCTGGTCTTCTTGAGAAATAAGACCTGACAGGAGCTCCATCAGAACTGAGGCCCTCCAGAACTCTGGTCAGGAGATGTGTGCTGGTCTTCTGGGGGAGGGGCCTGCTACACTGGGACTGAGGCAAGCTTGACCGAGAAGGGCAGTCACACCATAGTGCAGTGGGGTGGGACTTGGTGTAAGTGAGTTAGACAGCCAGTGTTCATGCTGTGCTGCCTCCCCAGTGTCTCTGTGTTTATGGTGAGGGGTGGGGGGGTAGAAATGGCATCAAGAGATGTCATTATGAATACTGCCTCTCGGGGTCATCCTTAGAGAAAAGTTAATAATTTCTCACTGTGTGCCCCAGGCATTTTTTAGATTGCTATGTCCATGCTGTCTGCCCCTGGGGTTGTTTGCCTGCCTTCTGTCCAGAAGAAAGTAAATGCCCTCTGGGCTCTATTCCAGCCATACTTACAGACTTTTAAACTCTAAGCTTTAGAGACAGGGTGTGGGTAGGGGTTTGTGCTGGTTTTCTGGGTAATGGACCTGCCATGCTGGAATTGAGGCAAGCTAGACAGTCACATTCATATTTAAATGGTATTTATACTTTGCAGAAATTTATATAGTAAATTTATATAATAATTTATATAATAAATTTATATTTTATTTATTTATTTATAATTTATAGGCACATTTTTTTTCTTTCAGTACTTTGAAGATGCTCTTCCACTATTCTTTTTGTTGTTTAGTTTTTTATTTTATAATCATAACACTAACTCATTAATTCAGCAATACTTAGAGGGAATAAGGAAAATATGGAAGCCACAGAACTGCAGTGAGAGCACAGATTATAGCATATTTCAAGCACATAGGGATGAAGAGGTGTGCTCCTGGACTATAGAAAGAATGGTCTGGTAGTTAAGATAAAACACAAGCCAATTTATTAGATTTGTCCACAGTCAGCAATGGTGATCTTGCTGGTCTTGCCATTCCTGGAAAGGTGCTCCATGGCTTCCACAATATTCATGCCCTCTTTCCCCTTGCCAAAGACCACATGCTTCCCATCCAACTGCTCAGACTTGGCAATGCAGATGAAAAAGTGGGAACCCTCTGTGTTGGGTTTAGCTTTTTGCCATGAACAAGATGCCAGGACCTGTATGCTTCAGGATGAAATTCTCATCATCAAATTTCTCCCCACAGATGGACTTGTTGCCAGTGCCATCATGACATGTGAAGTCATCACCCTTGCACTTAAATCTCAAAATAATCCTGTGAAATCAGGAAACTTTATAGTCAAACCCTTCCTTCCCAGTGCCTAGAATAGGAAACTTTTCTGATATTTTTGGAACTTTGTCTGCAAACATCTCAAAGGAGATGCAGTCCAAGGGCTCTCCATCCAAGGCTATGTCAAAGAACACAGTTGGTTTGACCATAACTGGGCACCATGGTGGCTCTGAAGGAGCAGCCAATAACAATTCCACTATTATTTGAGTCACATTATTTTTGATGAGATAGCTGTGTATATTAACCTTGTTTTCCTATGTATATTGTGTTTCTTTTCCCTCTGGCTGCTTTTATAATAAAATTTAAATTTCATTATCCCTGTATTTCAGAAAATTTATTTAAATGTTTCTTGCTATGGTCATATCTGTGATTAGTTTACATTAGATTCACTGTGCTTTTCTTTTCTTTTTTATTTGTGGACTAATGGCATCTATCAGATTTGGAAACATTATTCCTTGAAATCGTTTTCTGCCCTTCTCTCCTCTTTTTCTAGAACTGCAATTGCACATATGCTAGACTATATGATAATGCTTCACAAGTAACTAATACTGCTCATTTTCTTTCAGTCTTTTTTTTTAATCTCATATTTTACCCTAAATAGTCCTTTAAGTTCTCCCTGACTCCATTTTTTTTCCTCCAATATTTTATATTATTTTATGCTCACTCAGTGAATTTTGCATCTCAACTTTATAGTTTTCATTTGGAAAAATTCTTTTTGTCCTTTTCTATGATTGCCTTTTCTCTCCTAATTTGTTCTTTTTTCCTCTACATCGTAGAGCATATTTTTATACTTACAATAAATATTTTAAAGTCTTGTCTTCAAATCCCAATTTCTCTATTATTTCTAGGTCTTTCTCTGTTAACTGACTTTATTCCTTGATTGTGGGTCACATTTGAAATTTTCCCTATGTCTAGTAATTTTGTATTGGATGCTTGACTTTGCATGCTTAATTCAGAATCCTATTTGGCTGAAAGAAATGCAAATAATTCCCAGCTCTGTGTGAGCACTGGTAATTATTCAATTTGTAGTTCCCTGAGAGTTGTCTTGCTTGGATTCCTAAAGCCACGCCTTGTGTAGGTATAATTCAGTAAATTTCCAAAGACTCAATAGGATGCTTCTGCTGATTTCTTGAGCACTTTTTACTTTATAGTTACCTCACCATATTATTTTTGACACACACATATAATCTCTGATTTCCAAACTTCCTAATTCTGGTATGTAAGTATCTCACAGATTATTCTTGTTACTTCAATCATGTCCTTCCTGATTCAAACCCAACTGACAGTTAAAGTTCATTACTGAATCCACAATCATGCAAATTTTGTTCCTAAGGTGTTTTGTTTTGTTTTTTTTCAAATAGGCATAATTCCCCCAATCTCATACATTTATGAAAAAACCCTAAAATATGCCAAATTCAAACATGCTTTTAGGTTCAATATAAAGAATCACTAGGAACAAGAATGGCAGTGAGAAAGACAGTAGGCTGGGATCTTTAAAAAATAGGCTGGGATCTTTAAAAAAGATTGGTTCTTACATCATAGGAAGTAATACATTCCCTATAATACCATATAATAAATCATTCAGGTCCCAGCTATTGCCACAAAACATCCTAATATCAAAGAGAAATAGCAAATAATATACCACAGAGATCTGAAAATGCATTCAAACATTTCAACAATGATTTTCATATGAATTTATGGGAACGACAAAGATACTAAAATGCTCTTTATTAAAGAAAAAATAGAGTCCTGGTAATTACTAAAGGGTATCCTTGAAAGGAAAATCTTCATATTGGGTATTACTATACCAATAAGATGCAGTGATGACGATTCTTATTTTGCTACCAACAGCTTTTATTTGTCTTGGGAAAAAAACTAAAATGAAGTTTTAATGTTCAAGCAAATCTGTGGCAAACAGAAGGACTGCAGAATACCTCATAAGGGATATTTTTCCAATGTTGACAACATAGGTAACTTTTCATGCATTTTTTATTTTAAAAAGTTTCTTAGAGTATGGACACTATTGTGTTTTTCTTTAGCTGAGTATGTATTCTAAAAATGAGAGGGAGTTGAAGCTATTCACATTTTAAAGGCCACCTTCATTAGCAAACATTTATGACAAATGTAGAAATATTTTGTCTTCACTTGTACATATCTCCATAAGGATTCACAATCTGGCAATAGTTTCATTGAACATCTAAGATTACTTTGTCACTTTGCATTTAAAAGCAAAAACTTATTTCAAAAAAATAACAGCTAAAACATGCGCTCAAGCACATAATCTGTGCTAACATTAAGAAACTCAAATATGAGTTATTGCATTCAAAGTGCAGAAAGAGAGAAAGAAAAAGTCAATATCAAAAAATAATATTTTTCTAGCATAAACATTTTTGAGTACATCCTATCTCCAGATTAGTAATGGAGAACTTACAGTAGGCAGGGTTGCTGAAGTAGTTAGCTTTGAGTGAATTAAAATCCTGAGTCATAAAAATAAGCTTTCTAATATTAAGAAAAACAACTGAGTGTATTAATGTGCAAGCTATCTTTAAACTTGAAGTTGATTAACTTTAGTCAATTTAAAAAATAAATGACTGAATTCAATTTAAAGTTGACTTTTATTTAAATAATTCGAATTCAATATTGCTAGTCTGTTAGTGATTTGGCTTTCAAGTAGGAAATGATAAAAAAAAAATGTGTACCATGCTGGTGCATGAACAATAATCCAGAGGGATAGGCTTAAGCAAAGGCAAAGATTGGTAGAGGGTAACGACCACCTGTAGTTCAGAGTATTTCACTTTGCAGAGTCAAAGAAGAGTAGTAAAGAGAAAATAAACTACTCCTTAATTCTAGTTTTGACAGCATTGGAGGAATAATTTCACAAACTCTTGCAAGTCATAAATTCAGTTTTCTTACTACAAAACAAAAAGTGTTGATCTAATCTAATTTTTAGGATCCTTTCTAACTCTAAAAATTCCATTACAGTTTAAAATGAAGGAAAATTGGGCAGAATCAATGGAAAGTTCAACAGTTTGTCCTAAACAGAAATAAAAATAATTTTAAATTTTCTTTCAGTACAAAATTTAAAATTTTGTCCAGTTACATCAAATACTATATACTTGTACAAAGTGTTATATTTGTTATTGCTTTGTTTCAAGTAAATTTCAGGTGCTAGGGGTAGCACTCAAAATGATAGTTGAGATCATAAATAATATATAACCCTAGCATTCCCTTTCATCTATGTTACTAACTAACCCATGTTTATTACCATGTGAAATTATTTTTCTGCTCTACCTTTCTAATTAAAATTTTAAAATTATGGCAAGGATATTTTATTTTCTACATTATTCAGAGAATTAAAAATAACAACAATATATGGTCACAAATTCATTTTATCCAGAGCAAATATTGATAAATCTAGAAGAAAATTAAAAGTTCCTTTATCCTTGAGGATAGTCTGAACAAAAAGTGAAGTTGAATATAAAAACCACTATAATCTTTAATCAGTTTGAATGAAACTCACTAAATTCTGTAGCTGAAAAAGTTATAAAGAAGCATTTAAAAATTTTTTTAAACATTTTTGTAGTAGTCCCATTTGTTCCTTTTTGAAGCACTTCCAACATCAAGGAACTTATTTCTTTATAATAAAATATTATCAATGTTGAGTTCAATACCCAAAGAACAAATAATCTGTTCATGAACAGACACTTCTCCAAATAAGACATGCAAATGGCCAACAGATACATGAAAAAGTACTTAACATCACTCGCATCAGGGAAGTACAAAACAAAACCACAGTGAGCTACTACCTCACACCAGTCAGAATGGCTAGAATTAACAAGTCAGGAAACAATAGATGTTGGTGAGGATGTTGACCTACACTGTTGGTGAGAATACAAACTGGTGCAGCCACTCTGCATGGTATGGAGGCTCCTTAAAAAGTTGAAAATAGAGCTACCCTATGACCCAGCAATTATACTACTGGGTATTTACCCCAAAGATACAAAAGGACACCTATGATCGAAAGGGCACCTGCATCCCAATGTTTATAGCAGCAATGTCCACAATAGCCAAACTATGGACAGAGCCCAGATGTCCATCAACAGATGAATGGATAAAGAAGATGTGGTGAATATATACAATGGAATATTACTCAGTCATCAAAAAAATGAAATCTTGCCATTTGCAATGATGTGGTTGGAACTAGAGGGTGTTATGCTAAGCAAAATAAGTCAGAGTAAGACAATTATAATATGATCTCACTGATATGTGGAATTTAAGAAACAAGGCAGAGGATCATAGGGGAAAGGAGGAGAAAATGAAAGAAGACAAAACCAGAGGGAGAAAAACCATAAGAGACTCTTAATCATAGGAAACAAACTGAGGGTTGCAGGAAGGGAGAGGGGTGGAAGCATGGGGTAATTGAGTGATCAAATTGAGGAGGCACTTGATGCAATGAGCACTGGATGTTATATGCAACTGATGAATCACTGAACTCTACCCCTGAAACTAATAATACATTATATGTTAATTAAAAAAAATAATAATAACACTGAAAAATACACATTTCCCTCAGGGTACCATGTTTGTGTCACCCTGTAGGTATTTTCATAATTATTTAATTCTGAGTATTTCTTAAATTTCCATTATGATTTCTTCTTTGATTCATGAAGAATTTAGCAAATATGCTTTTTAACTTCTAAATGTGTATGTGAATATGTGTCTATGTTTTTATTGAGATTTGCGTTATTAATTTTTAACTTAATTCCATTTGTGACCAGAGAATTTAATTCGTATGATACTCTTTCTCTGAAATTTTTGAAATGCTTGATTCATGGCCTTATGCATGGATGATTTTTATAAATGTTACATATGTGCTTGAGAAGAGTGTATGTTCTCTAACTGTTGAATGCAGAGTGGAGATCATTATGCTTTTGCTTAAAATAAATATTATCAGTTCAACAGTTAGAAATGGATTCCTACCTCCTTGTTACATATCTTATGCTGGCTCAACTCAGAACAATTATGTCCTTTCTTTCAACTAGCCAAATCTACGAGATCAAATAACAGGTACCCTTTCCTTTGTGACATCTCCCTTAATATTGAAAGCTCTAATTTCTCCTCTTGGTCTACTTTCCTCTAAATTAAATCATTCACTATTCTTTATTAATTCCTGAAATGGTTTAAAGACTTCTCTTCATATCAGTGGATTTCTTCAGAATGCACCCCAGTTTATCTGTTTTCTGTTAAATGTAATCAAGAATTGTATGGACTCTGGGGTGCCTGGGTGGCAAAGCGGTTAAATGTCTGCCTTCGGCTCAGGGCGTGATCCCGGCGTTATGGGATCGAGCCCCATATCAGGTTCCTCGGCTATGAGCCTGCTTCTTCCTCTCCCACTCCCCCTGCTTGTGTTCCCTCTCTCACTGGCTGTCTCTATCTCTGTCGAATAAATAAACAAAATCTTTTAAAAAATAAAAAAAAAAGAATTGTATGGACTCCTATGGCACTGTATTAGGGTTCTCCAGAGGAAAAAAAAAAAGTAAGTAAGTAGGTTCCTATATAAAGACCTAAATGTGAGTCCTGAAACCATAAAAAATCCTAGAAGAGAACAAAGGCAATAATCTCTTTGACATTGGCCACTGCAACTTCTTTCTAGATATGTCTCCTGAGGCAAGAGAAACAAAAGCAAAAATAAACTATTTGGACTGCATCAAAATGCAAAGCTTTTACACAGTGAAGTAAACAATCAATAAAACTAAAAGGCAACCTACAGAATGGGAGAACATATTTGCAAACGACGTATCTGATAAAGGGTTAGTATCTAAAATATATAAAGAATTTATAAAACTCAACGCCTAAAAAACAAATAATCCCATGAAAAAGTGGACAGAAGATATGAACAGACATTTTTCCAAAGAAGACATACAATGGCCAACAGACACATGAAAAGATATTTAACATAACTCATCATCAGGAAAATATAAATAGAAACTACAATAAGATTTCACCTCACATGTGACAGAATGGCTAAAATTAACACAAGAAGCAACAGGTGTTGTCAAGAATGTGGAGAAAAGGGAACTCTCTTATACTGTTGGTGGGAATACAAACTAGTGCAGCCACCTTGGAAAACAGTATGGAGGTTCCTCAAAAAATTAAAAACAGAACTACCCTATGATCCAGCAATTACACTACTATGTATTTACCCAAGGAATACAAAATATCAATTCAAAGAAACCCATGCATCCAATGTTTATAGCAGCGTTATCTACAATAGCCATATTACAGAAATAGCCCAAGTGTCTATTGACTAATGGATGGATAAAGAAGAGGTGGGGTGTGTGTGTGTGTGTGTATAAAATGAAATATTACTCAGCCATAAAAAAGAATGAAATCTTGCTATTTGCAATGAGATGGATGGAGCTAAAAAGTATTATGCTAAGCAAAATAAGTCAGTCAGAGAAAGACAAAAATACTGTATTTCATTTACATGTAGAAATTCAGAAACACAACAAATGAGCAAAGGGGAAAAAAGAGAGAGGCAAACCAATAAATAGATTCTTTTTTTTAAGATTTATTTTATTTTAGAGAGAGAGAGAGAGCATGTGTGAGGTTGGGGAGGGGTAGAGGGAGAGGGAGAGAACCTCAAGCAGACTTTGTGTTGAGTGTGGAGCCTGACTTGCAGCTTGATCCCAGGACCCTGAGATCACAAACTGAGCTGAAATCAAGAGTTGGATGCTTAACTGACTGAGCTCCCCAAGAAACAGATTCTTTTTTTTTTTAAAAGATTTTATTTATTTATTCGACAGAGATAGAGACAGCCAGTGAGAGAGGGAACGCAAGCAGGGGGAATGGGAGAGGAAGAAGCAGGCTCATAACGGAGGAGCCTGATGTGGGGCTCGATCCCATAACGCCGGGATCACGCCCTGAGCCGAAGGCAGACGCTTAACCGCTGTGCCACCCAGGCGCCCCAAGAAACAGATTCTTAACTATGGAGAACAAAATGATGATTACCAGAGAAGACGTGGGTGAGGTGTTAGTTAAAATACATGATGGAGTTTATGGAGTGCACTTGCTGTGATGAGTACTGGGTGTTGTATGGAAGTGTTGAATCATTGTATTGTACACTTGAAACTAATATTACACTGTATGTTACCTAACTGGAATTTAAATAAAAATTAAAGTAAAACAGACACATAGGTTGATGGAACAGAATAGACAGCCCCACAATAAACCCATACATTATGTTAATTTGTGACAAAGGAGCCAAGAGTATACAATAGTGAAAGGACAGTCTCTTCAATAACTAGTGTTGGGAAAACTGGACAGTCACATGCAAAAGAATGAAACTGGACCACCACCTTACACCATGCACAAAAATTAAGTCAAAATGAATTAAATACTTGACTGTAAAACCTGAAACTATAAAGCTCCTACAAGAAAATACAGGTAGTAAGCTCCTTGATATTGGTCTTGGCAATGACTTTGGGATTTAGCAAAAAGGCCGGGGAAATGAAAGCAAAAATACACAAGTGAGACAACATGAAACTAAAATGCTTCTGCACAGCACAAAAAACCATAAACAAAATGAAAAGACAACCTAAAAAGGAGATAAAATAGGTGCCCAGGCTTTGGCATTGAGTATGAGTGCGGAGAATAAGCTGGCAAGGCATTAGGGAGACTATCAGTGAAAGGCAAAAGGACCCCATGGAAAGTGTTAGAAAAACCTTAAACACCTTTTTAAGGACACCAGTAAGGGCTTAAAGGAAAGTGATGAAAAATGGTATTGGAACCCAGAAGGAAGATTATACTTCTTATGTGGTGACATGAAGTTAAGAAAAACTATTTCCCATAATAATGTAGAAAATACAAAATATACTAATGAACTTGATAATGTGGTTAAGATTTCCAGGCAAAATGTGTAGGGTATTATCAGGTTTTGTTTTTGTTTTTATTTTCCAATATAATGAAACAGGAGTGGGGAGATAAATGAAAAAATGACTAGGTTTTTTAATGGAATTATGGGAAAATATAAAGGATCCGAACCATCTTTTCAGCCAGCAAAAAGTTCTTGAGTTAAAAAATGTCTTTGAGCAAAGATAGAATTTGGGGTGGGGTTATAAAATTCTTACTAACAACTCAGAAAGATCTAAGGTAGCACTTTGTAGGCCATTTCAAACTGACAAAGGTTTGTTTAGGGTCTTAAAGGAATGCCAGATCTACTCCATTAAACAATTGAGCTTTAAAAAAATCCTAAGGGTATTATGCCACAGTATACTCACAGAAAATCCAATACAGAGGACTTAACTCAAAAGAATTGTCAATATACTTTTTGTCTAAATTCATGGATGATAAATTGATATCCATATTTCTTTGATATCTGTAATTTTTTAATCCCATAATGTTTTACAGGAATTATATCAGATTATACTGAAAGAGAGAGAAACAGTACAAAATAAAAAAACACACTCTTGGATCCCTGCATTTCTTTGGGTTTTTTTTTCTAGCAGGTAATAGGCTGAGTAACTCAATTGCAAACACAAGTCATTCATTACAAAGAAAGGATGACTAAGAGAGTAGAGTCAAAATTCCAATAGGTACAAATGGGAGCCACAGAAAATAGCTCTCTGTAAGGAAGATTGAGCTCTAACCAAGGAATGGAGAACTTGTCCCTGACTTGATTTCACAATTGCTGTTGACCAATACCTGTTTTCTACCTCCTATTTTTCTAAGTTTTGAAAAGTACATAGTGTTTATCCTATTTCTTTTTCTTTTTTTCTTTAATAATTTTTATTGTTATATTAGTCACCATACAGTACACCCCCAGTTTTTGATGCAATGTTCCATCCTTCTGTTGTATGTTTGGTGTGGGCAGATAACATGCCTCTTTAGTTTATGTCTTCAGATTTAAAACAAGAAGAGTATTCAAAGAGCTATCCTAAAACAATATATATGAGGAGATTTATACAAGCCTAGATGTGATTTAAATAATATTTTGGAACTCAAGCCAGAGCCTGATGCAGTGAAAGATAAAATTTTTGTGTGCTGCTGGGAGGAAGACTGTATTTTACGTGTGGTAGGAATGTGAACTGTGATGGCCAGCCAGCAGACTACAGATTTATTTTCCAAGGATGGGTGTAACAATATTATCCATCTAATATACTCTTCTAGAAACCTGTCATTCTGTTAGGTGTATAACCAAGGAGGTGTATAACTCCCTTCTTGAATCTGGGCAGGATTACAACTCATTTGTAACCCACAGGATGTGGCAGAAATGTGTGACTTTTGAGGCTAGGTCAGTAGAAAGTCTGACTACCCTTAGAGAGACTAGACAACGTGAAAAGGCCACAGATAGTCTGGTCAACAAACCCAGTTAAGGTCACAGTCAACACCAAGTCATCCACAGAACATGTGTGTGAAGGAGCCTGCAAATTATTTCAGAACCAGTCACTCTAGTATTCAAGGTTTCCCAACTGGAGATCTAGAAATCATGGAACATTTCCATGTGCCCTGTCTGAATTTTTGATCCATAGAGTCTACGTACTTAATAAAATGGAATGTTATGCCACTGTTTGGTTTTTAAAGTCAGCAACACTAGCTGGAACAGTATGTTAACTTTCCATTAGAAATAAGGGTAATTGCCATAGAATAGAATACTAAACAGAAACAAGTGAACCAAACAATATTTCAAACAAATACATAGTTACTACACTAAAAGGGGTAAAAAGAACTAACTCACATAACATAACCTGCCCAAAGTCAAAACAGAAGTGAGCGAAGTACTGACCTCTAGTTAGTAGGTATCTTTTTCACAGTGTGGGTTAACATTTCTTAAACTACTTTGTATTTCTACAAGATTAATCAAATGATTAGTATATTGGATGACAGAGGCAATTTCTCATGTTAGAGAAAAAAGTTAAAAATACAGAAAAGGTGGAAACAAATATCAATCATGAAGTGTTACATTGGAATTAAAAGTATCAGAGTGGACTCATTTTTTAATATGTGAATGAAAAATGGATAAAAAGATGATAGATAAAAGTTTTATATGTAAAATATTGGTTTATATATATATATATATATACATTTGTGTGTTTTGTAAAGAGAGAACTGGAGGAGGAGGAGAAGAAGAAGAAGAAGACGATGACGGAGGAAGAGGAGGAGGAGGAAGAAGAGGAGAAGAAGAAGGGGGAGGAAGGGGGAGGGCAAGGAAGGGAAAGAGAAGGAGAAGAAAAGAAAGGTGGAGGAGGGAAGAGGGGGAAGATGATAGGTGATAGATGATGATGATAGATAGATGATAGATAGATAGATGATAGATAGAAGATAGATAGGTAGATAGATAGATAGATAGATAGATAGATAGATAGATAGATGATAGATAGATAGATAGATAAATGATTTCCTAAGCCTGTCAGCTAAGAAGACCTAAAAGCAATGAAACCCTACTAGTCATAGATATAGATCTTGGCTCCTAAATACCATTTTCCACTCAAAATAAATAAGTGTCTTTGGAGACGTGGCTGATTATAAGTCTAAGCAGTGCAAGGGCAAGATAATTCTCAAACACTTTGAGAATTAAAGTAAAGGTGTTCTCAAAAAATGATGGAACATTGTCCAAAGTATACAGAAATCAGCTTCAAGGGGCTCCTACTGGCCAAATCTGAGACAATTAAGGCATTCAAGTAAATAAAATGTGAGTAAAATAATCCATGAGTCCGTATTGATATAAATAAATGACAAAATTTATAAAAAAAGGAAGGGCAGGGGAGATCTTCCTATGTGGAATTCCAACTAATAAATGTAGAAAGAATTATGGAGTTAGAAAATGAGTTTGGCCACATAGTAATTATTTCAGGGAAGAATCATCAATGAAGGCTAAACCTAAAGGATAAATGTTTGTATGAGGAATAAGCTATTTACACAGTTTTAGACTCATGTCCGCACAAATTACTTATTGATTACAATAGGAACAATAATAACTTGGCGGTGAAGAAATCTCGCAAAAACTACCAAGTGACCAAATTTAACATCACAAGTAATGGGACAAACTGAAACTATGCACCTCCTGACATGCAGGGTGTAGGAAACAGTCACAAGATCTTGTATCCTGACAAAAAATGTTTAACTTTGGTATAATCATGAAAAGCCCTCAGACAAACATATACCAAAAAGTATTTAGAAAACAAATTGACCTGTATCTTCAAAATGTCAAGGTCATAAAACACAAAGAAAATCTTAAGAGCTTTTTCATGTTAGAGGAGACTAAAAAGACATTACAATTGAAAGCAATGTATATTTGACTAAATCCTGAATCAGAAACAAAAACAGCTATAAATGACCTTAATCAGATAATCGGCAACATTTTAATATAAGCTGCAGATTAAATAATAGCATGTATAATATTAAATTTCCTGATTTAGATACCTGTACTATGGTTCTGAAGAAAAATTTTCTTTGTCCTTAGGTAATATTGAGTAAAATATTTAAGGTTATAGTACATACTTAATGCCTGTAATTTGCCCTCAAATGACTCCGTTTTTTACTCCCAATTTATTTACACTCTATTTGTGCAAATGACACGTTTGTATGTGTGTATGTGTGTGGAGGGATACAAAATAGAGAGAGAAATGGAGAGAACAAAGAGAGATCATGAGAGAGAAAATGAAGAAAGAATGAGTGAGCAAGAGCAAGCAGATGAAAAGCAAATAGGAGAGAATGTTAACAAATTGTCTAACTGAGCAAGGGTTATTGGGATTTCTTTGTACTGTCCTTACCATTTTTCTGTAAGTTTGAAATTATAAAATAAAAATAAAATTATCCCTCAGTAAAAAAAAAGATGTCAGTGACAACCTGAAATTTTCAGGTCAGTCAGACCAAACATACTGCAAGCTTGAAAGAACAGACTCTTGTATATATGCTTAATTATTCTAGGACAATTACCTTTACTCTCACATCTAAACTGTGATAATCATAAGCTTATATGTTCTCAAAAATTCTGTTTTACCATAGAATTCCATAGTCACCTAAAGACTAAGAAATCAAGTTTAAAACTAAGGTATACAATAAAAGATATGCCTGTTTCTAAAAAAATTCTACATAACTCCTTCTGTACTAAAAGAAACTTGTCCACATTATAAATGTAATCATGTTAACAAAACATTATTTATGCTCACTGATATACTACAAGAGTGTAAATTCTAATTCACAAAGCACATGTCATTATACAGTTTTTCATTTTCTCTAATAATTTAAGTGCCAGCAGTGAATTTTATGTATTCAATTATCTAAGTCCCTTTGAAATACAATATTGACAGTGAAGTGTTGAAAATTGCTAATTAAACATTGCATCATTCAGAAATAAAAGATTTTGAGAACTATAGAATATAAATTTTACAACATACTTCTGGTAAGACAATCAAACTAATTGGTATAGTCTTATTAAAGATGAATATTGGGATAATTTACTACAGATACAAAGAACATAGGCAGAAATGCTGACAAAATATGATGAGAAATTAATATTATGACATGAAATTTATATTAGCCAGATAGCATACTTCATGTTTTATTTAATGATGATGACTTTCACTAGGATTAAAAAATAGTTACAAACATTTTATGGATATTGTACAAAATAACTTTTGAAACTTAAGATACTTTTAATAATAAAATTTGTAATTCTTATTTCTCCATAGGTTAAATCTCCTATTTATTTTCAAAAATTTTCTTGTTGATGTTTAATCTACCACAAAGGTAAAACCTATTGACATATAGCTAAGCCTTGAGAATGAGCAGGTACCTGCAAACTGAAAAGAGAGAAATGTCCTTTCAGGGATATACATCTGGCGTAGTTAGAGAACGGTTCGATGTACACAAGACATAAAGTGGGAGGAGGGAGGGAAAATTGACTACAGACAAAGCTGGAGTGATGGGTTAGTGTTAGTTTCTAAATGACCTCATAAAATCAAGATAAAAATTTAGATTTTTATCTTACAGGCAAGAAAAACATTAACCAATTTAAAATTTGATTTTTTTGTAGGAAAATATCTTTAAAAAGAAAACCCTGGTAGTCATATGAAAATGAGGGGTATGTATTTGTCATAAAAAGGAATTTAGTAATAAGGTCAATTAGGAGATTTTTTAATTGAAATATAGTTGACACACAATGTTACGTTAGTTTCAGGTGTACAAAAATGATTTGACAACCATTTACATTATGCTATGCTCAGGACAAGTGTAGCTAGCATATAGTCTGTTGCCATAGAGGAGACTGTTTCAATAGATCAAGCAAGTGATATCAAGGTCATAAACTACATGACAATAATAAAGGGGGAAGAATCTTTAGTTTTGGGTGATTTTTCGGATGTTTTGTACATCAGACTGATTTCTGGCTTTGGAGACCAGGTAAATAGCAGAACTAACAATGAGTCTGACGTGTGTAGTTTGTAGTGGGTGGGGGTGATATTGGTCACTAAATATCATAGATAATTAGGAATACACCCATCTTCATACCTCCTCCAGCAGAAGCCAAAGCAAGCAAAATTACACTAGCTCAGCAAACTATGTAATCTATATGGACAAGGCCAAATAGACAACATGCTTCATTTCTGACCTAGTTTTGAGAGTTCTGCACATGCATTGCCACACAAAATGCCAGATAAAATGTTATGTGGTCAGTGGGGCTACTACATGCAAAGATATACAACAAGCTGCTCCCAGAATACAGGGGCAGAGTTACTTTCTGAAAATAGCATAATCAGCATGCCTGGATTTGTTCATTCTGCTAACAAATATATATTTAGTCTCTACTACATATCAAGCAATATTCCAAAAACCATATAAAGCAGTAAAGAAAACAGAGAGGAAAAAAAAAACCTGACTGCATCTAGTTGACAGTCTAATGGATAACCTTATTTCTTTATGGAATTAACTTACTCTAAGAAATGATTTGTGTATATATTGGTGATAAGAACTTGAGAAAGATACAAATCTAAGTTGTAAGTAAGGAACATATACAAGAAAAGATACACTTAATGTGGTTTAAACAAAATAACATCAATTTGATTGTAATGCAACCTATCTGGAATGGTATGAGTATATTTTTAGTAAACATGTATGTTTCTTATGTTAAAAGGAAGCTGGAGACTGAGAATTTGTAGCTGTGCAGTGCAATAATGTGTGCAGAAGAAAAGTGTGCAACGATCTAAAGCATCCACAGGTACTGTGTAGGCAGAAACATCCCAAATTTCACTTCAAGTTTAATAAAATATTCAAGACCATCTAACTCACTCCATTCCAATTATTGCTCGAAAGCATGTTTTTAACATGATTGTCTGACCAGAAGTTCTCAGCAAGAGGATGTACACTATAAGGATGACTGCTAATTGATATTTTTATATCAATCCATTGAAATTCTGACTCATAATTCCATCTTCAGTGAATTTAATTAGGTTGTGTTAATTTTGCCAGAGTAGCTAATCTGTAGTTAGTTTTTTTAGATCTTTGAAAAAGTCTAGATCCAAGCAAGATATTGTACCATAACAAGCTAAGTTTCATAAGAACAGGGTATCTATTTTGTTAAAGCTCCTATTCAGTGCCCACCATCGTGCTTGTAGTATATCATCAGCTACATCTTGACCGAAATATCCAGCCAACCTTCTGACACTTCTTTACTACCTATGCCTTATAATTGTGGCAGAATACTGTAAAACATTAGTCTAGAGTATTTCCCTAGTCAGTTCCTACACCCCATGGCCTCTTCCCCAACTCAGAAGTGAGGATATTCATTTGCTTCAGGAGGGGGAAGGCAGAAGAATGCATAAATCAAATCTGATTCTTAACTTTCATATGTAACACATATAACCAAATATTTGGAAAAATGCATGTCCTACACCATCATGTAGGATCTCAGGACCTTGATGAGACTTAGATTTCCTGAGCATAATGAAGGTGAATATAAAAGGAAGGCTTGAAATGCTAGCAGATCCCTGGAAAGTTGAGTTATACCCTTGTATCAAGACTGGGAATGTGGGTGAAAATGAAGATAGGAGAATCAGCTTTAAGAATACAAGAGTAGAGGTCATTTGTCCCATGATAAAGCCTACTGACCCAGTAAGATACAAGCCTTTCCCTCAATCATCATGGTATAAGGAAAAAACATATATATTTTTTGTATCCATATTGTGCCAAAAATGTCCCAGAGAATTCCCCACAATAAGCAATTAAGACCAACGCAGTAAAGGCCCAGCTTGTGTTTAGAAATAATGAAGAGTTTTAGTGTCTCATCTGTTTGGGCCAACAACCTAAGACAAGGATGAACCAAGTATAACGAAGTACAAGGATGAACCAGCACAAGCTGGTGTCAATGGTTGATAACTCCAAGAAGAACATGCTCTATCCCAAAATCTTTGCCCTTAGAAAGCCTTTCCTGACTTCCAAAATGTAGGCACAAGTCTCTGGATAAGACGAGATAAACCTCAAATACACAGATATATTTTTATTAAGTTTTTAATTTTAATTCCAGTATAGTTAATATACACTGTTATATTAGTTTCAGGTGTACAATATAGTGATTCATCTAATCTATACATCATTACTCAGTGCTCATCTCAGTAAGTGTACTCTTCATCCCCTTTACCTATTTCCCCACTCACCTCCCCTCTGGTATGCTCTCTTTTAAACAAGTATCCTCAGTTAAAGCTATTTTTTTAAACAAGAACATCTTTTTTATTTGAAGCATACTTCAGAATACATGGTTCTAAAAGACCTATATAAAATATTCCATCCAAGAAAAAGAGAATACACATTTTCTTCAGATCCACACAGAAGAATCCCCTGGTTAGAACACATAAAAAGAGATACAACACTGAGACTAATTTTTGAGATTTATGGGAACATGGAGCTTGAAATGGAAATGACATCTAATTACCAGAAGATAAAAATAATGTTCTTGAATAATTTTGTGCCTATTAGAAAATTATCATATATGCACTGGATGTTATCATCTATGAATTCCAAGTAGAAGAATCTCAATTTAGATAATTAGATATGAGAAGTAAAGTTTTATTTTTCAAATCCATTTACAGACTGATCAAAAATATGTTTTCAGGAAAAATAAGCATTTTATTAATGAATTATCTTATAAACCCCAAATGATCATTTCTATAACACACCATGCTAGGCTCTCAGCTAGCATCAAAGTTAGAAGCCATCATTTAGTCAAAAACTATGCCAATTAACACAGGAAGCCAGTTAAATAATAAGAGATAATGTTTATAAGTGAGCAATGTATAATGTTTTATAGGAGTTGGTCTTAATTTGGAATTTTTTTTTAAAGTATGAAGTAATAAGGAAAAAATAACAACTGGGCATAGTGAGGGTTATACAGAATTTAAAGACAAACAAGAAAAGAGAACTCTCATAAAAGACACAGGAGCTAAATCTTGTGAGCTGAGGCATTAGAAAAGGAGATAGTACAGATTTGTTAAACACCACCATGGTCTCAGAGCCCTACTCAGGCCAGAAGCATCAGTTGAGCTTCACCATTAGCTGAATTCAGTAAGCGGAAATGCGTCATAGATTGCCAAAGTCAGAAATTCTCCACCAGGATGTTTCTCTGCCCATTCTGAGTTATTACTCTAGATGTGGTTGGTCTATTTCTCTTCCCTGAGGCCTGTTTGCTCTTTGCAGACTTTGGAACCTCACAAATTATGCCATATAGTTATCGATTCCAAATAGTTTTCAGGAGGAAATTCCTTTATTAAAACAACTCAGAGAATCAATTGAGATTTTATTTCAGTTCAAGGTTGCACTGTGGATTGGTATAACTGTGATATTTTCATAACAAACAGTCCCTTTACAAAATCCTGTTCTAACAGCCTATGTTATGTTGACATTTTCTTTCTCACAACTAGTCAGCCATATTCAAACACTAATTTATTAGAACAAATAAAAATAGTGAAAGCAGCTTAGCTTTAGTAATCTGAATGACACTTATCCTCTTAGTAGGGGGAAAATAGTCTATAGATTTAGTTGGGAGTGAGACTGATCACAATATTTTAAAAAATAACCTACATTGTTTTCCTTGTCACATAATTTTGGAACTCTTGAACAAAGAATACTTCAAATGGAATTTACACACAATTAATGTTTAAGAAAGTATTTTTGTACTGTTTTTAAGAGATTAAAATTGAAATTTTATACTGTAATTTTGGACTAAAATATATAGAAGTTTTACTTATTTGATACACCTTGACCAAAAAAGAAAAAGCCTAAATATTATATCTCAATTATTTTTTATAATATAATAACCAAAAATTCCTCTATGATCTTCTTTTTGCTTTCAATCATGCATTTTACTAGAAGAGATAATAAAAGGAAAATAAATTTAAATAAATTTAAATTATAAATAAACACACCAAGAATTTCATATTAAATTGACTACCACTTATATCACATCCACAAAATGGAGATTCCAATGATTAATAAAATCTCCCTGTGGATCATTTTCCTTAGAAAAATTCATAAGCCATGAGAAGTGTTTTTATGTATGTTTAATTTAGCTTCTAAAACCTCATCATGAGGGGAGCCTGAGTGGCTTAGTCAGTTTAGCGACTGCCTTCGGCTCAGGTCATGATCTCGGGGTCCTGGGATCGAGCCCCATGTCTGGTTCCCTGCTCAGTGGACAGCCTGCTTCTCCCTCTCCCTCTGCCTGCTGCTCCCCTTGCTTGTGCTCTCTCTCTATCTCTCTGTTAAATAAATAAATAAGTAAATAAATAAATAAATAAAATAAAACGTCATCATGAGATCTTAGATCAATCAGCAGGTATATTCTGTAGAAAATCTCTTTTATTGATCTAAATATTATTTCAGAAGTCATCATTCAATTTATCCTTTGGTAAACCAGAAGTAATTATAAATTAGTTTCTTTCCTTTTTAAAAAAAAAGATTTTATTTATTTGTTTGAGAGAATGAGATGGAGATAGCAGGAGAGAGCATGAGCAGGGAGGAGAAGAAGCAGGCTCCTCAATGAGCAGAGAGCCCAATGCGGAGCTCAATCCCAGGACCCTAGGATCATGACCTGAGCCGAAAGCAGATGCCTAACCGATGGAACCACCCAGGCACCGCTTAAATTTGTTTCTAAGAGTATAACCAAAGTAAACCCTTTGAAAAGCCCATGGTTCCCTGAAGAAACAGTTGCATGTTTCACATACTGGCCAATCAAATACATGAAAAAATGTAAATTCTCATTTCATTATTAATGAAATGAGATTAATTAATAAATTTAGTCTGTTTTACTAGAAGATAAGGACTTTTCTGGACACTACTATTATAATATCCCTTGTAAGTCTGTGAAATCAAAATCAAATTTCTTCATAGACCGTTCAATGCTCTAAAGGCATATTCACTGGGTAGCATGAGGGCAGCATAAGTTGTTACCTTTGTCTCTCCCCTTTAAATGACAACCAGTAGGACATAGACCAGCAAAGGCCCCTCTGCCAGCACAGCAGCATGTCTGAGAGATCCATACATTGTAAACCTGAAGGTGGATGGATTCGACCTGGTGGAGGTGGTAGAACGAGTGTAGCACCAGTGGTGGGGACCCATGACTGGCAGCTCCAGAAGCAAGGAGAGCATCCGAATCCCTGGCAACCCTGGCAGCAACACCCATGACTCAGAAACCCTGGCAGCACTGAGGACACTTGCAACCCCAGCAGCAAGAGCACAAGTGCCAGTGATGCCTCTGGCAGAGGGGGTGTGCTTTCAAACATAGCTGCAAGGCAGTGCAGGTAAAAGAAACAAAAACTTGTGTTATATCACCACCTGCTGGAAAAGAAAAGAAAGGCCACTAATTGCCAACCTGTTTCTCTCTCTCCTACTCTCTCTCTTTCTCTGTCAAATAAATAAATAAGATATTTTTTAAAAAGCATGCTAACATTCATAATAAAGGGAAAATGAAAATTCTATAGCAACTACCCCAATGTCACAGAAGATTGGGATCTGATAAAGAATTCAAGGGGCACCTGGGTGAGTCAGTTGGTTAACCAACTGATCTTGATTTCAGCTCAGGTCATGATCTCAGGGTCATGGGATTGAGCCCCATGTCATGCTCCATATCCAGCACAGAGTCTGCTTGTCCCTCTCCTCTGCTCCTCCTCCCACTATTCTCTCTCTCTCTCTAAAATAAGTAAATAAAATCTTCAAAAAAATTCAAATTAGCAGTTATGAAGAAATTCAATGAGCTATAAGAAAACTCAGAAAGGCAATTCATTGCAATCAGGAATAAAATTAATGAACAGAAGGAGTACTTTACCAAAGAGATTGAAATTCTAAAAAAGAACCAAATAGAAATTCCAGAACTGAAGAACTCAATAAATGAGATGAACAATTCATTATAAAGCATTGGTAATAGAGCAAATCAGATGGAAGAATAAACGCCCTGGAAGACAGAAATTTAGAAATGATTTGGGTAGAAGAGAAGAGGGAAATAAGATTTTTAAAAAGTTAAGATCCCATGAAATCTATCAGATTCCATTAGAAGAGCCAATATAAGAATAATGGGTATACCAGAATGCAGAGAAAAGAAGGGGGCAGAGAGTTAAAGAAATAATAACTGAGAACTTCCCAAACCTGGGGAAAGAACTAGGCATACAACTGCACAAAGCTAATAGGTCACTTTACTACCTCAATGCAAAAAGACCCTCTTCAAGACATACTACAATAAAGCTGTCAAAATTCAATGATAGAGAAATAATCCTAAAGGCAACCAGGCTAAAAAAGAAAGTAACTTACAAAGGAAACTCCATTAGCATATAAGCAGATTTCTCAGCAGAAACTCTATAGGGAGGAGCGTGTCGAACATATTCAAAATATTAAAAGATAAAAATTGCTAGCCAATAATACTCTATCCATCAAAGTCATCCTTCAGATATAAAGGAGAAATAAAGGCTTTCCCAAACAAAAGCCAAGAAAGTTCACTACCACTAGGCCTGTCTTATTAGAAATACAGAAAGAAGTTCTTCTACTAGATACAAAAAAACAGAAATGCACAAAACTGAGTAAGGTGCTAGATAGACAAAATAAAAAATTGTAACTCGATTTTAGAATGGAGTGTTAAACACTTAACTATAACATAAAGGTTAAAGGGAAAAGACAATAAAACAACCATTACAATTTGGCAACAAACAGCAAAAAAGGGATAATTTGTGACAACAAAAATATAATAGGGGAGGAGAAAATGATGAAATCTCTATAGGCAAATGAAGATAAGTTGCTATCAGCAAAGAACATACTGTTTTTATTGATGAGACATTTTACATAAACCTAATGGTACTCACAAAACAAAAATCCAGAGTGAAGATGCAAAACAAAAAAGGCAGAAATGAGGAAATCATCGTAGAAAACTACCAACTTGAAAAGGTAGACTGAAACATAAGAAAAGGTAACAAAAATATAGAACCATCAGAAAATAATAGATAAAATGGCAGTAGTAAGTCCTCTTATAATCACTCTAAATACAAATAGATTGAACTCACCAATCAATATGCACAGTGTTTGGATGAATTAAAAAGCAAAACTCAACTATATGCTGCCTTTAGGAGACTCATTTAAGATCCAAAGACAAACATATGTTCAACATCAATGGGTAGAAGATGATACTCCAAGCAAATGATAATTAAAAGAAAGTGGATGTATTCCCACTCATATCAGACAAAACAGACTTAAAGGCAACATTTGTAACAAGAGACAAAGGTCGTTATATAATGACAAGGAGTCAATATATCAAGAAAATATAACACTCATAATTATACATCTTCCAACATTGCAGCACTAAAATACATTAAGCAAATACTAACAGATCTTGAAGGAGAATTAAACAACAATATAATAATATGGGACTTTAATATCTATCAGCAATGGTTACACAGTCCAAACAGAAAATAAAGAAACAATAGAACTGAATTACATGTTAGAACAAATGGATTTAACAGACATATGGAACATTCCATCCAACAGCAGCAGAATACACATTCTACTTGAGTACACATGGAATATTCTCCAGGACAGGTCACAAGGTAGACTATAAAACTAATTTTAGCAAATTTAAGAAGATTTAAATTATACCAATAATCTCCTCTGATCACAACAGCATAAGAGGAAAGTAAGCAGATCTTCAAATATGTGGAAATTAAGCAACACACATCTAAACCAAAAAGTCAAAGAAGAAATCAAAAGGAAAATAAAAATTATCCTGAAACAAATGAAAATTAAAATACAACATGCCAATTTTGTAGAATGAAGGAAAAGCAGTTCTGAGAGGCAAGTTTATAGCAATAAAAAACATATATTAAGAAATTAGAAAGTCTTCAAGTCAATAACCAATTTCATACTTCAAAGAACTAGAAAAAGAGGAAAAAATTACGTTAATGTTAACAGAAGGATATAATAAAAATCAGAGCAAAATAAATGAAATAGAGCCCAAAAGCTTGGGAGTCTAAGATGACAGAGGAGTAGGAGACCTTAATTTTGTCTGGTCCCAGGAATTCAGCTAGATAGCTCTCAAATCATTCTGAACACCTGTGAACTCATCCAAGGTTCTGAAAAAGAATAGCTGCAACTCTACAAATAGAAAAGCAACCACTTTCTGCAAGAATGACAAGATAAAAAACTCACCTCAAAAAATAGAGTAAGAGGCAGTACTGACTGCCAGGGACCTAACCAATATGGACATAAGTAAGATGTCAGAACTAGAGTTCAGAATAACAATTATAAAGATAATAGCTGGGCTTGAAAAAAGCACAGAAGACACTAGAGAATCCCTTTCTGGAGAAATAAAAGAACTAAAATCTAACCAAGTTGAAATAAAAAAGGTACAAGTCGAAGTCAAAAAGGCTATTAATGAGATGCAATAAAAAATGGAGGCTCTAGGGGCACCTGGGTGGCTCAGTTGTTAAGTGTCTGCCTTCAGCTCAGGTGATGATCCCAGTGTTCTGGGATTGAGCCCCAAGTCGGGCTCCCTGCTCAGCGGGAAGCCTACTTCTCCCTCTCCCACTCCCCCTGCTTGTGTTCCATCTCTCACTGCCTCTCTCTCTGTCAAATAAATAAATACAATCTTAAAAAAAAAAAGGAGTCTCTAACTCCTACAATAAATGAGGTAGAAGAGAGAATTAGTGAGAAAGAAGACCAAATGATGGAGAATAAAGATGAGAAAAAGAGATAAACAACTACTGGATCATGAGGGGAAAATTCTAGAGATATATGATACCATAAAGTGAAACAATATTAGAATAATTGGGATCCCAGAAGAGGAAAGAGAGAGGGGCGGAAGGTATATTGGAGCAAATTATAGCAGAGAACTTTCCTAATCTGGGGAAAGAAATAGGCATCCAAGTCCAGAGGCACAGAAAATTCCCCTCAAAATCAATAAAAATAGGTCAACACCTAGACATCTAATAGTGAAACTTGCAAAGACACCTCCAGATTTAAAGTGACAGGGTAGAAAAACATTTATCATTTATCATCTATTACTTATCATGCTAATGGACATCAAAAGAAAGCAGGGGTGGCAATCCTTATTATCCTTATATCAGGCAAATTAGATTTTAAACCAAAAACTGTAATAAGAGATGAGGAAGTACACTATATCATAATTAAAGGGTCTATCCAACAAGAAGACCTAACAATTGTAAATACTTATGCCCCTAACATGGGAACAGCCAATTATATAAGCCAATTAATAACAAAATTAAGAAACACATCAATAATAATACAATAATAGCAGGGGACTTTAACACCCCCCTCACTGCAATGGACAGATCATCTAAGCAAAAGATCAACAAGGAAATAAAGGCTTTGAATGACACACTGGACCAGAATCACTTCACAGATATATTCAGAACATTCCATCCTAAAACAATAGGATACACATTCTTCTCTAGGGCACATGGAACATTCTCCAGCATAGATCACATACTGGGTTACAAATCAGGTCTCACTTGTTACCAAAAGACTGGGATAATTCCCTGCATATTTTTGGACCACAGTGCTTTGAAACTGGAACTCAATCACAAGAGGAAATTTGGAAAGATCTCAAATACATGGAGGCTAAAGAGCATCCTACTGAAGAATAAACAGGTCAACCAGGAACTTAAAGAAGAATTTTTAAAAATCCATGGAAAAAAGTTAAAATGAAAACAACTGTTCAAAATCTTTGGGTTGTAGCAAAGGTGGTCCTAAGAGGGAAGTATATAGCAATACAAGCTTTTCTCAAGAAACAAGAAAGGTGTCAAATAAACCACCTAAATGTACACCCAAAGGAGCTGGAGAAAGAACAGCAAATAAAGCCTAAACCCAGTAAGAGAAGAAAAATAATAAAGATTAGAGCAGAAATCAATGAAATAGAAACCAAAAGAACAGTAGACTAGATCAACAAAACTAGGAGCTGCTTCTTTAAAAGAATTAATAAAATTGATAAATCCCTGGCCAAACTTATCAAAAAGAAAAGAGAAAGGACCCAAATAAATAAAATCATGAATAAAAGAGATTGCAGCTAACACCAAAGAGATACAAACAAGTATAAGAACATATTATGAGCAACTATATGCAAATTAGGCAATCTAGATGAAATGGATGCATTCCTGGAGACATATAAACTACCAAAACTGAAACAGAAAGAAATAGAAAATCTGAACAGACCTATAATCAGCAAGGAAATTGAAGCAGTACTCAAAATTCTCCCAAAAAACAAGAGCCCAGAGCTGGATGACTTCTCAGGGGAATTCTATCAAACATTTAAAGAATTAATACCTATTCTTCCGAAGCTGTTTCAATAAATAGAAATGGAAGGAAACATCCAAACTCTTTCTATGAGGCCAGCATTACCTCAATCCCAAAACCAGACAAAGACCCCACCAAAAAGGAGAATTCCAGACCAATATCCCTGATGAACATGGATGCAAAAATTCTCAACAAGATACCAGCCAATAGGATCTAACAGAACATTAAAAGAATTATTCACCACAACCAAGTGGGATTGATTCCTGGGTGGCAAGGGTGGTTCAACATCTGCAAATTAATCAAAGTGATACACTACATTAATAAAGAAACACAAGTACTATATGATCCTCTCAATAGATGCAGAAAAAGCACTTGATGAAGTACAGCATCCTTCCTTGATTAAAACTCTTCACAGTGCAGGGATAGAGGGAACATATCTCAATATAATAAAAGCCATCTACAAAAAGCCCACAGCAAATATCATCTTCAATGGGGAAATACTGAGAGCTTGTCCCCTAAGGTCAGGAACATGGCACAGTTGTCCACTATCACCACTGCTGGTCAACACAGTACTAGAAGTCCTAGCCTCAGCAATCACAACACAAAGAAATAAAAGGCATCTGAATAGGCAAAGAAGTCAAACTCTCACTCTTTGCAGATGATATGATACTTTGTGTGGAAAAACCAAAAGACTCCACCCCAAAACTGCTAGAATTCATACAGGAATTCAGTGAAGTGGCAGGATATAAAATCAATGCACACAAATCAGTTTCATTTCTATACACTAACAATGAGACGGAAGAAAGAGAAATTAAGGAGTGGATCCCATTTACAATTGCACCCAAAAGCATAAGATACCTAGGAATAAACCTAACCACTGAGGCAAAAGATCTGTACTCAGAAAACTATAGAATACTCATGAAAGAAATTGAGGAAGACACAAAGAGATGGAAAAATGTTCCATGCTAATGGATTGGAAGAACAAATATATATATATATATATATATATATATATATATATATATATATAGTGAAAATGTCTATGCTACCTAGAGCAATCTACACATTCAATGCAATCCCTATCAAAATACCATCAACTTTTTTCACAGAACTAGAACAAATAATCCTAAAATTTGTATGGAACCAGTAAAGACCCCAAATAGTCAAAGGAATGTTGAAAAAACAAACGAAAACAACAACAACAAAAACCTGATGGAATCACAATTCTGTACTTCAAGCTCTATTACAAAGCTGTAATCATCATGATGGTATGGTACAGTCAGAAAAACAGACACACAGATCAATGGAACAGAATAGAGAGCCCAGAAACGGACCCTCCACTCTATGGTCAACTAATCTTAGACAAAGCAGGAAAGAATGCCCAATGGAAAAAAAGACAGTCTCTTCGACAAATGGTGTTGGGAAAATTGGACAGCCACATGCAGAAGAATGAAACTGGACAATTCCCTTACACAATACACAAAACTAGACTCAAAATGGATGAAAGACCTGAATGTGAGACAGGAATCCATCAAAATCCTAGAGGACAACACAGTCAGCAACCTCTTTGACCTCACTTGCAGCAACTTCTCCCTAGACACATCGGCAAAGGCAAGGGAAACAAAGGCAAAAATGAACTACTGGGACTTCATCAAGATAAAAAGCTCTGCACAGCCAAGGAAACAGTCAAAAAAAACCAAAAGACAAATGACAGAATGGGAGAAGATATTTGTAAATGATGTATCAGATACAGGGCTAGTATCCAAAATCTAAAAAGAACTTACCAACTCAATACCCAAAGAACAAATAATCCCATCAAGAAATGGGCAGAAGACATGAACAGACATTTCTCCAAAGAAGACATACAAATGGCCAACAGACACATGAAGAAGTGCTCACATCACTAGGCATCAGGAAAATACAAATTAAAACCACAATGAGATACCACCTCACATCAGTCAGAATGGCTAGATTTAACAAGTCAGGAAATGACAGGTGTTGGTGAGGATGAGGAGAAAGGGGAACTCTCCTACACTGTTAGTGGGAATGCAAGCTGGTGCATCCACTCTGGAAAACAATATGGAGATTTCCCAAAAAGTTGAAAATAGAGCTACCCTACAACCCAGCAATTGCACTACTGGGTATTTACCCCAAAGATACAAAGGTAGTGATCGGCTGCACCTGCAACCCAGTGTTTATAGCAGCAATGTCCACAATAGCCAAACTATGGAAAGAGTCCAGACATCCATCAATAGATGAATGGATAAAGAAGATGTGAGATAGATATATATATAGATATATATATAGATAGATAGATAGATAGATAGATAGATAGATAGATAGATATAATGGAATATTACTCAGCCATCAAAAAATTGAAATCTTGCCATTTACAAGGGCATGTGTGGAACTTGAGGTATAGTATGCTAAGTAAAATAAGTCAGTCAGAGAAAGACAATTATAATATGATCTCACTGATAACATGGAATTTAATAAACAAAATAGAGGATCATAAGGGAAGAGAGGAAAAAATAAAACAAGATGAAATCAAAGAGGGAAACAAACTATAAGAGACTCTTAATCATAGGAAACAAACTGAGGATTGCTGGAGGGAAGAGGGGTGGGGGAATGGGCTAACTGGGTGATGGACATTAAGGAGGGCATATGAAGTAATGAGCACTGGGTACTATATAAGACTGATGAATCACAGACCTGTACTTCTGAAACCAATAGCACATTATATGTTAATAAAAAATTTCAAAAAAAAAAGGTAAAAAGGTAAAAGAAAAAAAAGAGAGACCAGGAAAACAATGGAAAGGACCAGTGAAACTAAAGACTGGTTCTTTGAAAAGAAACAAAACTGACAAGCTTTTAGCTAGACTAAGAAAAAGAAATAACTCAAATAAAATTAGAAATGAAATAGGAAACATTACAACTGACCCTACTGAAACAAAGAGAATTATGATGCTATTATGAACAATTATATGCCAAAAAATTACATAACTAGAAGAAACGTACACATGTCTAAAAACACACAAGCTACCAAGACTGAATTAGGAAGAAATAGAAAATCTGAATAGACCATTAATGAGTCAAGATTGACTGAATCAGTTATTTAAAAACTCCCAACACAGAAAATGCCACAGCCAGATGGCTTCACTGGTGAATTCTACCAAACATTTAAAGAAGAATTAATACCAATCCTCCTCAAACTCTTCCAAAGTAAAAAAAGAAGGAACAAATGCCACCTCATTCTATGAAGTCAGCATTACCTTGATACCAAAACCAGATAGGAATATTCACAAGAAAAGAAAATTATAGGTCACTATCCCTGATGAATACAGATGAAAAAATTCTCAGCAAAACATTAACAAACCAAATTCAAAAACACATTAAAAGGGTTATACACCATGACCAAGTTAAGATTTATCCCTGTGATGCAAGGACAGTTCAATGTATGCAAATTAATAAATGTAATTCATCATATCAATAAAAAGATAAAAATCACACAGTTATCTCAATAGATGTAGAAAAAGCATTTGACAAAATACAACATCCTTTCATGACAAAAACCCTTAAGAGATCAGGTATAGAAGGAACATACCTTAATATAATAAACCCACTGCTAACATTATAATCAATGGTGAAAAATTGAAAGGGTTTCCTCTGCAATCAGATGTAAAACAAGGTTGCCCACTGTCACTGCTCCTATTCAATATAATACTGGAATTCCTAGCTAGAGTAATTAGGCAAGACAACAAAATAAAAGGCCTCCAAATTGGGAAGGGATAAGTAAAATCATCACTATTTTCTGATGGTATAATCTTATATATAGAAAATCCCAAGGAGTCTATCAAAAAGATGTTGGAATTAATAATTTCAGTGAAGTGGCAGGTTACAAATCAACTTATAGAAATCAGTGGCATTCCATCACACTAATGATAAAGCATTGGAAAAAGAAATAAGGAAAATTATCCCATTCATAGTATCATCAAAAACAGTAAAATTTTTAGGAATAAATTTAGACAAGGACATAAAAGTATGTACTATGAAACCTTTAAGACTTTGCCAGAAGAAATCAAAGAAGACAAAAAAAATAGAAATATATCCTATATTCATGGATTGGAAGGATAATTATCATTAAAATGGTCATACTACCCAAAGCCATCTACAGATTCAACACAATCCCCCTAAAATACCAAAGCCACTGTTCATAGCAAGAGAAGAAACAACCTAAAATTTTTGTGAGACCACAAAAGACCCCATATAGCCAAAGCAATCCTGAGGTAAAAGAGCTAAGCTGGAGGTATTGCACTTCTTGATTTCAAACTATATTACAAAGCCATAGGAATAAAAACAGTATGGTACTGGCAGAATAGAGAGCCCAGAATTAAATCCCAGCATTTACAGTCAAATAATATTTGACAAGGGAGCCAAGAACATCCAATGGTGGAAGGACAGTCTCTTCAACAAATGGTGCTGGGAAAACTGGAGAAAGACATACAGAACAATAAAATTAGACCCCTACCTCATACCATTCACAAAAAATAACTCATAATGGATCAAAGATTTAGACATAGCACCTGATTCCATTAAACTCCTAGAAGAAAACATAGGAAAGAAACTCACCAGTATTGATCTTAGCAATGATTTTTTGGACATGACACCAAAAGAAAAAACAACAAAAGCAAAATCAACAAATGAGACTACATGAAACTCAAAAGCTTATACAGAGCAAAAGAAACAATCAACTAAAATGAAATGGCAGCCTACAGAATGGGAGACCATTTTTGCAAACCATATGTATCAGATAAGTAGTTAATATCCAAAATATAAAGAATTAACATAACTTAGTAAAAAAATCCAATAAAAAATGGGCAGAAGAACTAAACAGACATTTTTCCAAAGAGGACATTCTAATGGCCAACAGGCACATGAAAAGATGTTCAACATTGCTAATCATCAGGGAAATGGAAATCAAAACCACAAGGAGATATCACCTCACACATGTTAGAATGGCTACCATCAAGAAAACAAGAAACAAAAGGTGATGGTAAAGATGTGGTGTAAAAGGAACACTGTTGGTGAGAATGTAAGTTAATCCAACCCCTCTGGAAAACAATATACAGCTTCCTCAAAAAACTAAAAACAGATCTACCATACAATGCAGTAATTCCATTTCTGGGAATATATACCCAAAGGAAATGAAAACAGGATTTCAATGAGAAAACAAGATGCTTATCACAGTATTATTCACAATAACCAAGAAATGAAAATACCCAAATACCCATCAATGAATGAATGGATAAAAAACATATGGTACATATAAAAATTGAGTATCATTCAGCCACAAGAAAGGGAGATATTCTGCCATTTGTGACAAAATGGATGGACCCTGAGCACATTAAGCTAAGTGAGATAAATCAGACAGAGGAAGTCAAGTGTTGTATAATATCACTTATATGTGAAATCTAAAAAAGTCAATCCTATGGAGAAAAAAAAACAGAGTTAAATGGCGGTTACCAGAGGGTGGGTAGAGGGGGGGATAAGACTGATGGTGATTAAGGGTACAAACCTGTAATGAGCAGTAAATACACCATAGAGGTTTAGTTACAGTAAGATGAATATGATTAATAATACTGCACTATAATGATAGAATGTGAGAATGATAAATTGTGCTTAAATGCCAATCATATAACAATACATAATGTATCATATCAATACTCTACACTTTATTTTTTTAATTTTTTTAAAGATTTTATTTATTTATTTGATAGAGAGACAGCCAGTGAGAGAGGGAACACAAGCAGGGGGAGTGAGAGAGGAAGAAGCAGGCTCCCAGCAGAGGAGCCTGATGCGGGGCTCTATCCCAGAACTCCGGGATCACACCCTGAGCCGAAGGCAGATGCTTAACGACTGAGCCACCCAGGCACCCCAATACTCTACACTTTAAAATTGCAAATTGTAACATGTCAAATTTATCAAATAAATAAATAATAAAGTCATAATCATCAATGCAAAAAATTAATTTCCTTTGCATAAACTTTGGCTTTTATTAAAAATAATTTTAAAATAATATCCAAGTTGTATAAGATGAATAAGTTCTAAAATCTGATGTACGATATCATGTCTACAGTTAATAATATTGTACACTTAAGTATTTGCTGAGGGTAGACCTCATGTTAAAATGTTCTTTGCATAATAATATATGTATTATATATCCATGCATATTACAGCAAAATAAGAATTTTTTCATATGGATTACCTAAACAATAAAAAGTACAAGTAGAATAATAAAAAATATAATAACCAAATTACAGAAATAAAAGATAAAGAATTATAACTATCATATATGTAAAACAAATAGTTTGTAACATCAAATGAATACAGACTTGAGAGAATAAAATCTCACAGATAAAATTGATATTTTATGATTTCAACAAAAAGCACAATATGGGGGAAATAATGAGTATCAAAACAATAGGTTTAAGACTACATTGCTTTATATGGAATGGTTTACATTAACTTTAATTTCACAGTTAAACACTGTTTTTAACAACCAACTAAAGTAATGACAGTTTTGGGATCTGTCCAGGCAAAAGCACCCTCTGTATTTAAAAGTACTTTAATTATAAACCATATCTTCTGAACATTATTACTGGAAAACAGATATAATTAACTCCATTGTTTTAAAAAAGAGAGATAAAAATCATCACATACATAATTACACCAGAACTTCACAAAAATTAAACATATTCTATAATAAAAGGAGGTATTTGTAATATTTTACCATTGGATTCAGCATTATTAAATTATGTATATATATTCAGCCTTTGCTCTTTATATGACTAACAAGACAGTGTTATAATGTTAGGAGTGAAAATCACTACAACATCAAATTTTAAAGAAAAAATAACAAAGAAAATGTGCTTTTTATGAAACTGAAAAAATATAGCAATAAAATCTCTAAGTATTCAATTAGTTATTTGCTAATCTGGAAACTACCTACATATAAATATATTCTTCATATTAAATATGTTTCTATTTGTTGCATACACCTACAGCTGTGTTTAAGTGAAACACCTTTCCCTTTAAAATTTTTAAATAACTTCTATAGTACTAATGCTCACAGAATTCTGTTTTGATTGATTTTCGCCTCTCGAATGTAATAAAGGAACAAAAAACATCTCTTCTTTCTCCTAACTTTCACCATCTCTGGTTTTAAATTGCATTTCAGACAATAAGTAATGTATACAATTGAATGCTCTTTAATAAATTTACAGAGTAAATTTATAGTTACAGTGCAACTATCAGCAGAATTCAACGTTGAATAGGAGCGATAAGGTTGAATAGTTTTCCCTTGTTCCTAAACTTGAGGGGAAAGCATTCACTCTTTCCATAAGTATGATTTAGCTGTATTTTTTTTTCATAATGCCCACTATCAGATTGAAAGGGATCACTTTTACTCCTAGTTTATTGACAGTTTTTTATCAAAAATAAATGCCAAGTATTGTTATTTTTTAAATTTTTACTGAGATGATCATGTAGTTTTGCCCTTTATTCTACTAATACAGTATATTCCATTAATGTTCTGAAGATAAATCAATCTTGAATTACTGGGATAAATTCTACTTGGTCATGGTATAGAATCTTTTTTATAGGTTGCTGGATTTAGTTTACTGATATTAAGAAATTTTGCATCTATATGCATGAGTGATATTGGCTTCTAGTTCTCTTATGACATCTTTGACTTTGGCATTACTGGTTTCATAAAATAAGAAACGGTTTCCCTATTTTCTGGAAGATTTTATGAGGTACTAGTATTACACCTTCCTTAAGTATTTGATACAATGGTTTTTCTTTTAATTCCTTTCAAATACTGATGTTCCTCCAAGGATTTGCTCCAATTCTGTTCTAGTATTGTTTCATCTATCCTCCTTTAATTATCTAATCCACACCCATATGATCAGCTTGCAGTTTGTAGGCTAAGGACTTCCCAATGTTTCTTCAATTCACATTTCCCTCTTGAGTTCTATATTTCTCTTTTCAACTGCCTATTGGCTATTTGTATTTAAATTTGACTGGCAATTCAAATACTCAATTGTCCTATCTGTGTTAATGGAGTAAAAGCCACCCATCTGCAGTCAGAGCCATAGACTTACCGACACCTACTTTTCACTACTATGTATTTAATGAACACCAAATCTTATAACACTACTTCCAAAGTATCTTGAACTTTTCTTCTATTATTCTTCTCTGACAGAGACATTATTCCTCACTTGGATTAGACTATTCACTCAACTGCTTTCTTTGTCTTATTTTGGGGCCACTTTTGATTTTGTGTTTCAACAAGAAGACATCATTTGAATATTAGAGGTGAAAGCAAGAATGCCCATTAACTTCTTTTTTATTATGTTCAGTTAGCCACTGTATAGTACATCATTAGTTTCTGATGAAGTGTTCAATGATTCATTAGTTACATGTAACACCCAGTGCTCATCACAACACATGCCCTCCTTAATACCCATCAACCTGTTACCCCCTCCCCTCTGAAACCCTCAGTTTGTTTCCCATTGTCCAGTCTCTCATGATTCCCCTCCCTCTCTGATTTCTCCCCCTTCAGATTTCCTTCCCTTGCCCTATGGTCCTCTGTGATATTGCTTATGTTCCACATATGAGTGAAACCATATGTTAATTGTCTTTCTCTGCTTGACTTATTTCACTTAGCATAATCCCCTCCAGTTCCATCCATGTCAATGCCCATTAATTTCTAAGAGAAATCTTCAATCAATAGAAAGGCAGTTATCTGCCAAAGCAGCCTAACTTTTAGAGCCCCCAGCATCATAGTCATACAGAAGAGTAGCATGTACCCTATTGGTATTTACTTTTTTCCCCCTTATCCCTTGATAATATAACAGGTCTGACTAAGGTTAATACTATCCTTTTTTCCATTAAGAATACATCTTTTCCTTAATTATTTCCTGCAATGATTGTGTAAAATTTAAGGCTTTTCATCCAAAGCCTTAGATCCATAAGGAAAATTATCAGGTGAATATTAACATCAGAAACATAAACTGTTAATAATCTTATCGTAACATAATTTTCTTTAATTTGTTCTTTTGAATGTCTGCTCATACCATATCCCTAAAATCTATAGTCTGCAAAAATAGTTTTTAAAAAAATGAAAAGCCAAACACAAGTATATATGTGTGAAAGATAGATAGATGATAGATGATAGATAGATAGATGATAGATAGATAGATAGATAGATAGATAGATAGATAGATAGATAGTTGATAGATAGATAGATAATAAAACTCGCTAGGGGTAGACAAACATGACAAATAAGAAAAAGAAATTATTTTCATACCTAACCCTTAGAAAGTTAAATGCAATACATTTGCTTGATAAATTGATATTATAGTTAAAATCATAAAAAGCAATTACAGTGACATTTTCAGCCACCTGCATGTACAATGCCAATTATGTTGAGATGTCCACAATTATATATTTAAACTAACTGCCATTAATAAAAGTGCCTATTTAAAAAATCAGTTCACTTTACAAATGAAACAACAGTTAATACCAATTATCAGTTGTCAAGGTAACAGCTGAATACTAAAAGGTGGACATTTTGCTCCATTAGCTTATGCAATCTGCTTCCTAGATGGGTGCATAGGGTGTAAAGTCAAACATCTATGAGATTACAATGCTTAGGTCAGATATTCTTTCTCTGACATTTAAACACTACCATTAAAGTTATACAGAAACACTATTAATTATGCTTGATTGTATCCTTGTCTAGGATTTAAAGCAAATAATTACAGAGTATTTATATCCCAAAACATTTCTATATTACTAGTTAGAAAAATATGCTTTAGAATATTGTGAGATTTCTCCTCCTTTTAAAAGAAATCACTTTATGTAAAATTAAAAACATTTGTACATGCATTTCACTTTCACATAAATCATATACTAAAAAGTTACATATGAGACTTTAAAAGAATCACTTGATCATAATTTTTTCTGATTTACATTTTCTAAATTTTAAAAATATATTTATAAGAGAATTTTTGTGCAACCTACTTTTCATTGTCTAGTGTTATTTCTTCTGTAGCGTCTTAATTTTTAAATGTGTAAAGACTGTATAATTTGTAGCACTTGTAGATAAAAAAGTAATATTTAAGCTCAAATTTTCTCATATTAACTACAAGTTGAATACATTATATAAATTAGCTTTTAAAATTTTGATGTTTAAAATGATATATCTTGTAAGGAATTAATATCCAAAATATATAATGACTTATACAACTCAACACCAATAATAATAATAATAATTCAATTAAACATGGGCAGAGGACCTGAATGGCATTTTTCAAAAGAAGACATACAGAGGGTCAATAGACACATGAAAAGATGCTCATCATCACTCATCATCAGAGAAATGCAAATTAAAACCACAGTGAGATATAATTCATACCTATCAGAACGGCTAAAATCAAAAACACAAGAAAGAACAAATGGTGAAGATATGGAGAAAAAGGAAGCACTGTGCACTATTGGTGGGAATGCAAATTGGTGCAGCCACTATGGAAACAGTATGGAAGGACCTCAAAAAGTTAAAAATAAAATTACCATATTTTCCAATAATCCACTACTGTATATTTACCCAAAGAAAATGAAAACACTAGTTTAAAAAGATTATGAACCCCTATGTTTATTGCAGTATTATTTACAATAGCCAAGATATGGAGGCAACCCAACCGTTCACTGATGGATAAATGAATAAAGAAGATGTACATGTATGTATACATATGTGTATATATGTGTGTATATACATGTGTATGTATACATACACACACACACATACATAACATATAATGGATATTGCTCAGACACTAAAAAGAGTGAAATCTTGTCATCTACAACAACATGGATAGATCTAGAGGGTATAATACTAAGTGAAATAAGTAAGTCATAGAAAGAAAACTGACATATGATTTTACTCATATATGGAATTTAAGAAACAAAACAAATGAACAAACAAAAAAAGCAAACAAAAAAACCCAGACTTAAATACAGAGACCAAACTGATGGTTGCCAGGGGAAAGACGGGTGGGCAGATGGGTGAAGTAGATAAAGGGAATTAAGAGTACACTAATCCTGATCAGCTGAAAAATGTATAGAATTTTTGAATCATTATATTGTACATCTGAAACTGATGTAACACTGTATGTTAATTATACTTCAATAAAATTTTGATGTTTAAAAATCTTTGGTAGGTGGAAAATATATATTTAGTCATAATTTCTGCTATGTCTCTGATTTGTTATAAAAGAATCAGCACAATCATAAAAGTTAGCATACTGAAGATATTTACAAATTAACAAGATCTGTGGTTTTTGAAGTGTAGTCCCTGGATAAGTAACATCAACATCACCAGAGGACATATCAGAAGCGCAAATAATCAGGCCTCAATCCAGCACTATGAAATCAAAGATTTTGTGGGTGGCCCCAGCAATAGGTTCCAACTTGTCCTGCTGGTTATGCTGATGCACGCACAAGTTTGAGAACCACTGGACTAGGCTACTGCTTCCCAAACACTTGCCTATAAACTGATATTGATTAATGACAAAAATCATACCACTTGGCATCAGGGAGAAAATTACAGCCAGCAGCAATTTCTTAGAAAAATGTTAAATTTTACTCTAAGATGACATCTTAGAGTACTTGCTGGTATTAAGCTGCATTTGCCTTATTAAAATGATGGTGACCATCTCTTAAAGATGCTTTTTAGTAAGATTAAAAATTGGGAACTCTGAATTCATTCTTAATATTTTTCTTTTCTGTTGTGGGGGAGAGGTAGCTATTGGGTTTGTGTTGAGTAAATTACTAGTTTATGTCCACTCCCTTTATTCATTGATGTGAAAGTGACCCAGCAAAATTAAAACTTCTCTAAGTCAACTAACTAACTATATGTAGAGCTGGACAAAACTCCAAATCTATGTCAATAAATTTTTTAAATAGCACATCATTCCTATGTGTTGTTAATCTTTGCCTTTCTCAAATACTCCCATTAAAAATTCAATTTGTCCTAAATCGTAACCTATAACTATAGTAAGAATGTTCTTAATAGGTTACCTGTTGTCTTCCAACATCACTCAGATCAGCACAAGAGCACAGTGATTCTGAATGTGGAAAAGGTGGAGTTCACTGAAGAAATACTGTTTGCTACAATATGGTCAGGGCTTGCCTTCTAAACATCTTTCCTGAGTTTTATGGGATTTGCTATCAACACCAAGCCTTATGGGTTATAAATCCACTGAAATCAGGATTCTCTTTTTCAACTTACAGAAAGTGCTTTTATTGAGGTCATTAATTACCTCCATCAAAATCCAAGATAAAACACTAATCCTTTTTGTAGACCTATCCACACCATTTAAGTAAGAAAAAATAACATGATCATTTATTTTAAACACTTCTTTACTTGGTTTCCTAATTTTACTCCTACTCACTGACTACTTTTTTTCCCTTTTCCGAGTCCTCTTAAACCTATTTGTATCAAGTCTCAATCTTTAAATATCTGCTCTATACTAGTGCCCTTGGTGAAACCATCAAGTCTTATGGCTGTAAATAAGATTTATAGGCTGAGGTTTCCCAAATACATATCTCCAATCTTCACCTCACATCAGAAACCCGCTGAGTTAATACAACACATATACTTCATCTATACATTAAGGTCTAGCAGTATCTAACTCAATATATCCCCCCCAAAAAAAAATGCAGCAATCATTCCTCCCCAAAAACAATTCTCTCAATTTTCCCATATCAATTATTGGAAGTTAAATCCATTCAACTACTAAGCCAAAAAATGTACAGCCATTTTGACTCTTCTTTTTTTCTCACATCTTAAATTTAATTTACCAGGAGATCAAGTTGGCTCTACCTTCAAATTCTAAGTATCTCTCACTGTATTCATGCTATTTTCCTAGCTTATATCATGACTGTTTTTACATTTTAGCCTCCTCAGTACTCTACTTCCTTGCTCCCTTACCCACTTTGGTCTATCATCAAACCAGTTATTCAGTCAGATTATGTCAGCTCTCAGGCCAAAACCTCCATTGTCTTATGATCCCTCCTAAAACAATAGCCAAAGGTCCTATTCTTGCCTACAAGTCCCTAGATGGGTTCACTAATCGTTTCCCTTTTTTATCTTATTACCTGCCACTTTTCCCTGTCTACTCAACTGCATAAACACTAGCCTCCTGGTTTTTCTTCTTGAACATGCCAGGGATGGGGCACCTGGGTGGCTCATTTGGTTAAGCATCTACCTTTGGGTCAGGTCATGATCCCAGGGTCCTGGGATTGAGTCCCATATCAGGCTCGCAGAGAGCCTTTTTCTCCTTCTCCCTCTGCCTGCTGCTTCCCCTGCTTGTGCTCTCTCTCTCGCTGCCAAATAAATAGATAAAATCTTTTTAAAAAAATGACAGGGACATTTTAAGTTTGGAAACTTTATGTTATTTTATTTTTTTTAAGTTTGGAGAATTTTACCTTATTCTTTCTGAAGCCTGAAACACATTTCTCTTAAATATCCTCATGGTATTTTACCTCACCTCCTATAAGTCTTTGCCCAAAAGTCATTTTCTCTCAGTGAACCTAGTCTACCCTATTTAGAATGGAAACTTCCACCAATCATGGCACTCTCTATTTCCCTTCCCTACTGTTTTTCTCTATGGTACTTATAGCATCTAACATTCTTTATATTTTAAAATTTATTTTATTGTTACTCTTCCTCTTTCAGTTTTTAACCTTGTGATAGTAGTGAGGTAGTGATTTTTGTCTGTTTTGTTCACAGCCGTAACCTTGGCACTCATAGCAAAGCTTGGCAGAAAGGAAGTAGTCAATAGGTACTTTTGAATTAATTTTTGAATAAATTATCAGGATGTTTTTGTACAAGAATACTCTTCAAGCAGTTTGCCTTAGAAAGAACAAAGGAGGGAATGTCCCTCTACAGCTAGACTCAAAGGCTTAAAGTCACGTGTCTATGGTTTTCCTCTCACACTATCACTATTTCTTACTGTTTCAGCAATATAAATATTTTGAAAAACACTATCAATAATTTCTTGTCCTATGCAAAATTCATTTAAAATCTATCATATCTGGAATATTATTTGTTTCTTTCCAATAATAACTAGTCAATGACATTATGTCCACTGCTTGCTTGTATATATGCTATATACAATTTACACTCAACACTTTTATCCCCCCCATTCCCCCTTTTATCTTTCTTTCACCTTATTGCATTTTTCTTTCCTTAGGGGCTCCTGCAACTTTGCAACAAGGTTAGACACACATACATATTAATATATTTTTTCAATGATCCTTCTATTATCCAACAGTGTGTCACTTATCCTGAACTGCTTTTAATCAAGGTTACATTGTGTTGATTCTTAGTATGAGGACTCCTGCTGTATTTTAACTTAAAGCGTCTGAAATCTGTGACGGAATTATATCCCCACGTATAATTACTCCCAGCGGTCTCAAACAGAATCAGGCATTCAGATGTCTGTGAGTGGGAATTCCTGAAGTCTCACCCTCATTTACTACTATTGCTTTGATTTGTAAGTGTAAACAATTCAAGATGAGTCATTTCTAGCAGGTGTCAAGATTTAGAGCTTTGAGTTGTACTTAATTTTCAATTGATTCTTCATGGACTGGTTTTGGAAATAAAATGAACAGCATTTTGTGGAGTTTGCAGAAGAATATCTATTTTTTTCTAGTTTACTTCATTCTGAATTTCTTTTTTTAATTTTTTTTATTATATTATGTTAGTCACCATAAAGTACATCCCTGGTTTCTGATGTAAAGTTCGATGATTCATTAGTTGCGTATAACACCCAGTGCACCATGCAATACGTGCCCTCCTTACTACCCATCACCAGTCTATCCCATTCCTTCACCCCTCTCCCCTCTGAAGCCCTCAGCTTGTTTCTAAGAGTCCATAGTCTCTCATGTTTCATTCCCCCTTCTGATTACCCCCCTTTTCTTCATCCCTTTCTTCCCCTACCGATCATCCTAGTTCTTATGTTCCATAGATGAGAGAAATCATATGATAATTGTCTTTCTCTGCTTGACTTATTTCACTTAGCATTATCTCCTCCAGTGCCGTCCATGTTGCAGCAAATGTTGAGAAATCGTTCTTCTTGATAGCTGAGTAATATTCCATTGTGTATATGGACCACATCTTCTTAATCCAGTCATCTGTTGAAGGGCATCTAGGTTCCTTCCACGATTTAGTTATTGTGGACAGTGCTGCTATGAACATTGGGGTGCATATGGCCCTTCTCTTCACTACGTCTGTATCTTTGGTATCTTAACTACCCAGTAGTGCAATGGCTGGGTCATAGGGTAGCTGAAGGATTTCTATATTAGTCTGCTAGAGTTATCATAACAAAATACCTCAGACTGGGTAAATTAAACAACGGAAATTTATTTTCTCACAGGTGTGGAAACCAGAAGTCCAAAACCAAGATAGCAGCAGGTTTTATATCTTTTGAGGTCTCTCTCCTTGGCTTACAGATGGCCTCTTGCTGGGTCCTCACATGATCTTTTTTCTGTGCATGCTTTGTGATGTCTCTCTGTTTGTCCCAGTCTCCTCATCTTGTAAAGACACCAGGCATATTGGATTAGGTCCATCTAATGGTCTCAATTTACTCATCACTCTAAAGGCCCTATCTCCAAATACATCATATTCTGAGGTACTGGAGATTAGGATTTCAACATATGAATTTTGTAGAGACCGAATTCAATCCACAATAATTCTGCAGAAGTCAGTGTCCTCGGTTTGAAATAATCTTTTAACTTCACTCCCTCTATTGTGTCTCATACTTTTTCTCATATACATAGTAAGAAATAATCTTTGCTTCAAATTAGAATTATGCTAATTCATTAACATAGAGTTCACTACTTAGATTTTGATGTATTACTCTTGCTCTTTTACCCTAAAATAGTACCACATATGCTGAGAAAACAAGGAAACACATACTAAAAATTAAATTAACATATATCACATTACATATTCATTCACTTGAAAATATTTATTCAATAATATGAGAATGTCTATGGAATGTCTATTATTGCTCTAAAGAATATAAAACATATATGCTAAAGCTTACAAAACATATGAAAATCTAGTGAAAAAATTATGATAAAAAATTAAACTTATCCAAAGAGAAATCTGGATTTGCCTCAACTCTTGGGAAGTGGTCTTTATGCCTTTGGAATGTCCTGCCCAAGAGAGTATGTGGAGGCCTTGACCACTGATTAACCTATCAGTGTGATTTATGAGAGAAGCTTTGTGCCACACAGTATATGCTTTACCTCTGGAAGGGCTGGAGTCTGAATATCAGCTACACAACATCTGTTCTACCTCTGGAGGGGCTGGAGTCTAATGATTAGCCACACAATATCTTTCTATCTCTGGAGGGGCTGGGGATTAAAGGTCAGTTTTGCAGACAGTCCACAATAGATCTCCAATAAAATTTCTACATAGCAAGGCTCAGGTGAGCTTTTCTGGTTAGTAATATTCCATGTGTATCATTACACATCAATACCAGAAAACTAAGGCTGTCCGTGACTCCTCAGGGAGAGGACAACTGGAAGCTCCACATTTAGATCTCTCCTGTACTCTGCCCCATGCACATTTTCCCTTGGGTGGTTTCAATATGTATCCTTTAGCTCTAATAAATCATACCTGTGAGTATAACAGTGAATTTTGTGAGTCCTCCCAGGATATTATCAAATATGAGACTAATCTTGTGGACAACATATGTTCTAACTTCACAATGGTGTGCATAAGTAATTGAAGGAATATAAATGGTATTTACAAGAGATATAAAATATAACAGGTAAACACAAGGTGAGGATGTGTTATTTACCTAAGGGAATCAAAGTAGAGTTTCCCAGAAGAGACAAAAGCTAATTAGAAATTTGGTGAAAAATGGAAAGGTCATTTCAAGTATATGGAATAGTATGCTAATAGACAATGGCAAGAAGGTGAGAAACAGTGTGTTTTGAAAAATGGACAGTAGCATATCACACATGCTAATAATCTGCTCATTTTTACATGACTATAATTATAAGTGGCTACATGTCTCAGTCTAGTGATAGTAATTTTAGACTTCTAGCTTCCAGAACTGTGAGGGAATAAATTTCTGTTGTTTTAAGCCATCGAGTCTGTAGTAATTGTTACAGTCACAGGAAATGATTAAAGAGTCTAAGAAACAGGGGCGCCTGGGTGGCACAGAGGTTAAGCATCTGCCTTCGGCTCAGGGCATGATCCCGGTGTTCTGGGATCGAGCCCCACATCAGGCTCCTCCGCTATGAGCCTGCTTCTTCCTCTCCCACTCCCCCTGCTTGTGTTCCCTCTCTCACTGGCTGTCTCTATCTCTGTCGAATAAATAAATAAAATCTTTAAAAAGAAAAAAGAGTCTAAGAAACATATACAAGTCCTTGCCTGAAAACTGAACTGCACTGCATGAATGAAAATCCACAAGATCAAGCAAAGAAAAGCTGTACACAAGCTATCAGCTGAAAAATTCCTAGAGGTCAGACAGGGACAGGAGATAATCAATTTCCAACCCGCCAAAGTAGAGAGAACTGGGTGAACATCTGGGTCATTTAGTAGATTCCTAATAGACTTACTTCCAGGATTGTCAAATTTGGCAAATAAAAATACAGGATACCTAGTCAATTTGAATTTCAGATAAAAAACATTTTTATATAAATATGTCTCAAATATTGGAATTGAAGTTTCAGTTTATTTCATTTATAGTATTGCACGGAACATACTTATCCTGAAAAAAAATGATTTATTGATTATCTGGATTTCAAATTGACTGGGTTTCCTATTTCTTTTTTTTTTTTTTTAAGATTTTTAAAGTTTATTTGACAGAGACAGCCAGTGAGAGAGGGAACACAAGCAGGGGGAGTGGTAGAGGAAGAAGCAGTCTCCCAGCAGAGGAGCCTGATGTGGGGCTCGATCCCAGAATGCTGGGATCACGCCCTGAGCCGAAGGCAGACGCTTAACGACTGCGCCACCCAGGCACCCCGGGTTTCCTATTTCTTAATCTGACAATTCTTCAGACCCCTCTTAATAAGCTTATGAAAAAGTCAGAAACAGTTAAAATGCCTGCCAAATCTTTTTCTGAGAAAAAGAAAATATGGATATTCAACAAAATAATAAATACAATGCCAGTACCTAATGAAAAATTGTCATGTAACCTTCTTGCCCCCGCCAAAAAAAAATATACAAACAAAATGTGATCTATAAACTGGATAAAAATCAGTTAATAAAAACAGACCAAAAAATGATAGAAATATTAGAATTAGGAGTCAAGTTCCCTAAAAAAGTTATTGCAAAAATATCCAGGAACTTAAAACTAGTAATAAAAGGGAAAAAGGTAAGGAAAAATACAAAACATATATACACAAACATACAGAAAAACAAACCTAAAAATTATGAAATAAAAAATTCACTGTTTGAGATGAAAAGCAAATTAAACACTATAGAAAGAAATATCAGTGAACTTGAGGATGTAATAATATCAACTATACAAATTGAAGTACACAAAGAAAAAATGGCAGTTAAAAATTAAAGTCTGAGTAGTTTATGGGATATCAACCCAACGGACATGTAATTAAAGTTCCAGAAAAGAGAAGGAAAAAGTCAAGAACTAGAAAAAATATTTGAAGAAAAGTGGCCAAAATTTTTCCAAATAACATAAAAATTACAAACCTACAGATTTAAGAAGTTCAACAAACCCTGAGCAAAATAAATACAAAGAAAGCATCAAGGCATCATCAAGTTGTTATGTCAGTAATAGCATATTACATAAAAACATTGCAAATACAATATTTATTATGTTTTTAAATATTTCAGACATATGACAGTTAAAAAATGAAAGAAATCTAAAAGTCTATCTACAAGAAAAATTAAATACAAATTATGTATGAAGAAAATTTTTCCCTTCTGATGAAAGTGTACCATAAATCAAGTGCTTTTTTTCATTATTTGTCCTTTTCTATTTATTTTAGAATAAGTAGTGATCAATCAACAACGAGAATGTCTTTTCCAGTTTGCAAAGTCAGTCTAGCAATTGCAAATCATCAATTTATAATATCACAATAATATCACAAATTTCAGTCTGGGAAATATTCAACATTCAGAGTAATTGAGAAGCAACATGAGAGATTTTCATGCAGAGTGTGTGTAGAAAAGTAAACTACATTTTATCAAAACTGTGTTCTTGTTTTATTGATGTGTCCATTTAATTTCAACCAAATTAGTAAACAGTGAATGCTTGATATGTTTTCCACATTTTCTCCAAAGTTCTGAATTTAATGTGATTGAAAGGACCATTTTTTTACATTTTAAGCCTATATTTTAATAAATGAAGATGATTTAATAAATGATGAGGGAAAATATTATATGTATACTTCAATAATGGAAATTCATTTTCCTAAGGATTTCCCAGAACAAAGGCTAAACCAAGGTGTAAATTAATAAGCAAAAAGTCAATTCAGGTTGATTACAATTCAGTGGCAGCCACATTATTTTCAGGCAGAGAAAGATTTTTATTTTATTTCTTCCCTCAAATTAAAAAAATAGAATCCAAATTACACAATAGCCTTTTTCGCTTTCTTAAAAATGGCTACCCTTTATTTAATAGTAATAATAATTTTAAAACCCATGAGTTTATCTTCAGCACAATCACATAGAGTGACTATGACAAGGCAGCTGCCAGCATGAAGTTGTCCCTGTGTTTATATCAGTGCAATTTTCATATACATGCCTCTCAGTTTAACATACTCTTGCTCCATAGCCCAATGAAGAAAAACACATGGGAAAATGCTTTGCATGTAATAAGGTGCTATATGAAAACATATGTGGTAATAAAAAATGTTATATTAAAATCTAGGAGCTTTATATTCTAAATTGGCTCTACAATTTATGAAAGAGTAAATAACACTATATGATTATTTAAATAAAACTAAAGAGCCCACAATAAATCAGCTAGATTGATGTTCAATAATACACCATAAAAAGATAACTAAATTGAGATAACTAAATTGAGAGTTGTTATATTACTTGGATAACAGTGTGCCACCAGTGACTGGAATCATATAGACCTCGGTGACAGGACTCTGATGAATAATAGTCTTGCTATTGATCACATCAAAGCCCTTCATGAAATGGCTGGGATGTCTGGGTGAAACTGCAAATCATATGAGCAATGTAAACCTCCTGTGATCCATTTGCCCCCTTTCCACAGGTCTTGGCCTGAGAGCGGAGGCAACTTTGTGAAAGCATAGCCAATTTCAAGCCTTCACTCTATTTTTTTCCTTTTCAGTTTTATTAAGACATAATTGACATATAAAATTATAAGATACTTAAAGCGTATGTTGTGGCGATTTGATATTTCTATACATTGTGAAAGGATATACCCAATTTAATTAACACATACATCACTTCACATATTTACCTTTGTGTATGTGTGAATACTTACATTCTACTCTCTTTAGAAATCTTCAGTGATAAAATACAGTGTTATAAACTAAAGTCACCATGTTATACATTAGATCCTCAGACCTTATTCATTTTATAGCTGAAAGTTCGTACATTTTGCAGAACTCCCCCTATTTTCCCTTACTCCTAGGTCCTGGCAACCACTTTTCTCCATTTCTGTGAGTTTGACTTATTTATTTATCTTTTTTATCTTTTCCACATGTAAATGGTACATGCGGTATTTGTCTTTCTCTGTCTGGTTTATTTCACTTAGCATAGTGCCCACAAGGTCCACCCACATTGTCTTCTCATGGCTGAATAATATTCCATTGTTTATATACCACACATCTTTATTCATTTACCCATTGGCAGACACTTAGATTGTTTCCGTATCTTGTCTACTTTCAATGATGTTGCAATGAACATGTGAGTGCAGATATCTCTTTGAGATCTTCAGAATTTTCTTTGTATATATGCATAGAAGTGAAATTGCTGAATCGTATGGTACTTCTATTTTTAATTTTTGGGGAAACCTTTATACTGTTTTCCATAGTGGCTGAACCTATTTACATTCCCCAAACAGTGTACAAGGATTATCTTTTCTCCACATCTTCACCACATTTTTTATTCTCTACTCTTAGTTTATAATACTACACCTACCCCTCTTCACTCACCCCAAAACAAATTTGTCTTTGGCCCAACCTCTAGGTCTCAAAGTCAAAACACAACTTTGATACCACCCTGTATGACCAAGTTAAGCATGAGAAGAAGGCTATTAGGAAAGATTTGACATTTGGAGAATAGTAGAAATTGGAAACAAAGAGCAGATTCACTCGAATTATAAATCCTACTCCTTGACAATTTATGGGAAGAATAATCATCCTTTAAAGCTGTGATCTCTCAAACTAGTATTTATCAGAATATTTGCTTAAAACAAAGATTGCAGGTTTCTTCCTCAGAACTTCTGATTCAGTAGGTCTGGGGTAGGACCAAAAAAAATTGTATTTCTTACAGTTTTCTAAGTGAAATATCCCTGCTGGTCTAACAACCACTCTGGGAGAACCATTGGTTTAAGGTGATATTTACCTGTTAGTAATTTGTGTGCCTATGATGCATTTTTTAACAATTTAAATGTTCACTGTGCTAGAAATAAATGCATTATTCTTACCCTTGTGTGCCTGCTGTACATGTCCTACATTTTCTTATGAAGATAGCTTCCAATAGACTTAGAAATTATTGAGGAAATATATTTGACCATATATTCATATTAATAAAACTATTAATATTGTCCCTGTTGATCTACCTTAAGATAGCTTAATATCTTGACATCATTGGCCTTGTTTCATATTTTTATTTTTTTTAAGATTTTATTTATTTATTTGATAGAGAGAGCACAAGCAGGGAGAGCAGTAGGCGGAGGGAGAAGCAGGCTTCCTGCTGAGCAAGGATCCTGATGGGGTACTCAATCCCAGGACCCTGGGTCATGACCTGAGCCGAAGGCAGGGGCTTAATTGCCTGAACCATCCAGGCACCCCTCATTGGCCTTGTTTTAAAAACATAACGAACAATGAGGTGCTTAGTGGCTCAGTTGGTTAAACATCTGACTGATGGTTTTGGCTCAGGTCATGATCTCAGGGTCATGAGATCAAGCCCCGTGTCAGGTTCTGTGCTGGGTGTGGGGCCTGCTTAAGACTCTCTCTCTTTCTCTGCCCCTCCAACCCCACCCCCTGCTTGCAGTCTCTCTCTCAGAAAGAAAGAAAGAGCATTGCATTAAGCTAAACTTGCATAATAATGGATATAACCTCAAGAAGTTAATCAAATTATAGCAATTAACAATCATACATTTATATATCATCATATCAAAATAAATATATGAGAAAGTAATAATTTTATTGAGGAATAGAAGACAAAAATATTCTTTATTTCAACAATTTACATAAACTTGTAGTTAGTGACTAGACTATGTCTATACACGAGTGAAAGTAAAATGTAGTTAATAGGAAAGCTTTACATAAAATAAAAAACATGTCTAAAATTGAAAAATAATTGAGGTCTGGCTTACTGGGAGACTTGAACTGTCTGAGCCACTTTTCTTGTGAATCCCTTTGAAGCACAGACAGCTACTTGCTGCTTCTGATGTACTATACCCTGAAAGCAGTTGCAGGTAATAGTTCTAAGTGATCTACTTCAAGTAGCAGGTAGCTTCACTATGTCCTGTGCTGGGATTAACCCATAAATCTGGTTAAAAGTTATAAGTCAAGCAGAGAAAGACAATTATCATATGATTTCTCTCATCTATGGAACATTAGAACTAGGAAGATCGGTAGGGGAAGAAAGGGATGAAGAAAGGGGGGGTAATCAGAAGGGGGAATGAAGCATGAGAGACTATGGACTCTGAGAAACAAACTGAGGGCTTCAGAGGGGAGGGGGGTGGGGGAATGGGATAGACTGGTGATGGGTAGTAAGGAGGGCAAGTATTGCATGGTGCACTGGGTGTTATATGCAACTAATGAATCATCGAACTTTACATCAGAAACCAGGGATGTACTGTATGGTGACTAACATAATATAATAAAAAAAAACATTAAAATAAAAAATAAAAATAAAAAAGTTAAACAACAGCACAGATCAATGGAGGTTGGAAGACCCCACATCTTCCTTACTCTTCTTTCCTGTGAGTTCATTGAAAGTTGAAATCCCAATTCAGTGTTTTAGAGTCTGTATACAATACTAAATCTCATTAATACACTTTTAATAATTCAATAATCATTTACAGCAATTCAATTATTTACTAGTAGCTGTTGGTTTTGACGATTTTTGTCTTCCGACACTCTAAATGACTCCATAGTAATTACAAAATACTACAGAAATGCTTCCAAAGACTTAGGGCTTAGTGTAGGCCTGCTGAGCCAGGATGCTTGAGTTCAAATTCTTGTTCTATCCCCTATTAACTGAGTAAACTTTGGCCAGGCCTCCTGTGCCTCAGTAGGCTTGAGTAAAGGAGTTACATTAGAGCTGAAACAAGAATCTCTATGCTTATCTTTGGGGTCAATTGGAAGTCTGGAACTGGTCCTTGATCAAAATAAGGAAGCAAGTGTTATAACTAATAATGTATAACGTATTATTTAAAGTTCAAAAGTTCCTCCCGTGTAGCACCAAACTGGTGAAGTTACTTAGGGCTTACACTGGTATTTCCAGTTAGACACTTTTGATTAATTAAGTGATTAGAAGCATTAAAAATCCCACTGGAAACTTTTAGGGATGTCTCTCAAAACTAAGGTTTATCACACATATCATGATGGTTCAACCTGGACACGAAGCGTGTTCTGTGCAAATGAGAAAAGAGTTTGAGAAGCAGCACCTGGAAATCTCTCCTGGATCTTGGCACTTCCCCACACTCTTTCTACTGCTCTACTGCCTTTATTAAAACCTTTCAGGTATATGCTCTATGGAATCTTTGGAGTCCTTTCAATTATGTGACCCATTGCAATCTGTGCAGATGGCATGGTTTATAATTTAAGTAATATTGAAACCTCTATTTGGGCAAATTAAAAAATAAAGAAGGGAAGAAAGACAGGAACCATTGTTACCAGATGACTTCCTACCCATTCCTGGCATGAGGTTGCACAAATGTTGCAATAATTTTTATGAAGAAGGCGTGCCAATGGATGTTGGAGAGAGAGATCCCTGGCTAGGGCAAAGAGCTAAATAAATTTACAGAAGAAATTCAAAAAGAGGGCAAGTCAACCAAGCATATTGTACCTTGGTTGATTTTGTCTTTTCTAAAGAAAAGTATAGTAATAGAAACAGCTGGTGGCTTCTAGGGTCACAGATTTGCTGCATGTGATTCAGCCAATAATGCCCATGAGAGTTTGGAAGGTGACTTTTTTTGTCAAAATATAGACCCTATATGAACAAAAATCACTAAAAGTTTACAAATGTGGGAGAAAATCAAGAGACTACAGAAACACAAACATATTCAGTTCAATCATTAAGCTACTTTGTAGATTATTCCACACTCATTTCTGAACTTCTACTGAAATCAACCATTGTGCTTGGGAAATCAAAGAGCTATCTCCCTTGTACCAGATACTATTAAATGGACAAGCATGTTAGTTCCTACTCAGGACCCTCACTTACTGAAGCTTTTGCAGAAATATAGGTGGGGGCAAACACCTAATTTGTTAAGCTCAATGAAGGTGAAAGTAAATAATACACACTTAAAAAGAATTGTCCAAACCTATCCTTAAATATTAATGCATACTTCTTCTGAGGCCATTGAGATGTAGAGAGTATAAGTAAATTTGATTAGTTTTAATAATTCTAAAATTTATCCTAACTCTGCACTTTTGGTCAAGATATCATTCATGCTTTGATAGAAGAGGGGGGGCTCCAGCTGCTTGAACTCCCGATATGACTAAATTGTTGTAGGGGCAAGATGAAATGAGGGGGACTATGGGGGAACCCCTTGCCCAGTTACTGTAAATCAAAACTTATGATGGAAAAATAATTATACGTATTCAAAAGAAAGAAAATAAGAATAAAAGTTTTAAAGAAACTCAAAAAAATTAAACTGAAGGTTAAGTATTCAGAAGATTGATTTAAAATAGCACTAAAAAGGAGACAATAGAAGGTATATCTCTGAAATTTTAATGAATCACTATATAAAGATTAGGTGATCTGACAGCCCCATCAACTCTTCAAACTATGAAAAGACTGTGACAGATTTGCTCAATTTGCCCTAGCCTTAATAATTTTTGAAAACTCTGATTACTATAAAATAAGGAATTTATAATCCTTGAGTCAACGGCAATTAAAATTGCGTGGAACAAAAGTGGAGAATATGACTCTGGGTGACAGAAGGGCCAAAGTCACTTAGCTCAACCCCTTAGCGAGGGATACAAAGCTGTTAACATTAACTTGAGTAAAATACCCTGAGGGTGGTGAAGGAGCTTTAGATTGCTGGACACTGGAGCCCAATATAATGTCATACTAAAACCTGGTAAGGAAAAGTTAATAGGCAATATAAAACACGTGGGGAGATGTAATGAGCAACTGTAGAGGATACAGGTAAAATTATGGCTTAAAATATAGGAATTTATTAACAAATTTTTGTATGGTTGTCTTACCCTGCCAGAACGTATTATGGGATCAGATGTAATATTCAAATGTAAGACTCTTACTTTACTCAAATTATTGGAGAAAAAAGTTGTCTCAAAAATCTGTGTTCATTCTCTTCTAATGGCGTATTGTAGATGGAAATATTTAAAATTATCTAAGCCCAGTCAAGTGGCTAATTTAAAACAATTAGGATGGACCAGGGTTGGATACCTGAGGTGCATAAAGAAATTCTGATTTTAATTAAAGTTCTTTTAGATGCAGGTGTACCAATACCCACAAATTCCTTATTTACTGACCTGTGAGAAAATCTGATGAATCCTGGAGAGATTCACCGTATATTATAGAAATCCTAATAAATTACACTTCCATGCCACAAGTAGTATACAATATGATATTACATATTCAAACTGTGCAATAAGCTAAGGGAAACTCTAATTTTGTGATCAATTTAGCTAATGCTTTCTTTTCTATTTTTACTCATAAAGAAATTCAAGGCCAATTTGCATTCATGTGGCATGGATGGGAAAATATGCTTTTACTTGTGTTTTCAGAAAAATATTTAAATTCTTCTGCTATTTCTGTACCTAATAAGATAAAAACTTTTTTTTTTTGCTGTACACTAAATGCCCAAAACTGACTATCATATTGGAAATGTAAACCCTTTGACCAACATCTTCCCATTTCCCCTACCTTACCCCAGCCCTAGTAATCACCATTCTCTGTTTCTATGACTTCAGCATAGAAGTCATATAAGTGAGATCATACAAGACAGTGTATTTCTTTTCCTCTGACTTATTTCACTGAGCATAATGCCCATAAGGGCCATTCAAATTGCCACAAATGGCAGAATTTCCTTTTTTCTCATGGCTGAAAAATACTCCATTGTATATATAAAACATATCTTCTGTATCCATTAATACACTGACAGACACTTAGGTTGTTTCCATACTTTGGCAATTGTAAATAATCCTACAGTGAATATGGGAGTGCAGATAACTCTTCAATATCTTGTTTTCAATATCTTTCCCATGGGGCACCTGGGTGGTGCAACCATTAAGCGTCTGCCTTGGCTCAGGGTGTGATTCCGGTGTTGCAGGATTGAGCCCCACATCAGGCTCCTCCACTGGGAGCCTGCTTCTTCCTCTTCCACTCCTCCTGCTTGTGTTCCCTCTCTCGCTGGCTGTCTCTATCTCTGTCAAATAAATAAATAAAATCTTTAAAAAGAAAAATCTTTCCCAGAAGTGGAATTGCTAGATAATATGGTAGTTCCATTTTTAGTTTTTTGAGGAAACTGCATATCGTTTTCTATACTGGCTGCACCAATTTACATTCCCACCAACAGCGAAGAATTCCCTTTCTCTACACCCTTCCCAAAAATTGTTATCGCCTGACTTTTTGATGAAAGCCATTCCAACAGTTGAGGTGATATCTCATGGTTTTGGTTTGCATTTCCCTGATGAATAGTGATATTGAGTACCTTTTCATGTACCTTGTGGTCATTTGTACAATAAGTTTTCTTTGGAAAAATGTCTATTCTGTTCCAATACCCATTTTTATTGGATTGTTTTATTTACTATTGAGTTGTATGTGTTCTTTATATATTGTGGGTATTAGAGATAAACTTGGACTTGATTCAATTGGAAAGTACAGTTACTTATTATACTAATTATATATTATTTATATATCAATCTGAACCTTAAGCTAAAACTTAATTATAAATGCTTATTAGTCATACGACCCCAGCAGATGGCTGATTAATCCAACTAAAGTACAGGGTTCAAAAAAATGGTAAAATGCTTTGACATCTCTTGGACAGGGGTGACTAGGGCAGTCCTCAGACAACCAAAAATAAGTCATTATTCCTGTCAATTCCAAAATCAAAGCAAAAGGTACTAAAATCAATTAAGTTATTCAGTTTCTATAGAAATCACATATAATCAACTGAGAAATTTGTTAGCCCCTATTCTTAAAATTATAAGAAAGAAAGAAAGAAAGAAAGAAAGAAAGAAAGAAAGAAGAAAGAAAGAAAGAGAAAGAAAGAAAGAAAGAGAAAGAAAGAAAAGAAGAAGAAGAAAAAGAAGAAAGAAGAAAGAAGAAAGAAAGAAAGAAAGAAAGAAGGAAGGAAGGAAGGAAGGAAGGAAGGAAGGAAGGAAGGAAGGGGAAAGGAAGGAAGAAGGAAGGAAGAAGGAAGACAGCAAGCAGGCTCTAAATTTGAGAAGGGCTTTGAGAAAAATAGGGTTTTTTTTCTTCCTTTGAGGTCTAAAAAACATAGCACAATCAATCCCTTTATAAACTTATTACCCCACACTCATCTTAAAACAGCCCTCTCTCCCCCCACGCTCACTCAAATTATTTGGGAAATGTTCCTTAAACATCCATTATTGCCACCCAGAGGTAACTGCTGGTATTTTGGACTACAAAGTAACCTGAGGCAACTTCAATGGGGGAATGGGATAGGCTGGTGATGGGTAGTAAGGAGGGCACGTATTACATGGTGGACTGGGTGTTATACGCAACTAATGAATCATCGAACTTTACATCAAAAAAAAATATGCAATATGATCCAGAACGTGAGCCCAAGATAACTGGAAAAAGAAGGAACACCAGTGTTCTGTATTACAGAATTTGTCATGGAATCACATGTGGGTGTCAAAATTCAGCATTTCTAAAATAACCCCCATATAACTCCCAGAATAACCTCAATAACTGTTATTACTGGTTAGTCAACCAGGCTTAGCTACATATGCAGAGGGATGTTAAAGATCCCACCAGAAACTTTCAGCAAGTTCTTACAAAGCAAGATACATTGCACAAATGTTGGCTCAATATGGAGATGAACTATAACCTTGCAAACAAGAAGGCCTTGATAAGCAGGCTCCTACTCCTTGCCCGAACTCCCTTTTTCCTGCCATATTATGTCCTTACCTTTATTAAAAACCTATACAAAGATGTCATATGGCATTAACTGAATCTAATTTTCAATCTATTCAATCCCCATCTACATTATGGAGCAATAACGCCTACTTCATAGGATTGTTTAGAGGAATAAATGAAATCATTTAAAGTGTTTACAACAAAGCTATAACAGTAGGTGCTTAAAAATATTCTTTCATCACTGGAACAATGGCATCATTAGCATACTCAAATACATAATCTCCCACAGTGAGGACCATACATACTTGGATATATGAATTCTAATGTTTATTTTTTAATTATCTCATAGTCACACATCATAATAGAATCTGTTATTTTAGCAAAAACATATTTATGTCAATGGAAAGATTAGCATATGTATATGTTGGAAACAGAATATTTTCATACTATGATATGAGTTTTATTTTCTACTTCAAGAAAAGTTAAATCAAGTTTAAGGCTCAACTTTGGCCACGTTTGCTCTATAAGACCATATGTTTCTCTCTATTACTAGGTTAAACATGTCAAAGATGAAAAAGATGCATCATATTTTTTATTTCAAAACAAAAGAAAAAGCATTTATAAACTAAAAGCTAAGTATCATCCAGAAATATTTTGATACTGCTTTTTAATATACTTTGCTTTAAATAATAATTTCAGATGAGACCAATTTAGCAGAACAAATATTTCTTCTTCATTAATGATAATGATTCTCTGACTTCTAATCTCTGTGAAATATATAAGAACTATTATTCCAGGAATATGAACTTTGTTTCAAATTAATATACATAACTAATGTGCTAGAATCTAATTTTCAAAGTGATGAAAATAATTTTATAGTATGTTACTTTTTTCCTCAACTTTTAATTAAATTTCTTCTATAAGGATTTGGAGATCTGATTTGAAAAATAATTAAAAATGGGTTATTTTAATTCATGAATTCTATTGTTATAAAATGGAAAGGGTCAGTGCAAATTTCCAATTAGAGTGAAATTTAAATGACTTTAGACTATCAGAATATGTCCAAAGTGCAGAGATAAAGATAATTTTTAAAATCACATTTTGTTCATTTATCCATGACATGGATATATGTTATTAATTATATGTGAATTTGCTTGAAAAATTGCTTTAAATTTCAACATCAATTACTTTCATCAATTTATAAAAATTGACATGGCATTTTGAGTACAACACGTATGGTGTAATAAGTAAAAATCTATTGTTAGAAGTGATAAGCAATATAATTCAGGAAAGATAATTTTTGCTATTTTGCATCAGAAAGAAACTTGAAGTAAATAAAAAGTGAGGTTATAGAGGTTATTAGCTAAGATGACCAATAATCATATTTTTGAATTTCTAGGACAATTTTTTTTAAATAGTACATGGATTTGGGTGATACATGATTTTGGTATTTAAGCTAACAGATAATTTATATGTGTGTTAGAGATTAAGAGAACTGTCATAGAGGATGGCCACCAGGGAAAGTCTAATGGCCCCACCAATATGATTAATAATATTGCCCTCAGCTCTAAATTTTGAGAAAATCAAATTCATTCATTCAAAAAATATTTTTGGCATACTTTTTATATTTTAAACACTTTTTTATGTACTTAGAGTATGGTAGTAAGACAAAGAAATTGTCCTCATAGAGCTTAATTAGTGACAGAGCCATATTTTTTTTAAATAAAGGAAAAAATGTCATTTTCATTACAGAGGAGATGAAGAAAGAAAACAAAGGTAGAAATAGTGTTGTAAGTAGAAGGATCTATTAAAAACGTGTCAAGTAAGATATTTCTATGGAGGCAATATTTAAGCAATGGTCTAGATAAGAGAAAGAGCCACTCTTGCCAAAACATGGAGACAGGGATCTGCATAAATGAAAAGGAAATTAAATGTCAGTTGCTAAGGTTTTGAGTATGAGCCAAGCCTGGTGTCTGCAAGACATCATGAAGATGGCATTCAGTCAATAGCAGAATGAGCCATTGGAGAAGAGGTTGGAGAAGAGGGCAGAAAGATATTCAGGGTTAGATCATGGAAGATCTTGCATGACTTGGGAAGAAGTATGGATTTTACTTGAAGGGTTTCAGAAGTCACTGAAGGATTTCGAAAAGATGAGTAATATATCTAATTTACTCTGTTTCCTGTATGGAGAATGGACTCTATATAGTAAAGCAAGTTGTCAAAGAAGCTCTGTGAGGATGATTTTGCAGTAGTCTCATCTTAGATTAAGACAGTTATGTTGGAAGGGATGAAAGTGAATGACCATATTCAAGATATATGATAAAGATAGCATCAATGCTGATGCTTCAGGTAGATAAAGGTAGTAAAAGATGAGACCTAGATTTTTGGCTTAAGCAACTCAGTGGATGGTAGTGGCATTTAATCAATATTTTGGAGCTCAGAGACAAGACATGAAATTGATTCATAAATATACGGATGGTTTTAAGGTTCAGGGATTAAATTTGATAATAAAGGGCAAGTGTTTACATAAAAACAGAAAAAAATATCAAAGACCATCCCTAGAAATTTTCTAAATGTGGAAATTGGTAAGAGGAATTTACAGTAAAGGAGATTGAGAAGTTGCAACCAATGAAGTCAAAGTAAAACCAGAAGAGAGTGGTGTGCCAAAAGCCAAGTGAACAACATTTATCAAAAAGGAGAGATAAGACAACTATTCCAAATAAGATGAAAACAGAGAATAAGCCACTAGACTTACAAAGATTACCATCATTCAGGACAAAAGCACTTTGAGGCGAGTAGGGGAAAACTTAACTGAAATGATATGAAGCATGAATTGTTAAAGTAGAAAGAGGGGGGCACCTGGGTGGCACAGCGGTTAAGCGTCTGCCTTCGGCTCAGGGCGTGATCCCGGTGTTATGGGATCGAGCCCCACATCGGGCTCCTCAACTGTAAGCCTACTTCTTCCTCTCCCACTCCCCCTGCTTCTGTTCCCTCTCTCGCTGGCTGTCTCTCTCTCTGTCAAATAAATAAATAAAATCTTTTTTAAAAATTTTTTAAAAAATAAAGTAGAAAGAGGAAGTATATGTAACTGCGTGAAGGACCTTTCCCTATGTAGACAAAAAGAAAAACGGAGTTGTAGCTGGTGGAGAATAGAGTCAAAAGAATTTGTTCTCTGGTTAGTTGGTTGCTTGCTTCTTAAAATGACAGTTGCTATGACATAGTTGGGGGCTAATGGAAATATTTTAAAAAATGATGATAATGAGAATAAACGGGATGATTTCAAGCTTAAAGACCTTGTATAAGTTAAGAGAGAATGCGTAAGTCAAGTGCTTGGATACAGATAGAAAAAGAGCCTAAGTTAGGAGCAATGACCATTATTACAAGATGTGAGGAAGAATATATTTGTACAGATGTACATGATGGATGAAAATGTCATGACTTATATTAATGCATAATTCCTCAATGAAACAATAAAAGAGGCATCTACTATAAATTGGAAGTGTGGAAGAGTGTGGGGATTTGAGGTTTGGTGAAAATTAATATGTGAAATATTAATATGTGAAATAGACCTTCAAGAGAGTGGAAAAGATGAGCAGGATTTTCAGACACGGTTATCACAATGCTTGATATTTTCTGTTATATATTTAAGTTGTACTCAATCAATCTAGGGATTTTACTGTGGATATGTTCTCCTTATTCATTGTGAGGTATATATATACCTCTCCTTTCATAAACATTTTGACCACATACTTATTAGATTTAGATCGACCAACATAACACAAACATGTCAACTTTATAGTAAACTGACTTAGCAAGAATTATTAGTGTAATTTGTAAGCCTTGCACTTTTTAATGGCCCAATAGTTACTCACTTCATTAGTGTTAATGCCTGTAAAGTACACAAAACTGCATTCTAAAAAGAACATCAACTTAACTATGGAATTAGGACAAAATATCCTTCACTCCAGTCCAGGACATAGGACTTTGGAAAATCATCATCATTTAAAATGAGAGTAATTACTTTTTCTCATATGTTTATTGCTGTTCTAACTCTGTCAAAGTCAAAAATATAGACTTAATTATTTTCAAACATGATATGAAATTATTAGTATATCTTCTGTCCATTTGCCAAGTCTTTTCAAGAGACTTAAAGATAATTAAACAATAAGAAAAAACTTAAACATTAGCATAAATATATTGGTCTTTGTTACCAGGTAAGAAAAAGTTTGACCAAAAATTTTCCTATTTATAAAGGTGCTCTTTCCCAGTTATGTATAATTTTAACTATGACAACAAGATGTATCTAAGAAAAGAGTAAGAGCAAAATCAACAGTCATTTAAGACGACTTGCTTTTTGGTGTATTTAGTAGACATTGAAATGAATGATTATTATGACAGAATAGCAAATCCTTCTGAACTAAATATATTTGTCAACTAATAAACTGATAAATATTTTGATAATAAATTATAATGTTCAAATCACTCAGAGATTTACAGAACTGAGTTACATTTTTTTAAAGATTTGTTTATTTTAGAGAGACAAAGCACACAGAGGGGGAGAAGCAGAGTGAGAGGGAGAGAGAGAATCTCAGGCAGACTCCCCGCTGAGCACAGAGCCCAATGTGGGGCTGGATCTCTCAACCCTGAGATCATGACCTGAATAAAAAATCAAGAGTTGGGTGCCAAACAACTGAGCCAGGTGTCCTGAGTTACCTTTTTTTTTAAATAGTTTTTGATGTAGTATTCAATGATTCATTAGTTGCATATAATACCCAGTGTTCATCACATCATGCGCCCACCTTAATGCCCATCACCCAGTTACCCCATCCCCCTACCTACCTCCACTTCCACAACCCTCAGTTTATTTCCCAGAGTCAAGAGTCTGTCATTGTTTGTCTCCCTCTCTGATTTCTTTCCATTCAGTTTTCCCTCACTTTCCCCATGATCCTCTGTACTATTTCTTATGTTCCACATGTGAATGAAACCTTATGATAATTGTCTTTTTCTGATTGACTTATTTCACTTAGAATAATATCCTCCAGTTCCATCCATGTCAATGTAAACAGTAGGTATTCCAAGTTATATTCTTGTAGTGGTGGTGGTGGTGGTTTTTTTGTTTTTGTTTTTGTTTTTAAGATTTTATTTATTCATTTGACAGAGAGAGATAGGGAGAGGGAAAAGCAGGCTCTGTGCTGAGCAGGGAGCCCAATGTGGGCCTTGATCCCAGGACCCTGGGATCATGACCTGAGCAGAAGGCAGATAGGCAGATGCTTAACCTACTAAGCCATGCAGGTGCCCCCAAGTTACATTCTTGTAACAAAACTACCATTCCCATAAAAGTACAATCTGAATGCACTTCTTAGAGTTTACACCGATTAAAAAAGTAAAACTAGAATGTGTGTTATACTCTCTCTTATTCTGGCTGTCAGTAACATTCATCCCTGGATACATGTACTCATTGAGAAAGTAATTTATCCATGTCATTATATTATAATATATTTTAAAGACAGTTATGTTTTTAGCAAAATGTGCATCATTACTCTGAGGAAATCTATCAAGAAGAAGCAATTTTAACACTTGGAGACTTATGTTCACAGGATTTTTTAAGATTTATTTATTTATTTTAGAGAGAGAACACATAAGCAGGAGGAGGGGCAGAAGGAGACGGAGAGAATCCCAAGCAGGCTTCAACTCTCCATTGCGTGCAGAGTCTGATCCAGGGCTCAATCTCACCACCTGAGATCATCACCTGAGCTGAAATCAAGAGTTGGCCATTTAACCGACTGAGCCACCTAGGTGCCCCAAATGTTCACAGGACTTTTTAAAATTAAATTTCAATGTATTAAGTAAGAACTTCCAGTAATGGTGTCCAAGTGAAGTAGTTGTGTATACTCAACCACTTTAGATAGATAATAATTATAATAAATGACAGTTATAACAACTGTATAAAATAAAAAGTCAACAATGCAAAGATACTAGAAGTTGTCCAATTTCAGAAGCCATAGAAAATTTTACTCTCAAAAATCAGTTCTTCCAACAATAATATAGTTTGAGACTTTGGGGCCTGAGTTTCTGGTTTTTGGATTACTAGTCCTCTCAAACCCCACAGCTACAATGATGCAAACAGGCAGGAAAAAATGATAGTCCTACATGGTCACAGTACCAGAAGTGAATTTAGGATTGGAAGAGGAGCTGACAACCTAAAGCAAAAATATTAGACATTCAAAGAAACAACCAAGTGTGACACACATCTAGTAGATTTTCAGTAGAAACTAATTCTAAGTGAGCCCACACATGGATTTAGGAGAAGACCTCAAAGCCCCTATCATAAATGTTTGAACATAAGAAGAAATGGAAATTTGAGTAGCTATCAACATTAAATCCATAATAGGAATAAACTTTACCAAGAAGAACTCCAGACAAGTTTGGCTTCACTAGTGAAACCAATCAAATGCTACAGAAAGAAATAATATTAATATTACACAAATCCTTTTAAAACTAAATGAAAAAGAAACACTTCATAAGTAATTTTATGAGGTCACGATTCCTCTGATAACAAAATTAGACAAATCTATTATGAAAAAGAAAATACCAATACCATATCCTTTATGAATATTAGATGTAATTTTTAAAGAAAATATTAGCAAACCAAATTCAACAATATATTAAAAATATAATACATAATGGTCAAGCAATTTTTTCCAAGAATACAGGTTAACTTAACATTCAAAATAAATTAATATAACTCAACAAATTGATAGAATAAAGGAAATAGTTCATTTAATTATCTTAATAGTTCCAGAAAAAGAAACTTTAAAAATCTACTAATCATTCATGATGAAAAAAAGAACCTCTTAGTAAACTACGAATAGAAAATGTCCTCAGACTGAAATATATCTTTTAAGGACCCATAATTAATAATGTAATAATTTAATGATGAAAAATTGAATACTCCCCTCTAGGATTTGTAAAAGGCTAGGATGCCTGCTCTCCCATTTATTCAAAATTACACCAAATTCCTAGCCAAGAAAATAAAGAAAAATAAATTTTAAAAGATACAAATTGGAAAGTAAGGGGTAAAACTACCTTTTTTCTTCAAACTGGCCTATTTATGTGGAATATCCTAAAGATTTACAAAAGAGCTGCAAAAACTAACAAGTTAACTTAGCAAGGTCACAGAATACAATGTAAATATATACAAATCAATGGCATACCCATTTATTAGTAATAAATAACTATAAAATAAAATGGCAAATACAATATGAATTTCAACAGAATCAGAAAATGTGAGGTATTTCAGATAAATATAATTCACTGAAAACAACAAAATATTCATGAAAAAAGTAGACTTCAAGAAATTGAGAAATATACTATGTTTATGAATCACGAGATTAAATATTATATAGAGACCATTTCTTCTCAAAATGAACCTATAAATTTGGTACAATCCCAATTAAAAGAAATTGGAAAACTGTTTCAAAACTCAAAAAATAATGGAAATAACTCACTGGAGCCAAAGAAATTAAAATAGGAGGAAGTGGAGAAAGAGGAGCAGGAGGAAGAGAACATCAAGTTTGACAATTCACATTACTTGATTTTCACACTTATTATAAAGCTACAGTTATTAATTAAGACAGTGTAATATTGGGGCACCTGGGTGGCTCAGTTGTTAAGCGTCTGCCTTCAGCTCAGGTCATGATCCCAGCATTCTGGGATCTAGCCCCGCATCAGGCTCCCTGCTCAGCAGGAAGCCTGCTTCTCTCTCTCCCACTTCCCCTGCTTGTGTTCCCTCTCTCGCTGCCTCTCTCTCTGTCAAATAAATAAATAAAAAATCTTAAAAAAAATAAAACTGTAATATTGGTAAAAGGAAAGACATTCAGATCAATGAAGTATAATGTACAGTCCACTAATAGACCCATACATATATGATACAATAATTTTTGACTCAAGTGCCAGGAAAAATTAATGGAGAAAAAATCTTTTAAACAAATGGTGCTGTAAAACTGAGCTTTCCTATGGCGACAAAAAATAAAGCACGACTCTTACTTTATACCATGTAAGATATGAGTATTGACCAAATAATTTATAAAAGATGTAACTATAAACTTCTAAAAGAAACATTATGACAATGGAGCAGGCAAAAATCTTTTAAAACACAAAGAGTAGGAAGCTAAAAATTATTAAGTGGATTTTGTCCAATTATCAATTAAAAATAAACAAAGAAAAGTTTCCCATTCATAAGACACCATTTCAAAAATGAAAAGACAAGGCACACACTGAAAGCATGCATTTGTGAATCAAAGATGATAAAGAATATGTGTCTAGAATGTACAAAGATCTCTTACAACTCAGTACTAAAACCATCAACTCAGTTGGAAAATGGATAAAAGACTTGAACAATTTATAGAAGAAGATGTAAAAATGGCCATTTAGTATATGAAAAGTTACTCTGTATTCTTAGTCATAAGGGAATTACAAATTAGAAGCATAACGTGATATAACCACAGTTATAAAACTAAAATTTTAAGAGGTGATAATGTCAAGGGATGGCATAAAAGCATCCTTATTTATACAACAACCAGGTGATCAACAGGTAAATGAATAAATAATATGTAATATATCCATACAATGGAATATTACTCAGCAATAAAAGGAATGAACTCTTGATACACACATGAATCAATCTCAAAAATATTCTACTAAAAAAATTGAGATAAAAAGAAATAGGTATCACATGATTCCATTTATATGAAATTCTAGATAAAGCAAACTAATTTTTAGTTGCAAAAAAACAGATCAGTGGTTGCCTACGGCAAGACATGGATGGTGGGAGAAACAACAAAGGGATATGGGAACACCTTTGTGGGTGATGGAAATGTTTTGAATCTTAATTGTGTTTTCAGTTCACAGATGTATATACCTTCAAAAATCAGCAAATAATACACTTTAAATGGATTCAGTTAATTGTAGACAATTTAAAGTTGTTTATAAAAATAAGAAAGATTAGTGGAAAAGAACTAGTAGCTTACAGATTTAAATGGCAACCTTTACAGGCAAGCTTAGAGAAAAAATGTATACACATAATTTAACAAGATGACCTCTCCAAAAAATATACAAATATAAATTACCTCATGATAAACATCTAAAAGGGAGGTAGAATGGAAATAGTAGCTTAGAGAGGTAGAGGAAGGACATAGAATAGTCAACCGTTAAATAAGAGCTTAGTATGTTTTTTAGATGATAGTGGGAATAGAATTGGATTTCAGTGGATGTTTTTAGAAGAGTAAAAAGATAAATTGCAACTATCTAATCTTGAATAAAAATATTCATGTGACACCTTTAAAAAGGATGAGGAGGTACATATTTCTTCAAAATTCATTAGGGAAGGGGCACTTGGGTGGCTCAGTCAGTTAACTGTCTGCCTTCGGCTCAGGTCATGATCTCAGTGTCCTGGGATCCAGCCCCGCCTCAAGCTGGCCTTGAGTACCTGCCCCTCTTGGGCTCCCTGCTCAGCAGGGAGTCTGTTTCTCCCTCTTGCTCTGCCCCTCCCCCTGCTCATGCTCTCTCTCTCTCTCAAATAAATAAATAAGAATTTTTAAAAATATTCATTAGGGAATATTGAGACAAAACCACTGTCTAACTGGAAGTAAATTTGTTCTATTTATAGCTACTTTCTTACAATTGTTGTTTTTAGATATTTTGCAGAGCTCAAGGAAACAGTGTTATTATACAAGTATATAAAAATTTATATTAAACAACTTACATTAATAACACATTTTTGGAATCATGTATAAAATTAAAACACCAAATTATTAATTAATAAATATAAACACCACAAGACAGGAATCTTTTTCTTGTTCAGTGAAGTACCTTAAACCCCCAGCACATTTCCGGGCATATATTAGCTGCCTAAGAAATATTTGCTAATAAATCTAATGTATAATATAAAATTTGACTCCTAGGAGGGTTAAATGTTTGTTTGGTATGGCATACTATACAGGAATTCAAATTTTATCTAGAAGATTGCCTGGTGAATAGTTTAAAAAAAAATCAGAAGGTTAATGTTGAATGGCTTCCAGCCAATAGCAGGATAAATATTGCCCAAATTGGGATTGCCTTAGTTAGCTACTACAAATTTAAGAGGTTGTGGATTTCCTATGGCCTACTTCCACTGGCTTCTCATTTAAGCCTCTACCATTCTGGCTGAGAATGGTGCCAGAGAGCAGAAGCAACAGAAAAGAGCAGCAGAAAATCTCCATGTATCTAAAAGCCTGTGCTCTGATATAACCTGGTCATATTCCATTGGTTTAAGCAAGTCACATGACTAAACCCAAAATCAAAGGTACATAAAAGTACATACATATAACAGAAATGAAGAAAGTGAATCATCATGAACAATTACATAACCTACACCATGCCTGGTATTCAGGCCAATGAACCTCTAACTTAAACAATTATTAGTGGGTACTACCAATATTTGCCACACTTTTCTATGCTCTTCTAACTAATCCACCCTCCTTTGGATTTATCTACATTTTTTTAAATTATTAAATTTGACAGGTTACAAACATGTCTTCTTGGCCTAGAAGTCATTCTGTCTTTTCAGACTATTTTAGCATATCTTCTCTCTTATCCAGTATGTGCTGATTTATGTCAAGGGGACGATATTAATTCCAAGATACTGAATGCTGCTAATATTTCTCCTTTGTACCTATAATGTTGAATTTTTATTCAAATAAATGAAGCAGAAAAAAATTTTATATAGGCCATATATAACTATTCAAAGTCAAATTTAGAATTAATACAATTTAAAGTACATACTTCAGACCTCCTACCTCCCTACTCTATCCCTGAGTGTTTGTTTCTTGGTTTCTCTACTGGAAGACTCTTTCTGTACTTCCAAGCCACATTTCAAATGCTACTTCTTTCTTTATTTTCAGCCTATAGTAATTTGTTGCTTATGAAATTGTCCATAAAATATTCTATAACTTGCTTATGGTACTTCCCTTCCTCATCTTGTATTCTACGAATTTTACCTACCTACCAAAATATAAATACCTTTGAATCAAGAAATATGCCTTTAATTTTAATCTATGTACTTGTTATCTTGTTTTATTTCTTAACAGAATACCAGTTTAGCATAGAGACTGAGATTATAAGTTCTGATGTGGCCTACCTAGGCTCAAATTTCCACTGAAGCACTTCTTAGGGTATGATTTTAGGAAGTTTTCTGACTACGTATTACCTCAATATTCTCCTAATGAAAATATGGATAATAGTACCTAGCCCATAGAGTTGTAAGAATTAAATTCACTTATGTGGGTAAATTTACTTGAAACAGTTCCTAACATAGAGTAAAAGCTCAACTATTGTTAATATAGAGTAAACGCTCAACTATACTTTCCATATATTAGATACTCAAAAAATATTTAAATGAGTAAATAAGTTAAACTTTAAAAATTATTATGAAAATCTTCAAATATAAACAAAAATAGAATTATCTAATGGATTGCCATCTCTTCAACAACTTTCAAGATTTTGCCATACTGGATTAATATCTTCCACATCTTTTTTCATGAAGTGTATAAAGCAAATCCCAGACATCATAGTTTTAATTGAGTCCATTTTTTAAAAAGCTAAGTCATAAAGTAATGATGAGTAAAAATAATCATTGTCTGGAAGGAAATAAGGAAATTTTTACCAAATCTCTTTTCTCTCAATTATCTGATAATATTAGAGAAAATATTTGCCTCAAATATTTTGAAAATTTTAATTTCACATTAACATACTCAGTCTATAATTAGAGCCACAAATCATACACCTTTTGAAAACAATCATAAGAAAGAAAATGGGAGAACCTGGGTGGATCAGTCAGTTAAGTGGCCGACTCTGGATTTCAGCTCAGCTCGTGATCCAAGGGGGTCCTGGGATTGAGCCCTGTGTCAGGCTCCATGCTCAGTGCAGAGTCTGCTTGAGGATTCTCTCCCTCTTCCCGTGCCCCTCCCCCTGCTAGTGCTCTCTCTATCTCTCTAAAATAAATCTTTTTAAAAAAGAAAGAAAATACTTTTAGTTGAAAAACTCATTTTCCTTTGTTTTTAATTTTGAATCCTATACATACAAGTATAAAGTTATTTAGTAATTACTATATGTTCTTTAAATATACACAGAGAAAACATTAGACAAATTCAGACACAAATACAGACACAGTTACAAATATACATACATACCTGTGTATACACATGTATGTAGAATGATTTATAGATTATAACTTCTTCAAAAGCAGTCATAATGCTTCTTTACATGTTACATGGTACCACGTATATATTAAGTTGATCAGCATCTTATGAATTGAATGCAGCACACAACAGATACTTTTCTGTTCAGTGTACACATTATATTAAGATATCCTGCTTAATGATTTTTATCCATATTTTAACATCAGATTGATTTTGGGCAAAGTAGTTATGGATGCTGATCCATTGATACTTATTGTAATTTTATGTTCTTTCAACCAAAAGTTACTTATCTGTAATTCATTTTCAAAATTGTTCAAAATTTTTATAGACTAAATGAACACTGTACTGTTCACCAATGGCAGTAAAATGATATAATACACATTTATTTTGTGATATCTGGAACAATGTATGAAATTTATGGGGACAGATATTTCCTAACAATTTATTAGAATTTAAAGGTATTTTATTAAAATGCTTCCTTAAAATGTAATAAAATTAAATATTGAAATGAAAATATATATGAAGTGTGAAAATGAGAGTGAATATATATGGTGTCTGCAAAGACTTATTGTGGGTATTCAATTCTGACTTAAATACTTTTTTTTAAATTTATGACCAGATACACAGTAGTTAAAAATACTACTGAATAGTACAGATGCACAAAGAACTTAGCAATTTGAAACATGAAGCTAGGGGCCAGAGTACCTGAAAGAGTATCTAAAAATGATAAAGCAGAAAATAAATCATTAACTTTGTGGTTAATCAACTTACCTTTCCATAAGTCATCTGCTTTTTCTAAAGATTACACTTCTTTCATTGGTTGGCTAATGTATGTTTCTTAAATCAACACAGGACCAGGAGTTCTATTTATTTTATGCAATAATTCTACCTACGCACCTATGACTGATAGCTCAGTGTAAATACTGTATCTTGAGACATGCTGTATCCAGAATTGACCCTACACTTTCTTTCCTGAGAAACTGAGGTGAACAGTAGACATATAAATTTGATTGAACAGTGAACTTCTATTCATTCTAGCTATATAGGAAAACAAGCCTATGCAATAGATCATTTACTAAAACTCTTTCGTTTTACTCTGAAGTTAACCACTACCATCAAAATGTTCTGTGGAGACTATGTAAGTATAATGGCTAATTTTATAAAACTCTTCCAGTCTTTTGAGATTTGAACCTTATTTATAAATTTTCATGTGTGGTGCTTGACATCTTCATCAGGAAATATTGATGTTTTAATTTATTTTCATTAAATTTTTAAGTAATAGATATTCAACATAACCATCAAAGTTATATTATTGAATCTCAAACCTATGCTAATTTTCAATTTATTATTCCATAAAGGCAATTTAGATGCCATTACTTTCATAAGTAACCTGAGTTTGAATTTTCACTAAAGTTTTAAGATTTTTCCCCATATGTATTTCTATAAGAAAACAAAAATAGGGGCACTGGGTGAGTCAGTTGGTTGGGCATCTGCCTTCAGCTCAGGCCATGATCCCAGGGTCCTGGGATGAAGCCCCACATTGGGCTCTCCACTCAGCGGGGAGCCTGCTTTTCCTTCTCCCTCTGCCTGCCGCTCTGCCTACTTGTGGCTCTCTCTTTCTGTCAAATAAATAAAATCTTTAAAAAAAAACTAACTAAAAATAAATGTGATTGTTAATTTTTATTTTGAATCTATGATCTCTTCAGAAAATAGTTTATTTTTGAATGATTATTTGTTGAATTAAAGCAATATATAACTCAATTTAGTGTTTTGTTTTCTTATCTGAATCATTTCAATCCAACTGCTCTAATAATAGTCCACAAACTTTTGAAGAGCTGACATAGACACTGAGTTATTTAAATATACATTTCAAAAAAGATATCCATTTCACATGGTCTTAGAAATTATATGTAATTGTGTTCTGTGCTGATGACAATTTTTTGAATCTATATAATAAAAAATGCTTTCAGGAAGCTTTTTATTTTTACTGCAATTTTTTATGCAAAAAAAATCACAACATAATTATTTGGTTAAACTTTGGCCCAAAAATATTATTATTTACTCATTTAGAAAAGTATTAATTTCCAAGAAAATTTTATTTTGTTTTTCAAATTAAATATCAAATGATGATCAGAAAAGGGGCCAATTTTCATCACTGTTACCTTAAAAAACTTAATTTCATCTTGGGATTCTAGGATCTCATTGGCAGTTGAAACTTATCATTACTGTTTATTAATTGTGCAGCAGTTACATTTCACAACAAAGAAATGAGTCATGAGGTAATTCAGACCAGCTTGGTAAATAGTTTAATTTGTAAAAAGCTAATGCTTTCTCCCTTCCTATTAATTCAAGTATAATTATTTGGAAATAATATTATATTCTATATGCTGTGTATGCCAATTTATCAAAGGAACATTGAGAAAATATTTAAGTTATATTTCAGGGAATATTAAATATTATGATGATGACAAGATTTTTAAAAAATTGCAATGATTGGCTATGGTTCCAGAACTGATAAAGAATATTAGAGACTAAAAAGTTGAATTTGAGCATGCTTAAATATTCATTTTAAGTATTTTTTATAATTTAAGAGATGCTAGGTTTGACATATTATCTCAGCACATTTTGATGATAAAATGGTTTTACATAATCAATGTCATTATATTTTAAGGCAATTATTTGTTATCTTGAAATATATGACCCGAGTGATTAGAATTTGGTATTAAAAAGACCAACAGTTGAGGTTAAGTTCATCTGTTTAATATCCATTTTGACTCTGGTGTTCTCAAGCAAAAGACAAGCTCTTCCATAGGAAATAAAGCAAAAGTTATCACATTAAGGTGTGGGTGATTATTGACTGGGTTGCTTCTTAAAAATATACTCATAGGTCCTCTACCAAGCAGTTTCTATTCAATATATGACATCTGAACTTCTATGCTTGATATAAATATGTGACAATTTTTGAGAGCTGCTGAGGTAATTCATTAGTATCAATTAAAAAATATAGAAAATTAAAATATAAGTCAAGCAAGAAGCAAGAGTCATAGAAAAGTAGTTGCATTTCTGCAAGAAATAATCATATGTAATCCTTTAAAATTACTTTCTGTAATTTTGGAGGTAGATAACCCTTAATGATTAAAGTAGTTTAAGTGGGTTAGTTACATTGAGAAGGTAAATTTATTTTTAAGGCAATAAGTGTATTTTACTTATGTGCTGACCATAAGGATGTCTATCAAAAGCAAGATTTAATTAAATGATTATGGCAAGCCTGGAATTGTTTTATTAATTAGTCAGATATAAATCACCTTTTAGGAAGATGTTATTATAATATCCCTCCTAGACTAAGGGAAATTGCACTGTAGAATGTTAAATATATAAAAACATATATGTTTTCCATAATGTATAAATTATTAAATTTATTAATAGTATCAATCATACTTATAATCATTTAATTATGTTTATATGATTAATTCTATATTAATAATAAATATATTTATTTTGTTATTAAATACATATATTATATATGTGTGTATATATATATATTATATACACACACACGTATTTGCCAAAGCCAGGATCCAAATCCAGTCATCCCTATGTTATTATAATTTGAGCTCTTACCACTATAATATGCCCCCTCATCCAAATATATTGGCCTGATTCTTCTAGCGAGATTGTTAGCTGCTTTTGTCCTGTTTTGTCATTAACTGATCCCCTTTTTTATATAGTAGCATTTACTATGGATTGATTTATTTGATTATACTCTTCCTTTCCGGCTCAAAGTAAACTTTAATCCTCTTCTTCCAATCCTTTTGACAACTTTATTTCTACCAATTTATTGATTGATAGAAAAATGTTAATTGTAGGAGTATTACAAGCAACATAACATACTGATATCATAGTCCATATCTGAATTAACATTATATATTATACCTAAAGTAAAGATACAATTATTAAAATTATCTGAATCTCTACTATATATCAGGAGCTTTGCACATTTTGTCTAATTTCACTGTCACAGCAAATCTTTTCACAAAAATACCATTTAACAGGCAAAAGTTTTAAAACTCCTTTTGGAAACACCAGATATTCTGTTCAGTGGTTCTATAATATATTATTTGTAGTATTCAAACCTTCAAGGAAAGTATTCCCATTTTCCACAAGAATATACTGAGGCTTAGAGAAGGTCAATACTTTCCTCCAAGTGAAAGACCAGGAAGTGGTGATGCAGGATCCTGTCTAACTCCAAAACCATTTCTAACACACAAAAAAGGTAAAAATACCTAAGTATGATTATCCTACATAATTACTGACTTCATGTTACAAAGCAAAAATAGGTCCTTTGGGAACCCAATTAAGAGGCAGAAAATTAGCAACATACCTTTACAAAGATGCTTTTACTCATAAATGTGTCCCTAGAATGGCTCCCCAAAGAGCACCAAAGCCAAACACAGCAACTTAGGCAATGTCTAGTGTGGGCAACATGATGGCCTGCATTTTAGCCCAACTAATATGGAGTAAATGCATTGGTACTTATCAGTGAATCACATGTAATGAAGGAAGAGCACTCAGAAAACAGAAACAAATTCAGAGCATTCTATCCAAGAGTGATTGCAAGCTGAGAAGAATTCCCATGGGAGCAGAAGCTGTTGATTAGGCAAGATTATTTTTAAAGCAGGCTTTTCCTATTGAAGGGTATTCCTGAGAGAAAAACTTCCATCCAAGAAATCTGACTTTGATTATTTATCTGCAATATGACTTACTGAACAAATATTAATAAAAGGTTGTTCATACTTTAGATTGCTTTCTACTATCACAAGACTACATTGTCTGAACTTTACACACTTTGATTCAACAAAAGTTATGAATCATGCTGGTTATGCTTCAACTTTTACTGAAGCCTCTGTTGAATTGGACTAGAAAAATTAAACGTAGTAACTTTTTCTTTGAAGCGAATTATAAGCATGCTGTTAACTTTTTTAAGCCCTTTTATGATAGCTATAGATTGCTTTTAAATGTAAAGGCTGAGCAAATACAACTGTGGAATAGTAATGAAACATAAAGTCAGAGCCAGCTTTACCCTATAAGATCCGTAAGAAGAATGAGAACAATTTACTTAATCTTTCTGCATCTCACTTTTCCTATCTGTGAAATGGATGTGATAATAGCACCTATGTCATAAAAACCTCTTAAGAATTAAGCGGCAGATAAAGCACTAAAAAGATGAAGCATAAACAGTACTCCAAACAGGTATGCTAGTATTTGTGTTTATTTAGTGGAGTTCCCATGCTTTAACCCTACTCTAACTTAAAAGCTCTGACCTTCAGGAGCCCAGTGCACTACTTCTAGAGATGAAGTTAATTTTGTTACCAAGTTTAAGTTTACATAGACAATCATTCACATACATATATACACACAAACACACATATATACATATACAAACACACATACATGTATGCAACTATTCATAAAATTTATTAATAAATTTGAATAACATCAGAAGTTTCATGAATGGAAATATAGTCTCTTAAACTCAGCATAATCTTTATTTGTCAATAGCTTCTACCATGCTAAAATTTTCATAATCCCACTCCCCTGCCTCCCCAGTTACTATGAGAATCTCCTTTTTATGGCAAAATTCCTCAAAAGTGCATTGCATTCATTATATTCAATTCCTCTCCTCCAATTCTCTGAATCCATTTTAACTCCATTTTCACCCAAACCCACTTCACCTAAACTTTCCTTATGAAAATAAGCAGTGACCTCCACGTGCCTGAATCCCATGCCCAGGTCTCATTCTTCATTTTATATGTGAGTGTTGTTTGACACAGTCTCCTTTGCCAAGAATGTTCCAGTTTTCAATTCTTGAAACTTTTCTTTTTCCTATTTTTAGCCACTCCTTTTGTCATTATATCCAGTATAATGGTTTAACTGCAATGTGTATACAGTCTTCCTTGAATTTGTATCTCAACCCAGCATCTATGCTTCAATCTCAGAGTCATATAACCAGTCCCTACTCAGTGAGTGGAAACTATATCATCTTAACAGCTCAAACCAAAAAAAAAAAAAAAAAGGGAAAAAAAAATTGAAGTTATCTCTGACTCCTCTCTTTCTCTCATACTTTAAAAACAGCCTATTTATCAAAATCTTTTGGCTCTACATTCACAATATATTCATTATCTGACCACCTCTCACCACTTCCACTACAACTACCCTAGTCCAAGCTAACACTATCATCACTTACCAACTTTATGAAATAGCTTCCTGCCTGGTCTCCCTACTTCCATCTCTGCACTCAATTCTAGGAACTAGGGATAGAACAGTGAACATGATTGTGAAAACCTCTGCATTATTGAAATCCGCATTCCACTGATGTATAGGAACCATCATTATTCCAGAATTAAACAAAGTCATGAAGTAGGAAGTAAAAACATTAAAGAGGAGATTGTGAGAAAGATTTTGGTCCTGGTTTACAAATTCTTAGAGCATTCACCATAATAGCAAGAACAATAAAACTTAAATTTGTAGAATCGCTTCCATTTTCAAAAGTGCTTACAGTATACAGAACATAAGGCCTGTAGAAGATATGATCCACTTTTTCCTCTCTAGCTCTCTTGATTTCTCTTAAATGCCAGTGTCCAGATGATTTAAAGTTATTCAGAAAGTCATTTTGACATTATATTTCTACTATTAACATTAATACTGTACACTCACTTAAATAAACATTAGGTTAAACCCAAACCCTCTTCAAGTGTAAACAACACTGGAAGCTGTAAAAGCCACAACAGAAAAAATATGACTAATTATATTTTTATTTTTTCTAATTAATCAACCTATTCAACAAACAGCACAGGAAATAAGTCATCAGATTATCACAAATCACTTTTAAAATTGTACTTCTTTTGTTAAATCACATGATTAAAGTCTTAAGAAATTATGTTTGAGCAATAAGACTCAATAGTTATTTTAATGAGTCATATATTTCTGGGACTAAGTGGAATGGAGAAAGCAAACAGAAAGACACTATTTAGAGGGCATTACTTACTGATTTTTCCTTTTCTTTTATATTACCACCTCCCAGACCAACACCCAGCCCTCTATCTACCATAGATTTCTTCTATCAGCAGAAACTCCTTGTAATCAGGAAAAGCCTAGCTTGATTCATCAAAAAAGAATGGATTGCAGATTTTTTTAGAAAGTATTTCAGAGTTCATGCTATCGATCTCTCTGACTCAGCCTCTTTTGAATCGTCTCCAAAGATTCTTAAAACTCTGTTTATAATTTGTGGACATGCTTTTCTTTCAGGCATTTAAAAAACTGCCTCTTAAGACCAATTTTCTTTGCCAACATCCCACCTTATCACAACACATAATTACAAATATATTCTTTCTAAATTTCCCTTCTATTTAGGTCCTTCATACATTCTGGTAATTATGCTAGAAGGAACCAGAAAAAAAGCGATGTTAACAGTATGATAAGTATCAAGTATAAAACATAAAAATAATTATAGGCTATTTATACATAAGATGTGTTTCATGAACTATTATGGATAAAATGGAAATCAACTTTACTCAGAAGCTGCTTTGGATGGACTTCTCCTCTTTATTTTGGGGCAATTTATAATAAAGCAACAGGATGTCTTAATGTACTTTTATCACCCTATTTCTTAATCGTAATATTTGTGCTATTTTATTTTTAAATAAGCCAGAATTGAAAGCATTGTAGAAATATTTTTTCAAGATAAAATAAAAGACACTTTAACCCCAGTAGACACATTGTTCTAAGTAATGTGTATTAGTAATGGTTTAAAAAATATGTGAACCATTATATTTTATAGTTGGATGATTCTTGTGTTGATGCCATCACTACAACAGTAATCTTGAATTATTGTTCAATTCTTTAGAGATGCTGAATATATATATATACACATTCTCCTAGGCTGTTATTTAGCTCTCAGTCTCAAAATGTCAGTGTTTTAAAGGATAAATAAGAAAACAGACAAATGTACTGCAAGATAGAGGCATTGGTGCCTGGAGGTACACATACCCTCTGTGTACTTTTCATCACCTGTTGTACTGACTACTGTGTGTTTAATCATGTAGCTCATATATAAAAAAGTAAATATTCATAGTGGGTATAGTAGTCCCTTCAAAGCAAAAGAAGGTCAGATTTATGAACCCTCAAGATAGGTGAATTATTGGCTTTGAAATGAGGATTTTTTCGTGCAACCAAGTTCACAACTGAACTTATTACAACTTAACATCCACTAGAAACTCTTTGAGATCTCACTCCCCTACAGTTCTCATTTTGTTTCAGCCCAAATATTGTGAATTAGGATGATTGTGTATGGATATGACACTTCTTCCTTCAAGATACTGTCTTCTAATTTTACAATTTGATGGACTTGGTCTTTTTCTTATGTATAATACTGATTTGGGTTAATTTGAATGCTTCAGAGATGGAAATGGTTTTAGAAAATGTTATTTAACCTATTTAGCAGAGGGAAGTAAATGTTAAATAATATCTCTTCTCAGAATCACAGGGTTACATATAATTTGTCTGCCAATAGCAACCAAGAAACAGGTGAGTCAGCCTCTCTCTCAAATATTATGCTTCATCCCCTCTCCTAAAAAAAGATGCAGGAGTGCAGCTTTATGATCTAGATTTATTTCCTTTTATGTCCTTTCTTAATTATCTTTGTATATTTAGAAAGTATTCAATAGCAAATATATGTAATCTTAAATTTGACGTAGGAACTAATTGTTAGAATAAGTATAATGTACGCTACTGTTTTAAATGGTCTACTGTACTTTTCCCTGCCCCAGCCTGGAATTAACCACTTCTCCATGGAGCCCTGATTCCCTTAGTTGAATAATAATATTTCAAAACTGAGATCTGGATGCTGGGTGTGCTCATTTCTACATCGGAATCACTGTTTATAAGCTCTTTAAAATGACAGAGCAATGAAATATGTGAAAATACTAACCCATATATCTGCACACATCTGTATTTCTGTACATATGTATATGTTTATATCTACCTACCTATCCACCTATCTATTTGTCTATCCATCTACCTACTACCTATCTTTCTGTCTGTCTCTCTCTGGCTATTATCTATCTGCATACCGATAACTTCAATGTAACTCTGCACCAAAATTTTATCCTCCTCTGTTATCTATAACTTCTCACACAGTAAAGATCATGACTATCAATACCTAAAATGTGCTTATTTGTTCAACACTAGCATAAATACAGTTTAAAATGTGCTAAGCCACAGCCCTGTGAGAAACAATTTTGCCAAAACAGGACATCGTTTGGGTTCATCTTCAGCTTTACAATATCCAGTTAAACACTATTTGCCAAAGTTAGGACATGTTCCTTCTCCCAACACACTTTACTGTGGTTGTAAGATTCATTTGTAATTTAGCTTTGTTTACTACAATTTGCATTCCTTGTTGGATTCCCTCTACATTATAGCTGATTGTGTTAAATTTAAATTTATGTGTGACAGAATATGTTCTTTGTGGTATGCAGACGAACGAGTTTTGAGTCATATATCCAATACTGAATTTCCTTATAGGAGACCTTCATCATCCAAAAATCCTTCCACAGTTCCCATTTATAGTCAACCACATCCCCAAACCCTCAAATCTGGGCAAATACTCATCTGTTTTCCATTCCTTTAGTTCTACCTTTTCCAAAGTGTCATATAAATAGAATCAAAGACTATGAAATCTTATGAATATAGCTTCTTTCACTTAGTAGAATGCATTTAACACTTACCCAAGTTTTGCCTGAGTCAGTACTTTTTATTGCTGAATAGCAGTCTGTTGTATGAATGTACCACAATTTGTTTATTCATTCAGTTTGAAGGACATCTGGGTTACTTCCAACCTTTACCAATTACAAATGAAGTTTTTATGGAAACTCAAGTTAAGGTTTTGTGTGAAGATAAATTTCCATTTCTCTTAGATAATTATCTAGGAGTGGGATTGCCAGGTTATATGGTAAGAGTATGTTTAACTTTATAAGAAACTGCCAAATTGTTTCTCCAAAGTGGCTGTACAATTTTGCATTCCAGCAACAATGTGTTGTAGCAGTACCTCATTGCAGTTTTACTTTGCACTTCTTTATGTATAATGGTATTAGTAGTTTTTATACGCTTATTTACCATACCTTCACTGGGAATATGTCTGCTTATAATGCTTACCTATTTTTTAATTCAGTTTTTTATTTCTATTGTCCTTTATATATTTTGAATAAAAGGTCGTCATGAGAAATGTGATTTACAAATATTTTCTCTGATTGTCACTTTTCTTATTCTTTTGACAGTGTTTTTCACAGATTAAAAGTTTTCAATTGTTACAAAGCCGAGTTTATTTTTTCTTTACAGATTATATTTATTATAATGTCTAAAAATTCTTTTACTAACCCAAAGTCATGCAGATTTTCTCCTATATTTTCTTCCAGATATTTTAACAATTACATTTCTATTTAGGGCTATGATCAATTTTAGGTTAATTTTTGTGTAAGGTGCGAGCTATAGTTCAAGCTTCATTTTTTTTCATAGGGACATCCAGCTGTAAAGCACCGTTTCTTGGAAAAACTATTCTTTTTCCATTGAATTGCTTTACAACTTTGTCAAAAGCTATTTGTCTAGATTTATGCAGTTCTATTGCCAGATTCTCTATTCTATTCCATTGATCTATTTTGCTAGAACATTAATCAATAGCACACTATCATTATTATTGTCATTTCATAACAATTCTTAAAATCAGTTAGCATTATTCTTAAATTTTTTTTTCAAATCTGTTTCAGTTGTTCTAGGTCCTTTGCATTTCCATGGGTATTTCAGAATTAAATTGTTCAAATCTACATAAAATGCTTCTGGGACTGGGACTGGGATTGTGTTAAATCCACAGATCAATTTGGGGAGAATTGACATCTTAAAAATATTAAGTTTTTTAGCCACAAAAATGGTATATATACCTCCATTAAATTATGTCTTCTTTAATTATTGTTGACAGTGTTTTGTTTCTTCTCTTCTAATATATATGCCTTTTTAAATAATATTTTGATTCCATGGGGTGCCGGTCAGTCAAATACCTGATTTGATATTCATTCAGGTCATGATCTCAGGGTCCTGAGATTGAGCCCGTGATGGTCTCCCACTCAGTGGAGTGTCTACTTCCCCACTCTCTCTCCCCCTCTGCCCCTCCCCACCGCTCATGCATTTTCTCTCTCTCTCTCTAAAATAAATAAATCTTGAAAAAATATTTTGATTTCAGTGTAGTTAACATACCGTGTTACATTAGATTCAGGTGTACAATATGGTGATTTAACAATTCCATAGATTACTCAGTGTTCATCAAGATAAGTGTACACTTAATCCCTTTACATATTTCACCAGTCCCTTCACCCACCTCCCCACTGGTAACCATCAGTTTGTTCCCTATAGTTAAAAGTTTGGTTTTTGGTTTGTCTTTTTTTTTTTCTTTTCTTGTGTTCATTTATTTTGTTTCTTAAATTCCAGATATGAATGAAGCCATATGGTATTTGTCTTTCTCTGGCTTATTTTGCTTAGCATTATACTCTTCCAATCCAACCATGTTGTTGAAAATAGCAAAATTTCATTCTTTTTTATGGTTGAATAATCATATGCCACATCTTCTTTATCCATTCGTCTATTGATGGACATTTGAGCTGTTTCCATAATTTGGCTATTGTAAATAATGCTGCAATAAATATAGGGGGTGCTTATATCCCTTTGAATTAGTGTTTTGTATTCTTTGGGTAAATATCCAATAGTTTTATTGCTGTATCATAGGGTAGTTCTATTTTTAATTTTCAAAGGAACCTTCATATTGTCTTCCACAGTAGCTGCACCAGTTTGCATCCCCACCAACATTTCATTAGGGTTCCTTTTTCTCCACATCCTAACCAACACTTGTTTCTTGTGTTACTGATTTAAGCAATCTGACAGGTGTGAGGCAGTATCTCATATGGTTTTGATTTGTATTTTCCTGATGATGAGTGATGTTAAGTATCTTTTCATGTGTCTGTTGGTCACCTGGACATGTTCTCTGGAGAAATGTCTGTTTATGTCTTCTGCCCATTTTTTAACTGGATTATTTGTGGGTTTTTTTTTTTTTTTTGGTGTTGACTTGTATTAAGTTCTTTATATATTTTTTATTCTAACCTTTTATTTGATACATCATTTGCAAATATCTTCTCCCATTCAGTAGGTTGTCTTTTGGTTTTGTTAACTGTTTCCTTTGCTGTGCAGAAGCTTTTTATTTTTTTGTAGCCCCAATACTTCATTTTTGCTTTTGTTTCCCTTGTCTCAGGAGACATACCTAAAAATATACTGTTACAGCTGATGTCAGAGAAATTACTGCCTGTGCACTCTTCTGGAATTTTTATGGTTTCATTTCTCACATTTAGGTATTTTACCATTTTGAGTTTATTTTTGTGTATGGTTTCAAGAAGTGGTCCAGTTTCATTCTTTTGCATGTAGCTGTTCAGTTTTCCCAACACTATTTGTTAAAGAGACTTTTTCTCATTGCATATTCTTGCTTCCCTTGTCAACGATTAACTTACTATAAAATCATGGGTTTATATCTGGGCTTTCTATTCTGTTCTCCTGATCTATGTGTCTATTTTTGTGCCAGTATCATACTGTTTTGATTACTCTAAGCTTTGCAATATAACTTGAAATCTGGACTTGTGGTACCTCCAGTTTTGTTTTTCTTCCTTAAGATCACTTTGGCTATTTGGGGTCTTTCGTGGTTCCATACACATTTTAGGATTGTTTGTTCTATTTCTGTGAAATATGCTATTGGTACTTTGATAGGGATTGCATTAAATGTATTGATTGCTTTGGGTCATATGGACATTTTAATATTTGTTCCTCTAATCTATGAGCATGGGATATCTTTCCATTTGTTTGAGTTGTCTTCAATTTCTCTCATCAGTGTTTTATAGTATTCACAGCTAATGGTAAAAATTGAGTTTTTCCATTAAGGTCAGGAATAAGACAAGGATGTCCACTCTCACCACTTTTATTCAGCATAGTACTGGAAGTCGTAGCCACAGCAATCAGACAAGAAAAAATAAAGAAGGCATCCAAATTGATAAGAAGTAAAACTTTTACTATTTGCTGATGACATGATAATATATATAGAAAACTCTAAAGACTCTACCAAAAAACTACTAGAACTAATAAATGAATTCAGTAAGGTTGCAGAATGCAAAATCAATGTACCGAAATCCAATGCATTTCTATACACTAACAATGAAGCAGCAGAAAGAGAAATTAAAATAATTATTTTAATAATAATAAAACCTAGGAATAAATTCAACCAAAGAGGTAAAAGACCTGTATAAATATATATGCCTTTAATTTTATGTTTTTAATTTTCTTATTGCACTGATTTTCAGTAGGATGTTGAAGAAGTGATGAGAAAAGACATCCTTGCTTTGTTTCCAATATGGTCAGGGCAGTGATGGGGGCAAGTGGGTGAAGTACATTCATATTTCACCATTAAGTATAATATTAGTTTACAAAGCTTTTGTAGATGTCTTTAATCAGATTAAAGAAGTTGCCTTCTAAATAATACTAATAAAATAAATAAAAATAAATTTTTAAAAAAAAGTTGCTTTCTCGGGGCGCCTGGGTGGCTCAGCGGTTAAGCGTCTGCCTTCGGCTCAGGGCGTGATCCCGGCGTTGTGGGATCGAGCCCCACATCAGGCTCCTCTGCTATGAGCCTGCTTCTTCCTCTCCCACTCCCCCTGCTTGTGTTCCCTCTCTCTCTGGCTGTCTCTATCTCTGTCAAATAAATAAATAAAGTCTTTAAAAAAAAATTAAAAAAAAAAAAAGTTGCTTTCTCTTTCAAGTCTGCTGAGATTTTTTAAACATCAATAAATGCTATACTTGAGTTTTTTACAGCATATTTTGATGACCATATGAGTTTTCTTCTTGGTTAACTAATATGATGAAATAAACTGATTAACTTTTAATGTAAAATCAGCTTTGCATACTTGGAATAAATCTCACTTAGTCATGATCCATTATTCTTTTTATATATTTTTGCACTGGATTTTCTTATATTAGGTTGTGTGTTTTTGCATCTTTGTCCATAAGGATTACTGTTCTATAAGTTTTGTTTCTTGTAATGTTGGTTTTGTTTTGGTATTAGTGTAATTATGGCTTCATAAAATGAGTTAGAATGTGTTATCTTCTATTTCTATAAGAGATTTGGTAACACTGGTTATTATTTACTCTTTGAATGGTTGGTAGACATCTCCAGTGAAACTATGTCCTTGAAGTTCTCTTTGTTGTCTAACTAAGAATTCAATGTCCTCAACAGATATTAAGTGTTTCATGTTATTTGTTTTTCTTGAGTGAGTTTTGATAGTTTTTGTCTGTTAAGGAATTCAAATTGTCATATTTATGGGCACAGAATTGTTCATAGCATTCCTTTTGGTAGTGATGTCCTCAGCTATTTTCATATTTACATTCTGTATTTTCTCTGTTTTCTTTGTTAGTCTGGCTAGAGTTTCATCAATTTTATTGTTGTTGAAAGAATAGGCTTATGATTTCATTTATTTTCTTTGTTTTTCTTTTTTAGGTTTTATTTATTTTACTCTTGTCTTTACTTCCTACTTTCTGCTTGTTTTGAGTATACTTTTCCATTATTTTTCTAATTTCTTATGTTAAAAGCTTAAAATTTTTATTTGAAAGCTTTCTTTTGTTTTATCATATGCATTTATGTTATAAATTTTTCTTTAAGTACTATAGACACCAAACTTGCATGATAAATGTAGATGGCTGACTTTGTTTCTCTTGTCTGTTTTTGATCACAAAAAGTCCATATAGTCTTAAAAGCTGCTAGGATCTGTAATCACCTTCTTAATGTTGCACAGTATAAACAATTTTAGATCAATAATATTTTAAATCATTTATTATGAATTTACAAATTTCTAAGATACATAAGAAATGGGAAAATATTATAAATATATATGTGAGTATCTAAAGGACTGCAAGCTTTAATTTTATAACTCAATTATTATTTCTAATTTTGTATCTAAATGATTTTTGAAAATGATATTGTCCCATGAAACTCTCATAAGAACAATTAAAATCTAAGTGGGATTATAAATTGAAGCTAATGATAATAAGGAAAAGGAAGAGGAGGAATAGGATTAATGAAAACTACTACCGTCTGGAATATATATCCCATTAATCTCTAACAACCCAAGTGTAAAATGTATCTATGACTATAATTCCACAAAAGGTGCATCAGGAGAGTTTAGGTAAATTGCTACATTGTCCCACAAGGGATAATGATTATTTGAAACCAAGCCAACCTTATTCTAGTGAGATATATGTGTTCATCAACAAGGGAAATGAGAGAGGGTCCTAACTTTTACTGGCTACCTTTATTTTTTTACAAAATCCAGAAAAGGTAATTATCAGATGTTTCCCAGCCACATGCTATATGATATTTGCTTTACTTTTTCTCTTATTTGAGAGATGCATGTTTCTCTTCATACCCTGTCTCCTCTACTCAGAAATATGATAAACCATAGAAAGTAAAGATGCATTAGATATAGAGATGGAGGTATTTAAATCAGTGGCATAAAGCATTGACAACTTCATGCAGTTCCTAGTATAGTTAACACTCCACATTATGTGGGGTTTCTCGGAGAGTCATCAAAAGACCAAAATATACCATGAAATCATTGACATATCAGTATACTTTTCACATGGACCCCACTGGCAATGGTATAAGCAAACCAATCAAAAAAAGACAGTGTGGATTTACTTGATTACAAATCAAAGATTGAATAATTCAATTTAAAATAAAAACAGGAAGGACAAAACTTTGTAATTTGTAGTCAAAATGGCTATTAATTGGTTCCACTTCTCACTGTTAAATATTTCTTTAGGAATGAAATAAATATAGACTGAGAAAGTCAATTAAGGGGGGTAATGGAGTGAAGCAGAACAAAGAATTTCAGTGAAAGATACAGAGCAATTTAAGCTTTAGAGTTTTTTAAAATGAGTATCTCTGACACATTGTTAATTTAACCTTCTGATTACATAAATTAATGCACTATTACATTATTTATCTTTTATTTAACAGGTATTTTTGGAAAATAGCAAAATAATTTTTCAGGTAGTTAAGTTGGGGCTATTAATTAAAAAACAAAAATATATGTGGCTTTTTTTGAATCTTACACTGTCCATTTAAACTCTATAGGACTAGTTTCCCAGAGGTCCTGTCTTAGTCAGCCCAGGTTGCTATTAGAAAATATAATAAATTGGGGCGCCTGGGTGGCACAGCGGTTAAGCGTCTGCCTTCGGCTCAGGGCGTGATCCCAGCGTTGTGGGATCGAGCCCCACATCAGGCTCCTCTGCGGTGAGCCTGCCTCTTCCTCTCTCACTCCCCGTTTGTGTTCCCTCTCTCCCTGGCTGTCTCTATCTCTGTCGAATAAATAAATAAAATCTTTTAAAAAATAAAAAAATAAAAAGAAAATATGATAAATTGGGTAGCTTAACCAACAGATATTTATTTCTCACATTCTAAAGTCTAGGAAGTTGAAGATGAAGGTGATAGTAGATTCAGTTTCTGGTGAGAACCCTTCTTCCTGGTTTGAAGAAGGCTTTCTTCTCACTGGGTCTTGACATGGCAGAGACTCTGTTCTAGTCTGATTTTCTTCTTACGAGGATATTAATCCTGTCATGGGGGACCCACACTTATTACCTTATCTAAATCTAATTACCTTTCAAAGCCTCCACCTCCAAATACCATTACATTTGGGAATTAGGGCTTCATCATATGAAATTGAGAGATACAAACATTCAGTTCTTTAGAGATATCATGACTTGATTATGCTTATCTAATTAAATATTAATAAGTCACTTCCACTCACAAAAATTTATAGAAATTTAAAAATGTTTATGTTTGTGGAGGTAAAAATTTTGAACATTTCTTTTCAATTAAAACTTCTCTCCCTCATCTGTTCCTGCCAGCTTAAGGCCAAACTCCTACATTAGTAAAGAGGTCAAGATTGACTTTTTTAATCCTTCTTTGGGTCAGTCCTTCACACCTGAGAGCAGTCTGACAGGCTTTCAATACCTCCAGGATTAGGAAAGGGTGAGTATGTGGGGAAATGTTCAGGAATGGCTTTGGTCTTATTTAATGGGTATTTTAATCACATAGCACTGATGCTTTCTGGCCAAAGAAGATGTTTCTTTGGAACCACAGTAGGTTTTGGGGGTACCTCTCATTGCCAGGAATCTTCTCAAGTTTATCAGTTTGTTCCTAGAGTTCCTATCAGTCCTTCTGAAAGAAGATTTGGAGCCAGATTCTTCAAAATGACTTATGACTATCTCTTCCTATTTTGTGGCTCTCAATTGGCCTATGATAAACACTCAAGACATCCTATGTCCCAAAAACCCTAGGAGTGTGAGAAACTCTATATGTACATAAATTCTTGGGAGTTCAGGAACTCATTGTGAAACCACCTCTCTTCACGTAAAGCAGCTAGTTATCCACGCAGTCTCACCTTTAGCCTTTCCGAGTGTGAGTCCACTGTGTTCCCCAAATTCCATGAACATGTTATCAGGTTCTCTATATGGTCTCCTTGATAATGATGTTACCATCTTTTGGCTTTCACCTCACTTACCATAGCACAGCAGAAAGGTCTCACAAAACACTATCATTTCTACCAAAATAAATCCCATTTATAGTTTTAAATAGTTTATTTGCTAAATCTATTATATTGAGTGTATGTTAATTATTTAATGATAAACATTTTCCATTTGTATTTCTTCTATATATGGAGTCTAATCTAGCAATTAAGAACACAGTCTTTAAAATCAAACAGATCTGAGAACCATTATTTACTAACCATGTAACCTAGAAACAGAAATTAACCTCTCAAAATCTCAGTTTCTTTATCTGTGGCAATAGTATCAACCTCACTTTTTTGCATGTTTGTTTGTTTAATTCCTACGAGTTAAATAAGGTAATATAAATTATTTTACCACAATTCTTGGTATATATTGAAAATTCAATGAGAGTTGACAATTTTTGAATTGTGATATTAATAGTATTAAACTACTTCTTTTGTTCACTTACTATGTTACATTGATTCAGATTTCACTGGGTTAGAATCATTCTTGAGTATTATAAGGACATTTAGGACATTTATGGCCTACCCAGGTAATCCAGGATAATCTCCCTATCTCAAAATCCTTAAACAAATTACACCCTCAAAGTCCCTTTTGCCAAATAAAGTAACATTCACAAGCACTAGGGATTAGGAATTAGCTATCTTGAGCCTTAAAGAGTAAATAGTCATTCAATGCTATCAATTTTACTCTAATTGGGTTAACTTTACTAGACTTTTTTATATATTATTAGGATAAAGTTAATACTATCTGTTACTAAAATAAGTTATTTCCAATCATATCTTCCTAGGAAATTGGTTTATAAAAAGTAAATTCATGTTAATGAAGAAACTCTAAGATCTTAGTTACAAGAGGCTGTGTGGGTAAATTCAATTCTCTCTTTCCTAAACTCCTTGACATCTATTCACTAAATTGTTCAGACTTTACAATGACTCATTTAATAATTGGTTCATATTTATAAATACTTCTGCATCAATTTGAAAAAATAATGTAACTAGGGCTATTTCTTAATCTCACTATCTGTGTTAGTCATCTGATCAAGTTTTATTTTGATTATATAATATCTACAAATTTTCTTTGCAAGCATAACCCAGATGTAAACTGAAGTCATACTGTTCTTTAAGATTTGACTTAAAGTAAAGACAGAGTCTTTAATAAATAAAGTACTGTGTAAATGTTTTTTGCAAACCATAGCATTCTAGAAGTGAAAGAGACATTTTGCTTCTTATTATTTGTATAGTCACTTGTAATTTAAACAATATTTTATTTTCTGTCTTCCTAAAAACGCTTATCTGAGGCTAGAGGAATACAGTGAATAAAGATTAACAGGTCTCTCACTTCAAGCTATGTTTCTATTTCTTTTTAATCTAGCCCATGCATTCTATCCCCTCTTTGTGGTTGGTAATCCTATCATGGACACAACCATAATTCATTCACTCTTTCACAAATACCATCAACAAAAAGCCGTCCCAACCAACCTTTATTAAGGATTCATGATAACAGAGGTGTTATTATCGGGACTCTGCAAATACCTTGAAGTTAGATATTAGAAATTCTGTTCTTAAATACATTTTGGTGATCCAGCCAATGGGAATCTTTTTTGGCTATCTTTTTCATATTCTCTCAATCCCTCCTAACACACACACACACACACACCTTTCTTTTTCTCTTAGAACTGACTTCAGAGTAAGAGCTTATGCTTTTAGAGTTTTGTTTTTACCTGCAAGATCCTTTACAAATAGAATTTCTTTTCTTGCAAAGATGGAAAAAAAAGGCCTCAATAGTACATGCTATTTTATTTTACATCAATTACAGCTATAATGGAAAAGGCACTAGCTATGAAGTTAAATTTGGATTTGAGTGTTGGTTTCATGACACACTACCTGTATGGCTTTAAACAACTTACTCAGCCTCATAGTCTCATCATCTGTGAAATAAGATTAGTATTTTCAGTCTCACAAGACTGCTGAGGTGATTACCAAGGAAGTGAAAGTGAAAATACATAGAGCGTAGCCTGCTTATATGAATAATGAATTTTAAAAACTACTGGGTAAACTAAAGATGTCACTTTGGTACATGTATTTTTATATTTTGTAAACATTCCAAGAGCCTATATTATATCTAAGGCACTGGCCTAAATGCTTTGCAAAGCAAGAAAAAAAAAGGATACCTGCCCTCCAGAAGTTTAAAATTTAGAGGAAAAGATAAATGCAAAAACTGCAAGGCCATGTATAATAGAGATGTAAAGCAAATGATAAATAATACTTGATACAATCTGAAAAGACTTCATATAATAGGCAGAATTTGAGGTGACTCTAGTGTTTGGGTGGGATATAATCCATGTAGATGGAGCAAGTGGAGAACTTTGTGTTTTAAATCTAAGTCTAAGAAGTATGTGGTCAATGAATATTAAACAGTCTACTGAAAAGTATGAATGAAACCTAAAGACTGAGATTAGAGGTTGACTGGCTTGGAGATTTTGCAAAAAATCATTATTCCAGTTTTCTTTCCTTTCATCTATCCCTCTGAGTACAAATTATATTTTCAGTTTCCCTCCAAGCCAATTATATTACACATGGTAAAAGGTCAGTGACCATTTACTTCAAAAAAGGAAGTTGTATGTTTACCACTACCTTCTCCAACACCAGAAGAATAGAGCAAATATAGAATTAGTATCTTCAGATACCCAAAAATAAAAGAAATAAAATAAATAACTTTCTGTGACTAAAGATCAAATATGTCTGGAAGTAACTATAAATGAACAAAAGGAACTATTTTTACATTTCATATGTTTATTATATAGAGAAAAATTTATTGATTTGCAACTATAAGATATTCTAATAACTAAGAAAAGATTCTATTATGATAAAATGGTAGTGTTAGAAATTTGTGTCATTCCTCCTAGAGGATGACTACTGACCAGGGCTCAGTAAGGCAAATATTTTTCCAGAATTTGGGATAGGTTTAAGCCAAATCTATTCACATTTTTTAATCCATTCTTTTTGTGACCTATTAGCTAAGTGAAATTTTGTTTGTTGAAGCATAGGGTAATGAAACACTATGCAACTTATTATCAAAATTTCATTTTTAAATTTAAGTTTAATAATTGCCTCCAGGTTCACTAATTTCACAGTGTATTTTTCACCAAAGGGAAAAAATGGGAAATTACCCAGCTATATTACTTTTCATATCATTAGTCCTGCCTTCAGCTAATTAGAAACATCAAATCCATCAACTGATAAATATTCAAATAGCTCTAAAAGCAATACTGCAATAGTTGCCCCCATAAGCATATTTGAACAACTGGAATAACAGTGTGTACTCCAAAATAGCTTCTTTTAAAAATGTACCAGACCATTAAATAATAAATATATGTTGTATTCTTTCAGTTTGTAGCAGGAATAAATCATATTACTCCAGGTTTCTTGTAATCTTTGTCTTACCAGATAAGTACTAAGCTTCTGCTGAACAAGGAACTCACCTACATGTAGCTCTGCCATTGTATTAAGGGCTGGGGAGTGTTGTAAAGCTGTAAAAGAAAAGGGGAAAATGCACATTTAGCCTTATTAGCATGGGACATTAAACAACAGAGCTTTCAAAAAGATCATAAAAAACACAAGTTCCTCTCTTTCAGCTGAAATAGTTATGTAGAATACCATCTGATGATCAGTCTCACAGTGGTCCAGGCAATGTGTTTCTATTTTGGGGAGGAAGCTATTGTAACCCTGCAGATTCTTCTTATTCACTTTGATTTATGCTGTACTCTCAGGTCCTGAAAAATCCTTTAGACCAAACTGAGGGTAAAGTGATTGTAATGTGATTGCTCTCTCGGAGCAGGAGGGATTTCATGATGGTACCAGTATTCTGTCTTTTCTAATAAGTCATACTAATGAGTGGGGAGTTGTTGCGTAAATTATTCAGAATCTTTCTGGTGTTTCACTCAAAGAAAGATATTAAGTCTTACAGATCATACTCTGTTATAGAGAATTTCTCCCCCAAAACCATTTCATGATGTGGAAGGAGGTTTTCAGAGATTTGCTTAAAAGAAAGCAAGAAAACATGTATTAGGTGAGAAGAAAACAATTCTGACGATATTGTTGAAGTGCATAATGATACCTTAATGGTATATTCTGTTATTTAATTAAAGAAAGAGATAATAACAAGAAATAAAAATGATTATTCATTTTTTTGTAATTCTCTAAATTTCACACTATTAATTCTAACTATCTGGCTAATACAGAATATTTGTGCAAACAATCAAAGATAAAAACTCTACTTAGTTGAATACATTTGGTATCTATAATGTTTGCTTTTATATTTAATTATGAATACCTTTATTTTTATCTAATATTTTCCTTAGAAACATTATATATAATATAAATGTATGGTAAGATGTATATTTTTCCCTGATGTGTAAGATATCTCATATGTCTTTTGTTCTCTTAGTTTCAAGCATTTAATATTGTTTATAATTGTGATGAGAAAATTAGACTAGAAATAATATGAAATAGCAAAATATGAACAATGTCAGCCCATAAAACTATCTAAGGAAATGAGGTATAACCTCATGAAAAAACATGAGATTCCAAACAACACATTTCCACTTGTCAAAATCTAATCAAACATGAGATTTTTGTCTCAAAATTTCTTCAAAACTTCCCTTTATACTCTTCCCTATTTTCACAGATTATCTCTTTCCTCCAAATTCTATGGTATTTTATTAGATTTTTATGATATAAGTTATTATCTGCCTTGAATCTTTTGTATATATGCATTTCATTTACAGTAGTAAAACAAATGATAATATGTAGCACAATCTATTACACACATTGTTGTTTATTTTAACTTTCTTCAAAGAATAACTGAGTAAATTCGCAGGGGATATGATAAGCTATTATATGTAAAGCTAAAATAAATTAGTATTTAAAGTACCTTTAATTATGTAGTAAATAGCTGCATAAAAATGAATTATTTTACCTATGAACACAAAATAACTTATCAAATTATTCAATATATGACCTAGAATAAATTTTATAAGACTACAAGCATGAGCCACAATTATGTATATCAATATACACATTTCTTCAAGCTAATTGTCTCATTCTATCTTATGATAATATCAAAGTTAACTCTAAAATTTGATTAAAAACACATTACTGATAAACTAAATACTTACAGTTAAAATTTGAGAATATTTGCTGTGCTACTCAACTAAATCCTAAGTTAAGTCCTTTAGGATATTAAAGTTCACATTCTTATATTCTAGAGTATACACTAAAAATATTTTTATTTCCCTTATAATTTCAATTTTCCCCTGGAATATGTTTTTTATACAGATTCATTCCCTTTTAGTTGCTCAACTTTTTTATCCTCCATTTTCACCTTCTGCTAATAAGACCCATTCTCTAAAGTCCATGTTAATTGCAGTCTCTTTGGATAAGTGACCTCTTAAACTTGTTTCCAAGCCTCCTAATCTCATGAGAAACAAAAGGGTAATAAAAGGAGGGAGAGGTTGCTTCTGACTGAGATAAGGTGATTAGCAAATAATTACCTTTTTATGGGATTGCCTAGTAAGTAATTTTTTTCAAGTTTTATTTGTTTATTTTAGAGAGAGAGAGCAAGCAGGGAGGAGGAGGAAGAGAATCTAAAGCAGACTCCCCACTGAGCATAAAGCCCAATGTGGGGCTCAATCTCATGACCTTGAGATCATGACCTGAGCCAAAATCAAGAGTCAGATGCTTAACTGCCTAAGCCACCCAGGAACCCTGCCTGGTAAGCAATTTAACTGGGAATTTGCACATAAACTTGAAGTCTGGTCCATCACATTACATAGTGTAGAACTAAATTCCAGCTGTGAATTTTAAATGCTGAAAGGCAACACTTAGAACTGATGTGAGTTATATCATATTTAGCCAAATTTTAAGTCAATTTGGTGAAATAAAAATTCTTAGTCTATTGAAAACTTTGAAAAAGCTAAATCAGCAATGACATAAATCATATATTGCACCTCCAATAAAATAACATCATACAATCTATGTTTTGGGGGACTTAAAAGTCTTGAAAGAGCAGGAAGACACATAAGCCAGAGTCTGGGGGCGCCTGGGTGGCTCAGTCGTTAAGCGTCTGCCTCCGGCTCAGGGAATGATCCCAGGGTCCTGGGATCAAGCCCCACATCGGGCTCCCTGCTCTTCTGGGAAGCCTGATTCTTCCTCTCCCACTCCCCCTGCTTGTGCTCCCTCTCTCACTGGCTGTCTCTCTCTCTCTGCCAAATAAATAAATAAAAATCTTTAAGAAAAAAATAAAAAGCCAGAGTCCGTGTGGAGGGTGTACACATGAGACTGCCTTAAATACCCTGATTATGTGATGTAAAGTCTAAAGACTTCACTAGGCTTCAAATTTTTAGCATCTTATGTTGTCAAGATCTTTTTCTATATGAACCTGTACAGCAACACATTTCTTTTTACCCAGACTGAACCCAAATAACTCATCTCTTTCCCTAGTCTGAAAAAAAATCCATATACAATATCTTTTAACAAATATTAATGAAAATTTGTGAATATCAGGGAGAAATCAAAAAAAGTAATTCTGTCCCACTATCCATTCCTGTTACTTATCACATCTCTTCCCAAATTGTTTCCTGGAAATCCAAATATCTTCCTTTATTCATGAGAAAAGTTCAATCTCCAAATCTGCACATTCATATTAAGGTTCATTCTCAACAAAACAAAGGAAGTCCAGTTAATTTGACTTATTATTCTTAGAAATCTGGTAAAATTAGAAATGAATATTTTCTGCTGATATACTACTGGTGCTCTAACAGGATATACTACAGCTCTGGCATAGGATAAATCGTAGGCACCAGGGAAAGAGCAGGCAATTCTACTAGAAGCATCAGGAAGGGATCCCTGTGAAAGACAACACTGGAGCTAATGCTTGAAAGTTAAATCTTGAAAAGATGTTTACCAGAATCATAAGATGGAGTCAAGAGATGAGTGTGTGTGTTGTGGGAGGAAGGGGGAAATTCCACACATATAGAACAGAACAAACAATGATACAGATGTCCCTTTTAGCTGGAGTGTGTAGCTGTGTGTGTATGGTATGAAAGTTGAGAGGTTCAGGAGAGAGAAAATAAAACATCAACCCACAGAGATAGTGAAGGACCAGTTCATAAAGAACATTGTTTACTCTTTTAAAATATTTGAATTGAATCCCACAAGTCATCTATTCGTAGTCATAGAAATGAGGTGCAGTAAGCACTGAAAATAAATACTGTCATTAATACTAATAAGCCAAAGTATGAATGTATTTTTCTATTCCTTACAATTCATGTTTTGCCCTATGAGAGTCTCATTCAGCAGTACAATATACTCTGTTGAGTAGGCAAAAATAAAATGTCATTAAGGCTAGCATACCGGTATGTGTTCATAACCCTAGATGTTACCAGGGATGTTTTTTTCATGTGAAAATCATCCATTCTGTTCACCACAGTAGAAAACAAATATTGAGAAGCAGTGCTTTGTGTATTAAGAATTTTAGTCATGGAAAGACAAATGATGTGTTTGATCTTTTAGGAGGATCATTCTAGCAGTGAAGGCAAATTGGACCTACTTAGTAACATATGGAAATAAACCCAAAAGAAAAGTGGTAAAGGCTAAGGTAGTAGTAACAGAAATTTTAAAAAGGGGAAACACACGAAAGCTATTGTGAGGTTAGCGCTGACAGGATTGGACTGAAGGACAGATTAGTCAAGAAAGGGTAAGAGAGAAGAACAATATGTTTGTTAACCCATCTTTCAGTGTTGTGTTTAAAGTGACTGAAACCCCATCAGCACACCTCTTGTGAGATATGAGTCAGAGATTATGTGGGCTGAAGTTCTTCAGGAGAGTTTAAGGCATTTGGGACTGAGCCAGTGGGGATCCAAGGACCAATGCCCCCAAGATGAATAAATGCCTGGTTCAAGGAAAGTGCTCTATGGAAAGGGAATCCTAAGATTTCTGTAGATTTTCCTTTCACAGATCCAAAAATCCTAAATATCACTGGAGATCTAATCATTTCAACCGTACCAGAACCAAGGTATTTCAATGATGCTGAATTATCCATTGACACATGTACTCTGGGACACCTGGGTGGCTCAGTCAGTTAAGCATCAGCCTTTGGCTCAGGTCATGATCCCAGGGTCCTGGTACCCAGTCCCCATCAGGCTCCTTGCTCAGTGGGGAGTCTGCTTCTCCCTCTGCCTGCTGCTCCCTCTGTTTGTGTCCTCTCTTTTTCTCTCTCTGACAAATAGATGAATAAAATCTTTTTTAAAAAATGAAAAGACAAAAAAACCTGTACTCTAACAAGCATCCAGTCAGTAAAATTGTCAACCTGCACGGCTAATATTTCAAAGTCTAAAAGTCTTGAGGCATTCAGATTCTCAATATGAGTATAACTCAAAAGCCACATGAGAAAAAGGATTAAAATGTGGGTAGCTTAGGAGTGTTGACTTTGGAGGGATATGGTTTTATGGATCCTAGCCCCCGGATTATCTGTGAATAAATGAGATATGATGAACTTATTGATATACCTATTGATATGAGATGCCATAAATAATTCTGTCAACTTCATGAGCAAAATATATGTAGATTTTTTTTCAGTTTGGTTTCAGTTCCAGAAAATAATTCAAAAATTTTTCTGTCAGTTAAAGAAATATATTCATTATTTATTCAGGGTAGATTCTAGAACTAATTTTAAGTCTACAAAATACTCATGCTCTTCTGCTTAGTGAGTTTATGAAGCAGTTTATTCTGCCTTTTAAAAAGGGAGTATTTGTATTCCTCTGTCAAAACCTAAATTCACAAATGACTAGAAGCAAAGATTATATTTTGATTACCTTGTGGTAAGAATTTAAATTGAAATGACAAGCATTAGAATTTATTTTGCCTTAGACAAGTGATACTATTTCTAAGTCTGTCAATTTTCAGAGCAAGAAAAATAAAGTAATTTTACCATATGCACATTATTTTTCATGTCACACCGTTAAGTGTCCCATTATTCAAAATTTCCAGTTTGCTCTAAGATGTGAAAAATTAGGAACATGTATATAAAAAATAACATTGCTTTGAAAGGTATATATGCTCAAAAACACCTGAAACAAAAGTCTATTACTCTTTCAAAAGATTTAACTACTACTGTGTTAAGTTAAAATAAATCTTAAAAATTAGTAAATTAAATAACATTCAGTTAACTAAACAATTTATATTAAGAACATGTTATTTGTCTCAGTCCAGGGTGCACTGAATTTCAACTGGGTTTCCAAGTTAGCTACCTCTGCCACCTATATGACTTCTTTTTGTTTCATCCTTCACATTGCTATAGAGTGTTACTACTGGGACTCAAATCAAGATTACTTTACTCCTGAAGGAGAGTCTTGAGATACCGTGCTCCCATTTCTCAGATCACTTACTTGCTCATACATATGGCTGGGAAAAATATTGCCCATCAAACTAGAAACATCTCCCTCCCCTGCACCCTCTTCTCCAGGGTAATTCTTATGTGTCTGTCTCATTTATTTGTCTCTGTTCAGTTTCCCTAATACAAAGCAACAAATATGATAAATATAATGAATAAAAGAATCCGCTTAATTCATGTATATTCTGTATTTGTAAAAAAAAAAAAAAAAAAAAGCTTTTTTATTGGGTATAAAGCCAGGTCACTCAGCCAAAAAATCTCAATTTTTCAAAGAAGTCATTTAATTTAAGTGATATCACCAATAGATGAAAACATTCTAAAAAGAAGTCTCACTACATAGAAAATCATGGTATAGATTTGATATACCATAGTCAAGGTACATAAAATATAATTAGAGAGACAAGAAATGTAGCCAAAGAATAACTACCTGGTACAGCACTATGTTATAAAAACAACATGCACTATGGGGGGCCTGGGAGGCTCAGTCAGTTAGCTGCTGCCTTCATCCCAGGGTTCTGGGATGGCATCCCAAATCGAATCCTGCTTCTCCCTTTGCCCCTCACCCTACTCATGCTCACTCACTCTCTCTCTCTCAAATAAATAAATAAAATCTTTATTAAAAAAAATGTACTATGTATTACTAGTGAAATTCCCAGTTTTAAGAATAGGTAGCAAATGGGAACACAAAAGGTACTGATTTTAAATAAAAATGCAGTAAGTTCTAGGGAATTAGTAAAAGAAGTGGTCAGAATAGATTCATTTTATCAGGGAGACTGGTGTTAGATATTAAGGAATGCATAGAGTATGGTTAATTTTGGTAAAAATGTCCAAAGGAAAGATCGAATTTCCTTAAAATAGATGAATATATACCTATAGCTATATCATAGTCATTTGAAAAAGTTTTATGCCCCAAAACCATCAATCTTTTTTTTCAAATAACTGTTTAATTCAGGGGACAAAATTAAAAACTGATAATTGACTGTTTCAATAAACTTAACTGATCAGTTTAGTCAAAATGATCATTAAAAGATTGATGATTGCCAGGGACTGGCAGGAGTGTGTGTGTGTGTGGTGGTGCAGGGGGATTGAGAGATGTTAGTCACAGAGTACAAACTTCTGGTTATAAGGAAAATAAGTTTGGGGATCTAATGTACAGCATGGTGATTTTAGTTAACAATACTACATTGTATACTTGAAAGTTTCTAAGAGTAGCTCTTAAATGTTTTCATCAGAAAAAAAAAGGCAACTGTGAGGTGATGTGTTAATCAAACTTATTGTGGTAATCATTTCATAATATATACATACATTAAATCACGTTATACAACTTAAACTTACACAATGTTATATATCAATTACCTCTTAATAAAACTGGAAAAATATTATCATTAAAAGACAAAATCAATATTCCAATGACAAAATAAGTAAAAGGAACATTAAGTATATACCTTATATGCAATAATGTTGCTGACCTGAGCTTAAATGAAACATAATAATTGCATGAAAATAAATATAATGGTTCACTATATAAATGATCATAAATGACAAATGCTTACAGGAAAATTGTGTTTTGTGAATTACTAAACATTTATAATTTTCTTTACTTTGTCTTGAATTTTTTTTCCAAAACATTTTTAGTGTATTATTTTAATGCCAGTTGACAAGGAAATAAGGATTGAAATGGCAAAGATGAGAAAAAAAGTAATTTTTACATTACATTACAAAAAATGTTGCACTAGTAATCTCTACAAGGATTAACCACAAAAACTCCAAAGGAAAAACTGGACTTTTTCTTTTCACCCACAGATTGTGTCTAATAAATCACTATAAATATTTACAACTTCCTTTATCTATAACTTTTAGAGCTTTTTTCTTCTTCCCTATAAAGGTATTTGCTTTTATTTTATAGCACTTACTCCAATAGAAATTCTGGAAAATCCTAGTCTAGACAATAATGAAATGTTTTGTGGTAAACATCTGCATACCCTCTGTTTTAAAACTGCCTAGATAACTTACACATATTTAACAATATGTCTTATTATTTTCAAAAATATTTTCTCTTTTATAGTTTATTTTTTAAAGATTTTATTTATTTATCTGAGAGAGAGAGAGGAGAACAGAGAGCACAATGTGGGGTTCCATCCCAGGACCCCAAGATCATGACCTGAGCTAAAGGCAAGTGGTTATCCGACTGAACCACCTAGACACCCCTCTTTTACAGTTTAAAACAGCCTTTTGGCTGATAGCGGTCAGCAAAATTAAGGTCACCAGGCAAAAAATGGTATTACCCACACAAGATTTGTCCAAACAAATCTTCCAAGTCCTAAAATAGGGGAAATAAAGTATCTCTTTTTCCATGCCTCATAAAAAACTTTATTTTCCCAATGGGGGAAAAATTGAGAAAGAGCTATGTAGACAAAAAGGCAGTGACAAATAGCAGAAAACAATTTTCACATTCAATATATGGCTGTCCTTTCAAAAGTTTAAAGCATTCATTTTTCTAGAAAAACAATATTCAAAGGAAAATGCTTCAGGTGAGGAGACCTCAACCTAGGAATTTACATTAGAACCTGCTATCTAAACTTAATTTAATAAATAAAAGAAGAACCAAAATGTATCTTCTTAATAGAGTCCCAGTGGAATAGGTTAGTGGATAAAGGAAATAACACTCATATTGTTTCCTAATATATAGCTCACAGAATTGAGGATTGGCTCAAGAGAACTTAGTCTCTAGATCATTTCCAAGAAACTTGAATATCAGAAGCAAACTGCATGCACTTTAGCAATGTAAGATGCAGACCATATTCTTATTTTAATTACATACATCTATCCACATAGACATTTAAAAAGAATGTTTTAACATAGTTATACTTAAGAAAATTTGGCCATATCACAATTATTATATGGTTTCCAGTCTACTTCAAATAGACAACTTCATCATCGTTAATATTGATCAAATGAAATCCATACCAATTTTTTTACATTTTAACTGAACAGTGTTCTTCATCCCCCAAAATCTTTTCATAAATATTTTGGTATTAGTGTATATATATTTCTTGGACTAGATATTATGGTGCAGTCTTCATCTCATTAATCAATTTTCTACTGTTAGAAAATGGGCACTAGAAAATTTCATCTTCCACTAAGATACTATTTTTATAGAAGAGCTTGGTGAAAGTCTGTGTTCTCTAGGCCTAGTAGACCCATTTGCTATGGGAAGGCATTTTTTCCCAACGTTTCTGGGCACACTGACAACAAAGAGGGGAGAGGTTCCATTCTTTATAAATTTTGATTGATCGTTCTCTTATGCTGAGTATGATGATATGGTGCCTTATCCCAGCTGGCTCTGAAATAACAGACCATGTGGATTCAAAGCCTAACATAAATGTTCTGCCATTTTATTATTAGCAAGAAAGAAAATTTAAATGGAATGTCAGTCAGGTTTTTATGTTTTCCTCTGTAGCTGCAAGCTTCAGCTAAAAAATCTCTGCCTTATCTATATCACCTAGATTTTTATGAATCTCATAATCCAAATTCAAATATTTCAATTTTCTCTAGTATGATTTTAGTGCCCCTGATGTGTAAAAAAGCTATGGTGGCAAGTGCCACTTCTGATCCATATAAATGTCATGAATTCCCCCAATTAAGTTCTCCTTTCAGTTTCTTTAAATAGTCACCAATTTCTAAGAAAATGTTTACTGTTTATTACAAATTTATATATTTATTTGATTCTCCCATTTTCTACTATTGGTTCTAGTATCTCAAATTCCTAGATGAATAATAGAGCCAACATAATAGAGGCCATTGGATTAAAAAAAATTCAGCCAAATTTGCTCCATACAATTAACATACAATTAATACATTTGTTTAGTGGACTTATATGTATGTCTTAGAGTAGTTTAAACATATAGAATGTTTTTGTTTTCATTTATCTGAAAAAAATTGTTGAAATCTTTCTTATAAAATACTGCAATCTCTTTCTCATTGACTCTTCCTACCAGGTGCAAGGAACCATCTTCCCAGCTCCAAATTTCAATCCCATAATGGATGCCCAAATGCTAGGGGGAGCACTCCAAGGATTTGGTAAGCCTGACCATTTCTATCATCTTTTATTGTAATTTTTTTCACTTTACCTTGTTTTAAGATTGTTATATGGGTGTAAATAACTGATGTTTAGCAGAAGACACGCACAGATTAAAACAAAAAGCTGGTCAAAGAGCTAGAATAAGAAGAAAAATAATAGAAAAGGACAATAATGGGTAATCAATTTGCTCTCTCAATTGCAAATCTGATCTTGACATTCTTTTGCCTTAAATCCTTAAATGTCTCATCACTAACTACATTAAATGAAAACCCAAACCAAAAATCATCCTAGGAAAAAACATCCTTCTTTGCCTTTGTTTGTTTACTAGTTTTTTTTGTTGTTGTTGTTAGTTTTCTTTGGGTTTTTTTTTTTCTACTTCCATTTCCAGCCAAATCAAACTTTCTGCTATTCTCCAAATTGAATCTGCTTTTCCACACCTCTATAAACTAGTCCAATTATCCCCTGGCCTGGAATGCTATTGTCTTGTCCTGTTGTTTAGCATCCAAATTCTTTTCCAGATTCTCTTCAAATAATTCTTCCTCTTTGAATCATACTTTGGGCACTCCAAACTCAACCAGCCATGCCAACCCCCAGGGCACCCTCTTCTGCATTCCTGTGTCACTGATCTCATTTCCATTGTGCTTGCCTTTTGTGTCACTGGGGACTTGGAGAGCTCCCAGAGAGTGGAGCCTGGCCCGCAGGTGCTTAATAAATGGATGTTCAATGAATGAAACTAGAGTTTAGCAAAGGAATGTAGAGATAAAGGAGGAAAACCGTTAAATATTTTTTTAAAAAGATTTAATCTTTAGGAAATGAAATGGAGCTGGTAAACATCCATCTATTTTCCTTACCTAAAACCTGTTTTAAGACTTCTGATGAGCATGAAGATAAACATTGAAATTTTGCAAAACATAAAAAGCCTTTCATAAGAAAGCAAGCTCTTAACTTTAAAGACAAGGTCGCCTTTATGAGAACTACGCTGTGTGTATGCGTGTGTGTGTGTGTATGCGTACATGAGCACGAACACATGCATGCATGCTCATTTTTGTGTTTTATTCACTAGCAGAATCTCACAGGAAAACAATAAAGGGCTTTAAATATGCTCTCTAAAGCCGACTTCAGGCGTTTGTGATGCTTTCATGCCTTTTAAAATATCAGTCACCACTAGAAAAATAGAGACAAGTTAACAGAAAGTTATGGATTAACTTTGTCTTCAGGAGAGTAATTTTTGCTTTAAAACTATAGATCAATCTATTCACTGAAAAATTTTTTCTTTGCTCCAGTTTCAATTCCTCTGTCATAGCAACTTTAGGGTCAGAATGTGGATTCATTTGGACCATTGTAATTTTTTGCTTGTCAGTGTTTTAGACTGAAGAATTCCAGGAGGTTTAGGGTTTGATTGCATACTGTCCACTCCAGCATGCCAGAGCAAGAACACATCTCAAAATGCTTTAAAGTTTATCCGTTTAATTCAAATGGCAAAGTGTAATTTAAAAAGGTAATTGTTAATGTTTTCCTTGGCTACTGTGGGTTTTTTTTTCCAGTTTTCCTGAGATATAATGAATATCTAACATTGTATAAGTTTAAGATGTACAATGTGATGATCTGACAGGTATATATATATGTATATGTATATATATATTGATATATGTATATATATGTATATACATATACATATATATAAACACACCAATATATATATGAGCCTATATATATGTATGTATGCCTATATATATATACCTATATATATATACCTATATATATACCTATATATATATATATTAAAATTATTAAAACAATAAGGCTAGTAACCTTTCTTTGCCTGACAAAATGATAATTGTGGTCATTGTTGTTATGGTGAGAACATTTAAGATTTACTCTCTTTTGCAACACAGAATTGTTAACTATAGTCATGGTCATTAACAGACGCATGCAGAGAGCCGTAAACTTTTGAGTCACCAGACTGCATATTCCAGCTGAGATCAGACAAGATGATGCTTTGTCTTCTTGTTTCAGCTCTTATACTACTGACAAGTGTGCTTTTTGTGGTCTATTTAATGCTACCTCTTTTTTTGCATCTTTATGCTTTTTGTTGGTGATTGTGTTCTTTAAAACGCCCCCCAAATGTTGTCCTGAAGTGCTGTCAAGTGTTCCCAAGCACAAGAAGAAATATTATGGAGAAATTACGTGTATCACATAAACTTCATTCAGACATGAGTTCTAATGCTGTTGGCCATGAGATTAATGTTAATAAATCACTAATATAGCACATACAGAAAAAAAGATAAAATTCACTGATCTATGCATGAAGCTGTCCAGAAAGATGCTAAAGTAACATCTGTTCTATGTTATAAAGCTATGGAAAAACAGCTGAATTTGTGAGTTCTTGAGATAACAACTGATGATATAAGAAGTGTAGTGATCAGCTTTCTCTAGAAAGTAGTGATAGATGCCTTGCATGTTTCAAAAGATGATACAGCATAAAAACTGTCAAACTTTCAGTTGAACAAGTTTTGTAGATCAGTAGGCTGTAGAAGAATATCTCCTTAAGATATTCTTTAAAAACACCTCCTAGGGGCGCCTGGGTGGCTCAGTCGTTAAGCGTCTGCCTTCGGATCAGGGCATGATCCCGGGGTCCTGGGATAGAGCCCCACATTGGGTTCCTCCACTGGGAGCCTGCTTCTTCCTCTCCCACTCCCCCTGCTTGTGTTCCCTCTCCCGCTGGCTGTCTCTCTCTCTGTCAAATAAATAAATAAAATCTTAAAAAAAAAAACTTCCTAAATTTTACACAGGAAAGCATAGGAGAAAAAGAAGGATTTCAATGCTGATGAGACAGACTTGTTTTTATAAGGACATTGGCAAACAAACATATATGTTGTAAATGGCATTTCTGTTGACAAAAATATTGTGGGGGTTGTAGAATTCTAACGGTATGTTTCCCCTCAGAGCAATAGTTCAGCATCTATTAATTCAGTGTTCATAACAACTTTGTAGAAAACTACCGTGAATACCAAGAATCAATTGTATATCATAGAAGCCTATAAAATTCCTATGGTTTGTTATGCCAGGCTTTTCTGTTAAGCCAGGAAATAAGAATTATCTAGAAATTCTTGTCAGAATGCAGTAGGATAAGAAAGAAAAACTGAAAATTTTAAAGAAGAAATCAAAATTCTTATTATGTGTAGAGTATATTATTTGTAACTCAATCTAAGCTAATCAACTAAAAAGTTATTAAAATTATGAGAATTCAATAATATTTATGAATACAAGGTAATTTTATGTTTATAAAATTCAATATGTATTTAATTAAGCAATTATGTGTTAAGAAACAAATTAAAAACAAAGTAACTTTAAATGTCAATATAAATGCAAATATGAATATTTTTAAACAAAATAAAGTCTCTTGCTATTCACAAAAACTCCACAAACCTTTATTAAGTCTTTTAGAAAAGAAAAACACCAAAATAATTTAGCAGATACAGTGACAGACAACTTTTTGAAATTGATTCCTAAATTTATAGTTATTTTAATTAAAAAACTTTAGTAAAGTTTTGAGATCCATAAAAAATTAATCTGAAATATCCTGGTAGAATAAATGAGCAAGAATTGCTATGAACATTTTGAAAAATGGAGATTTAGTCAGAGAGGTAGGTTGTAATCTCGACAGAACAACACAAAAAACAGAAGACAATAATAATTATATAAATGTGAAGACAGTAAAATAACAATGGATATAACTCAAAAATCTTCTATTTAAAATTTGTTCCTTTTGGAATTCCCATCATGAAGTTAACAGACTCCTACAGAACTCCTTAGTGTCCTTTGAGTCCAGGGCATTAAACCAGCTAGCCCCAGGGCAATATGTTGCTCTATGCCTCTCACAAACCATAAATTTCAGTGTTTGGAGCAGATTCTATGCCTCTCACCTTCCATTTTACACCTTCAGATCATTTCTTTCACCTGCATAAAACATCCTGCCCTTCCTATTGTTTCACAGGGCATAGCAATCTATGTAAATCCCAGTCACTAGCCTTCAATCACTGTTTATTTCAGCACCTGACTCAGCTTTCCAAAGAACCGAAGGGCATCCAGGATGGCTTTAATTTCTGAGTAGATGATCTATTTAACATCCTAGACTTTCAATTCCTTTTTCTCCTCTTCTCCATTAAATATCTACTTTCATCAAAGAAAAATTGTACAACACAGAATTAAACAGGCAAGGAAGACTTTATTCAAGACTATTGCAACAGAAATCAAGACTTTAACAATAGAGGAAAGAACTCAATTCCTCTGAAACAAATGGCAAGAGAGTTTTTAAGCACAGGGGGAGGTGGAGGACTAGTTGAAAAGTACTGGAAGACACTGAGAGTTCGGGGTGTTTATCAATGCGATTAGGCCATCTGTGTTTGCTAATTAGTTCTTAAGAAAGTTAGGTTCCTACCCTCCCGCAGATACTAGGAGATAGGGATTCAATCTTTCTTGATGATTATATTTCAAAGAGATGGCTCCCAATCTTTTGGGAAAGACATTTCTAGATTGTAAAACTGGCAAGTGATTGGCAAACTTATATCTCAAAGGAGTAAAGAAAAATTTACAATTGCAAGTTTTCCAAATTAATGCTCTCAGAAAAGGGGAATCAAGGGCATACAGTCAGAAAGAACCCTGTCTAAATTTTAGTCAAGCTGAGGGAAATGCTAAGGCCTTTTGGTCACTCTACTATGACTATAATTAGAGCTAAATTTGTCTAAACTAGTTATGCATTCAGGTGTTATACCAGTACAGTGAGTTGGCATATAAGGAAACAAAGGCCTCATACAGCCCAGAAACAGCCTTGGTTATAACAGGATAAATATAAACAGGATATTCCATGCCAACCATAAGAGGTTCACACAGTCCCTCAGAAGGTTACACAGCCCTTGTACTTTCATACATCCCTTCTCCATTACTCGCCCTTCTTGAGGTTTTGAACTGTAGCTGTTATTTTTGTCTTAATGTATGTTCATTATAAATTTTATCTCCTTAACTGTAAAATGAGAAAGATGTTGTACCCATTTAAATACTAATTTGCTTGAAGGTCAAGGAAACCTTTTATGGTGGGTAGGAGAGATGGCTGAAGAAAAAGCATATTTTTTATTCCTCTGTATTTTTTAATTGGATCTTTTTAAAGGAAAATCTGTAAGCATAGCACCAAACCGAAAGATAGGAAGAACCTAGCTTTCATCAAGTGTTGCTCTGTGATTTCCAATTTTAGTTAAAATTGCTCACTGCTTTAAAGTACCATCAGGGATAATGCCTGCACCATAGTTTTTGATCCTTAGATAATGGGTTCTTCCAAACTACAGAGTAGCAACTTTACTAATCTTCAAATATTACTCTTTTCCAGGCTGTGACAAAGACATGCTGATCGACATTCTAACTCAACGCTGTAACGCACAAAGGCTGATGATTGCAGAGGCATACCAGAGCATGTATGGCAGGGTAGGGCTCTTCATCTTGACCTGTTTCTAGGGCAAACTCCTGGGAAATCACAACCCTTTCAGACAACAGACACTGTTACTCTTTTCAGTCTCCCAGATTACAAAGATCTCAGACTCCACTGTATGTCAGAAACAGTTCCTATGCCTCTAACATGTTTCAAGGAATGTAAGAAAGACGTATCTATGTGAGAGGCATGTTCACACTTACAGTGACTCCATCAGTCCTTTCTCAAAAATCATTCAGCTTCATAAAATGAAAATTCTGATAGTCTTGCACTGCTAGTTGGTCCAATTAGGCTAAAAATGTTGCGCTGGGAACACCCCTGTGTCAAGCTTTAGGGAAGGCATAGAAAGGGCTAATGATCACTAGGTCAAAAAAATAAGATTTTTCCTGCAATTCTCCACAGGTCTTCACCTAACTCTCAACCAAAGTGAATTCTGTACTAGTTTTTCTTCTCACAGCATGCGGTTATAGAGACCATTAAAAAAGAATGGCAGTTAAAAATAGTTTAAGGCAATAAAACTATCCATAGTGCTTTAAAGTAATCACATTCTAATTTCAAAGCAAGTACCATTAGAGATTCCTTTCTTTTGTTATGCATTTAAACCACAGATTCAGAACAAAAACTCTTCAGGCCAAAAGGGCCTGAAATAGCAATTACTTTGTCAACTGAGCATTATTGATGAAACACTATCATAAAACTTTCTCTATGGAGTTAGCTCTTATAATTTCACTCCATCTCTAAACCTCAGTCTTTGAACAGCTATAATACATGAAATAAAGGATAGCCCTCTGTTGTAGAATAAATTAATAATCAAAAAAGCTACCACTACTAGTTATATTAGTTGCATTTAGCCATAGAAGGAAACCAGTTATGCTTTTGTTTATTTTCCAGGTAAAATAGCTATTGTAGCTTATGTTCCTATGATACCAGTGCTAGTTTTCTCTTGAAAAAGAACATAAAACTATAAAAGTTGTGGCATCATTAATCTAGTATTGTTTTAATATGCATACTGTTATGAGTGGTCATTTTTCAGTATTTTCTAACCCAAAGGTTTGCATACATCTTTGCATTTTATACATGAGGTTAATTTAGGTTGAAGGCATTACTTCATTATATTCTACAAAATTACACTAAAACAGATTAAAACATTAAGAAATAAGGTACTTACACTCAAGGAATGTAAAATCCATTAAACAGTTTATACTCCCAAAGGTCTCAAAGTTTGTTAAACTCTTACCTTCTGCTGAACAATCCATATTGTGTGGAAAAGTTTGGCTAATAACACAATCACACCAATGGGAGACAGTGAGTCATGCTGGCCTCTTTCCTCCAAAATACTCTTGTCATAAATCAATTATCAAGCCTTGAAAATTATTTTTCTTCTCACATTTCTCTCTTTTTCCCTCACTTACACAGTTTTGATTCATTTGGTACCCAGACTAATGTGAAACTCCTAACTGGTATCTGCTACCTTCGGGCCTTCCCACTCTGGTCTATCCTCCACACTGAAGCCAGAATGATACCAAATCTAGAGTTCTGCTTTCCTCACTTTGTCCCTGAATGTTTGTTTTATTTCTGCCTTACAAATATCCACAGGTCCATGGAATAAACCAATACCTTCCCAGCACATACAAAGCCTTGCTTACTGTTTCTGTTCTCCACTTTATTCACTTTCCCTCTTCTTCACACACCATCAACTGCAACTACTTGTACTTCTACAAATGAACTGTGCCTGCTCCCGCACTTTTAATCAGGGTATTTCATCTACTTCAATGGCCTGACTCCCCACCTCCACAAGATGCACACTTGCTCATCTTCCCAGAGATTGCACACTTCCTCACACCACTAACCCTAAACAGAGTGGAACGGACTCATGCTGCTACTGCATTCTTTACATTCCCCCTCAGTACCTATTGACACATTATGAGCTTGTTTATATGTGTGTCCCTTTACCAGAATCTAAATCCCCAAAAGTTGGAATGCACTTCATCCAGAAAGTTTTGCACAAATGTCCATCTAACATGTCAAGATTGCCTAATTATGTTTGTTGAATTACAATGTGAAAGCATAGTTTTGGCTGCTCTTCCTTACCTTCCTTACCTGTCACATTTACACTCTGCCCTGGGCTAGATGCTCTTCCTTACCTTCCTTACCTGTCACATTCACCCTCTGCCCTGGGCTAGATGCTTCCTGCCGGGGTCCCAGAATTCCCTGTGCATACTGCTACCATGGCCTTGCCACACTGGGTTGTGTTGGTTTGCTTTTTTCTCTTGATGACTAGACTATAATCCCCTAGAAAATCAGGGACCAGGTTATTTGCTGCTATCCCTCCAGAGCTCAGCCCAGGGTCTAACACAGAAGATGAATTTCATTTACAGAAAAAGGGCATCTAAGAAAGTATATTTTGCCTATTTACATTTTTGTTTATAAAAGAGAAGGGGACATCCCTGTATTATCCACTTTATACTTTTGCTGTCTTTTGCTATCTTTCCCTTTCTGTGGTAAGAGTGTATAGATTTCCTGTATATTAGTCTTCGGTATTTTTATTTTTTATTAATATGGATAATTAAGATTTGATAGAATTATTTTTTTTTAGCTGCTGAGCAAAGTGCAAGTCTAGGCATGCTCCATAAATACTTATTACTTGATATTTTACATTAGTGAAGAGCGCCTGAATTTCATCAACATCTTTTCCTCACCCAAAGCACACTAATCCCTACACTCAAATGAAAAGTCTTTTGGAATGCCTCTGATTGACATGTTTATCAACATAATTAAAGGGTCCCTCCTGATCCTCCACACCAAAGTAAGTACAATGCTATAGCCGGTGCAGTGAAACCAAGGAAACAACGAAACACCTCTGGGGCTGGGCAGAGAAACTACACATATCTGATAAGTTTAGCAATTAAACAGTGATTCCTGAATGGGGTTCAAATTACCTTGCAGTAATTTATTCTCTCAGTTTTCATCTGAACCAGGAATAATCAACTCTGAAATATCCTAGCATCTAGAATTCATTAAAATTGTGGTGTTGGTTATAAAATTTAGTGCAGAGGCTAAGTTGCCCTGAGCCACACAAAGTTAGAACTTAAACCAAGGTTATCGGACTCTACATCATGTCTTTCAAAGTTGCTCAGTAATGCCTGTTGTTCTTAACTGAATAAACACCAGATTTAACAAGAGCAGGTACTATACTGTTAACTCCCTCGTATTCTTCAAGGCTTTGCACAATGCCAGCTACTCAAGAAGGCCTGTTTAAAACTGTCACCCACCCCAAAGCCTATGCCAGCACCCCAGATCCCTTTCACCTGTTATTTTGCTTTTTTCTATAACACTCACTGCCTTCTAACATACTACATAATTTATTTATACATAATTATTATTTATTGTTTGCCACCTCTCCCTAATTTAAGCCCCACAAGGAGAAGAATCTTTGTTTTGTTCACTAATGTGACCAAAGCACTTATGACAGTGGCAGGCATGTAGTTGGTGTTACAGACTCAACTGCAGCCCCTCAAAATTTAAATGTTGAAGCCCTAATCTCCCAAAGTAACTGTATTTGAAAATAGGGCATTTAAGGAGATGATTAAGGTTAAATGAGGTCATAAGGGTGGGGCCCTAATCCTAAAGGACTGGTGTTCTTAAAAGAAGAGAAAGAGATACTGGCACTGCATGCACAAAAGAAAGACCGTGTGGGGAAACAACAAGAAGGCAGCCATCTGTAAGCCCAAAAAAGATGCCTCACTAGAAACCAGCCCTGCCAGTGCCTTGATCTGGGACTGCCAGACTTCAGACTGTAAGAAAATTTCTTTGTTTAAATCATCCTGTCTATGGTAAGCTGTTAGGGCAACCTGAGCAGACTAATGCAGCTGATACTCAATACAGAGATGTGGGGAGAACTTAAGATGATAGAAGATTAGGGGTACCCTAAGCTTTGCCTCATCCCTCAAACACAGCTAGTTAAATATCAAATCATTCTGAACATCGAAGAAATTGATCTGAGGACTAAGAGGGCAAAACTACACAACTAGAGATAGAAAATCAGCCACATCGTGGAAGGCAGAAACTGGTCCTGCAAAGGAGAGGGAGCCCTGATCACAGAGCAGTGAGAGAGAAAAAGAGAGAGAGAGAGAGAAAGCATGCACAGGGGATTGTACAAGAAAAATTCTTCCCTAAAATCATTGACTGGAAAAAGGAGAGGGAGTATCCACTGCAGGTTTTATAAACAGTGGAGCACAAAGTCTTAAATTTTGGTGGTCCACACCATCACCAGGGTCATGCCTGGTGGTCTTGGCAGTGCTCTGGTGGGAAAGGAAGGTGGAGACCTAGGAGTGGGCAGCATGGTCAGAGGATACCCTGGGCTACACAGGGAGAAACAGTTCCCCTGCTTTGAATGCATTTGGGAGTGGTGGAATAGCCTCTCTAGGGACAAAAGAACTGGTGGTGCCAACATGCTGCCTTGTTCCCTAGCATAGGAAAAAAAACACCGGCTGGGGACAGCAAACCTTGGTGCCAGCTTTTTGGCTGTGCTTTACCATAAACTTAGAATGGTTAAGGGGTGCCTGGGTGGCCCAGTCAGTTAAGCATCTGCCTTTGGCTCAGGTCACGATCCCAGGGTCCTGGGATCGAGCCCCACCTCAAGCTCCCTGCTCACTGGGGATTCTGTTTCTCCCTATCCCTCTACCCCTCCCCCCCCCCACTCGTGCTTGCTCTCTTTCTCTCTCAAATAAATAAATATTAAAAAAAAACTTTGAATGGTTGCTGGTTGCACAACTGATTTCTGGGATAAACCGGCACCAGCTACAGTGCAGGGAGACCCTCCCCGAGGATCAGTATGGGTCTTTACCCCACAGATCTCTAAAATTTGGAGTAGTGAAACTCAGCTGTGTGCCTGAGATAAAATACAGAAGTACTGTGCCATCTGGCAGATGGACAGCTCCGACATAGGCAGAGTGAAGGCAGGGATTTGACAGAAGCTAGGGACACAAGAGAGGTGTTTATTTGCTCTTCAGTGAGGGCCTCCTGAAGAGTGGCAGATGTGAACTCCCTGCTCTTGGATAAGAGAGTGAGAGCAGGGCAACATCATTTCCCACCATCCCCCCAGCACTGAATGATTTCAGTGAGTAAAACAGTGCCACCCAATGGAGGCTGGAGCCACTTACATAAGCCCCACCCCCGTGTGCCCTTCAGGTGTATCTCCACTAGGGCAAGTCCACCTGAGAATCAGCACAACAGGCCCCACCCCCATAAGACTAGAACAAACCCCTTGCAAGCATCAAGTCTACTGATCATAGAGTGCTACAAAACTTCAGCTCTACAGGAAATAGAATCTAGCTTCCATTTTGGGGGGAGGGTGTGTGATCTAGCTCCTTTTGATAAGCAGACCAAAACACACCTAGGATCTAGTTTTTTTATTTGTTTTTGTTTTTGTTTTTGTTTTTTGGTGGACCTCTTCTTCTTAATATAGCCATTACTCTCAGGAGCAGGTATACAACAGGCTTTCCTAACAATCACACACAAACAACAAACACACACACACAAAAACCGTGACCCAGACAAAATGACAAGATGGAGGAATTTACCCCAAAAGAAAGAATAGGAAGTCATGGCCAGGATTTAAGCAAACAAATGCAAGTAAGATGTCTCAACCAGAATTTAAAACAATAATTATAAGGATCCTAGCTGGGCTTGAAGAAAGCAAAGTAGACCCTAGAGAATCCCTTATTGAAAAGATAAGAGAACTAAAAACTAGTCAGGCCAAAATAGAAAATGTTATAACCGAGATGCAAAACTGAATGGATGCAATGATGAGGAAGGATGAACCAGAGGAATGAGTCAGTGATAAGGAAGATAAAATTATGAAAAATAATGAAGCTGGGAAAAAAGGAAAGAAAGGTATTGGATCAAATGTAGACTTGGGAACTCAGTGACTCCTTAAAGCATAATAACAATCATATCTTAGGAGTCCCAGAAGAAGAAGAGAATGAAAAAGGAGCATAGGTTTATTTAAAGCAAATTATAGCTGAAAACTTCCCTAATCCTGGGAAGGAAACAGACATCAAAATCCAAGAAGCACAGAGAACTCCCATTAAATTCAACAAAAGCCAGCATTCACCAAGATGTATTATAGTCCAATTCACAAAATTCACAGACAAGGAAAGAATCCTGAAAACAGCAAGGGAAAAAAAAGTCCTCAATCTACAATGGAAAACAAATCAGGTTTGCAGCAGATCTGTCCAAAGAAACTTGCAGGCCAGAAGAAAGTGGCTTGATATATTCAATGTGCTGAATGGGAAAAATATACAGCCAAGAATACTTTATGGAGCAAGGCTGTCATTCAGAATACAGGGAGAGATAAAGTGTTTCCTAGACAAACAAAAACTAAAGGAGTTCATGACCACTAAATCAGCCCTGCGAGAAATATTAAAGTAGACTCTTTGGGTTGGGGGCAGGGGAAGAAACAAAGACTAGAAAGAAACAGAGAATATCACCACAAACGCCAACTTTACAGTTAACACAATGTCACTAAATTCATATCTTTCAATATCACTCTGAATGTAAATAGACTAAATGCTTGAATCAAAAGACACAGAGTATCAGAATGGATAAAAAAACAAGACCCATCTATATGCTGCCTAGAAGAGACTCATTTCAGCCTGAAGACATCTGCTGATTGAAAGTGAGGGAATGGAGAACCATCTGTCATGCTAGTGGACACCAAAAGAAAGCCAGAGTAGACATACTTATATCAGACAAACTAGATTTTAAACCAAAGAGAACAAGAGATGAAGAAGAACATTATATCATAATTAAGGGGTCTTTCCATCAAGGAGATCTAACAACTGTAAATATTTTTGCCCCCAACTTGGGAGTACCCAAATATATAAATCAATTAATAGCAAACATACAGAAACTCATTGAAAACAATAAAATAATATTAGGGGACTTTAATACCCCACTCACAGCAATGGACAGATCATCTAAGCAGAAAATCAACGAAGAAATGTGGCTTTGAATGACACACTGGACCAGGTGGACTTAACAGATCTATTCAGAACATTTCATCCTAAAGCAGCAGAATACACATTTTTTTTCAGTGCACATGGAACATTCTTCAGAACAGATCACATACTGGGTCACAAATCAGTCCTCAACAAGCCTGAGATCATACCATGCATATTTTCAGAACTCAACGCTATGAAACTTGAAGTCAACCACAAGAAAAAAATTTGGAAGGACCAAAAATACATGGAGAGTAAAAAATATCGTACTGAAAAATGAATGGATTAACCAGAAAATGAAAGAAGAAATTTAAAAATACACTGAAGCAAATGAAAATGAAAAGATGACAGTCTAAAACCCATGGGATACAGCAAAAGTAGTCTTAAGAGGGAAATATATTGTAATACAGGCCTACCTTGAGAAGCAAGAAAAGTCTCAAATACACAACCTAACTTTATTCTTTAAGGAGCTAGAAAAGGAACAGCAAATAGAGCCTAAATCCAGCAGAAGAAAGGAAATAATAAAGACTAGAGAAGAAATAAATATATAGAAACAAACAAGCAAACAAACAAAACAGTAGAACAGATCAATAAAACTAAGAGCTGGTTCTCTGAAAGAATTAATAAAATTGATAAATCCCTAGCCAGACTTATCAAAAAGATGAGAGAAAGGATCCAAATAAACAAAATCATGAATGAAAGAGGAGAGATCACAACCAACACCACAGAAATACAATTACAAGAAAATATTATGAAAAATTATTTGCCAACAAACTAGGTAATCTGGAAGAGATAGACAAATTCCAGAAACATACAAACTACCAAAACTGAAGCAGGAAGAAATAGAAAACCTGAATAGACCCATAACCAGCAAAGGAATTGAATCAGTAATCAAAAATCTACCAACAAAGTCCAAGGCCATATGGTTTCCCAGAGGTATTCTGTAAAACATTCAAAAAAGAGTTAATACTTATTCCTCTCATACTGTTGTAAAAAATTGAAATGGAAGGAAAACTTCCAAACTCATTCTATGAGGCTAGCATTACCTTGATTCCAAAACCAGAGAAAGACTCCACTAAAAAGGAGAATTACAGACCAATATTCCTGATGAACATGGATGCAAAAATTCTCAATAAGATACTAACAAATCAAATCCAACAGTACATTAAAAGGATTATTCACCACGACCAAGTGGGATTGATTCCTGGGCTGCAGGGGTAGTTCAATATTCACAAATCAATCAATGTGATACACCACATTAATAAAAGAAAGGTAAGAACCATATATGATCCTTCAATAGATGAAAAAAAAGCATTTGACAAAATACAATATCCTATCTTGATAAAAACCCTCAGCAAAGCAGGTATAGATTGAACATACCTCAATATCATAAAAGCCATATACAAAAGACCCACAGTTAATATCATCTTCAATGGGGAAAACTGAGAGCTTTTCCTCTACAATCAGGAACAGGACAGAGATGTCCACTCTCACCGTTACTATTTAACATAGTACAGGAAGTCCTAGCCTCAGCAATCAGACAACACAAAGAAATAAAAGGCATCCAAATCAACAAGGAAGAAGTCAAACTTTTGCTACTTGCAGATGACAAATACGACTCTATGTAGAGACTCCATCAAAAAATTGCTACAACTAATGCATGAATTCAGCAAATTCATAGGATAGAAAATCAATGTACAGAAATCTGTTGCATTTCTATACACCAAAAATGAAGCAGCAGAAAAAGAAATAAAGGAATCAATCTCATTTACAATTGCACCAAAAACAAAATACCTAGGAATAAACCTAACTAAAGAGGTAAAAATCTGTACTCTGAAAACTATAAAACACTTATAAAAGAAATTGAGGAAGACACAAAGAAATGGGAAAACATTCCATGCTCATGGATTGGAAGAATAAACATTGTAAAATGTTTATATTACCCAAAGCAATCTATACATTTAATGCAATCCCTATCAAAATACCAACAGCATTTTTCACAGACCTAGAAAAAGCAATCCTAAAATTTGTGTGGAACCACAAAAGACCCTAAATAGTCAAAACAATTCTGAAAAAGAAAAGAAAAGCTGGAGGCATCAGAATTCCCAGACTTCAAGGTACAGACTACGAAGCTATAGTGATCAAGACAGTATGGTACTGGCACAAAAACAGACACATACATCAATGGAACAGAATAGAAAACCCAGAAATGGACCCACAACTACATGGTCAACTAATCTTCGACAAAGAAGGAAAGAATATCCAATGGAAAAAGGACAGTTTCCTCAATAAATGATGTTGGGAAAACTGGACAGCAACATGCAAAAGAATGAAACAGGACCACTTTCTTATACCATACACAAAAATATATTCAAAATGAATGAAAGACCTAAATGTGAGACAGGAAACTATCAAAATACTAGGAGAACAGAGGCAGCAGTCTCTTTGACATTGGCCATAGCAGCTTCTTACTAGACCCATTGCTGGAAGCAAGGAAAACAAAAACAAAAATAAACTATTAGGACTCCATGAAGATAGAAAGTCTCTGCACAGTGAAAGACACAATCAACAAAACTAAAAGGCAGTCTATGGAATGGAAGATATTTGCAAATAATATCTAATGAAGGGTTAGTATCCAAAATCTATAAAGAACTTATCAAACCCAACACCCAAAATACAAATAATCCAATTAAGAAATGGACAAAAGACATGAATAAACATTTTTCCAAAGAAGACATCCAGATGGCTAACAAACCCATGAAAAGATGCTCAACGTCACTAATCATCAGGGAAATAGAAATCAAAACCACAATGAGATCCCACCTCTCACATGTCGGAATGGCTAAAATTAACAACACAGGAAAAAAACAGATGTTGGTAAGGATGCAGAGAAAGGGGAATACTCTTGTACTTTTGGTGGGAATGCAAACTGATTCAGACACAAAGAAAAAAGTATGGAGGTTCCTCAAAAAGTTAAAAAATAGAACTGTCCTATGATCTAGCAATTGTAATAGTAGGTAATTACCCAAAGGATATAAAAATAGAGATTCAAAGGAATACATGCATCCCGATGTTAGTTAGCAGCATTATCAGCAATAGCCAAACTATGGAAAGAGCCCAAGTGTCCACTGAGTGATTAATGGATAAAGTAGATGTGGTGTATGTACACAATGGAATATTACTCAGCCATCAAAAAGACTGAAATCTTGCCATTTGCAATAACATGGATGGAGCTAGAGTGTATTATGCTAAGTGAAATAAGTCAGTCAGAGAAAGAAAAATGCCATATCATTTCACTCATATATGATAAACAAAAGGGAAGGGGAAAAGAGAGAGAGAGATGATAGAGATGTTAGAGAACAAAGTGAGGGCTGATGGAGGTAGGTGGATGGGGGGGTGGGCTAAATGGGTGATGAGTATTAAGGAGGGCACTTGTTATGATGAGCACTGGGGTGTTATACGTAAGTGATGAATCACTAAATTCTATTCCTGAAATCAATTATTACATTGTATGCTGACTAACTAGGATTTAAATAAAATTTTGGGGAAAAAAAAGACATGTGAACATGTGAGGAGTTCAAGTTCACTCTTCAGACCCATCTTGTTCTCATAACACTTTTTTTCTTATTGTGTCTCAGCTTCATGGTTAAATCTACAATCTTGAACTATCAACATACCTAGGAAGTAGCTGGCTAGAAATTACCTTAGCTACTTTAGAGGTAGTATTATGTCACTAGCACCAGCAATATGTGTGGTATCTTTTCCTCTATCCTAACTTTTACTTTAGAAGTGAGGGATGGATGTAGTTTTAGCCTCAAAAGCTTAAATTCATTACACAATTTATCATAGATCAATTTTTATAAGCATGAATTAGGTAATTTAAAATGTACAACTACCTTATCTTTCAAATATATAATGGATTAGATATACTCCTTTTGGTGAAACTTAACTACCAGGAAAATAATTTATAATTGCAAGAAAATTTTTGATAGAATCAATTAAAAATTTAGAAGTTTAGAAACACCTCTGTATATGCTTGTTACAACCTGAGCAATTATTTGTCTTTAAAATATCATAACGTCTCTTCCAGGGAGGGATGGAGGAACAGAGCTGGAGGGAGGAAAGAAATGAGGAAAGGAGGGAAGGTGGAGGGAGGGAAGTAAGAAGAAAGGAGAAAGAAAATTAGATACTCCTAAAGACAGATCTAATTAGGCTTCAAAACACTCTCTAAAACAATTCTGTAAATTTGCACTCCCACCCGCAATAAATATATAATGTTTCCCATTTCTCTTAAATCTTCACAAAACTTCTGAAGTTGTGACCAATTTTATGGATATAAATGGGATCTCATTATGGTTTTAACTTGCATTTTTCCCTGATTAAGTGTAATGTTGAATCTTTTCGTGATTTTTAACCTCCTGCTTTCTTCCTTTCAACCTTCTTTAAATTAACTCTATATTCTCTTATTTTTTTCAGTAGCTTGTCAGTTATTGATTTGTAGTTATTTACATAATTTGGACATTAGGTATTTCTTGTGATGTAGATTATAAATATTTTCTCCAAATATATGGATTAATTTCTAATTATGTTGTACAATCTTCTGTTAAAAACTGTGAAAGGTAATGAGAGTCTGATATACAAGATAGCAGGCTAACCAGCCAAGATAACATAGATACTAGTAGAAGACAGGAGACTCCTGGGTTTAAGACAAAATACAGTTTATCACTCACAGTCATAGTGGTTGCCAAAGCATCAGAATTTTTGCACCAGTTCACTAAGCCTCAATCTCAAAAGTCAAGGCAAAGATTACCAAGTAACACCTGCACAAGCAGTGAGTTGCACTGCAGAAGAGAAATCATGAGATTAGAATCTTAAATCAGAATGCATGACTGCCCCTTGCTCATAAGGGAAACACCATCTCTATCTTACGATGCTATTCACTATACAAACATCCTTGGAAAGCTAGTCTAGAACAAAGGGCTGTCAGTGCCTCCCTCTGTGTAATATTCAGAAACATGAGACCTACAGAAAATTGTCTTCCAACAACATCACCCCTCAGTTCATTTTACTACATGCCATTTTCATTATTGGCTGTTTTTCCTATGAGCAAACCAATCCCCAAGCCACTCCTATCATTCTGACTAACAAAGGCTGAGACTAAATCCATCAATTTGTCTCATACAGCATTTAATTATCAAAGGATTCCACGCAGCAAGGGGAGGTCAATTGGCAGTATTGATTCCAGCCATGCCCCCATAGGGACCTGGACCCAATGAACTCAACAAATCCCATAAATCATCAAGGCCTATCTTAAAAAGCTGAGTGGTTTGTTCTTAAGTTTTAGTAATGACTTTTCTACTTGGTTTGAAGTTTTCATTTAGATACAGCAAGATCTATTAGCAATGGCAGAGAATTCACCTTTGCCCACAAGAAGGAAGTCTAGAATAAGTCTATCATCCATAACAACTTTGCCAGTGAGTTGAGATTGTCCTAAATACTTTCTAGAACCAAAGTGGTGTGAGTAGGTATTCCTTCCCCAGGTGCCAAGGTTGTTGTTCTTGCTCCACCGTTAGAAAATTGTCACTTTTCTAATAGTTGTAACTTCATCATTTTTCTTATTTTTTCCAACTCACACCCAGAACTTTCTTTTAGAAGGGTCAGATGCAGGAGGGACAAAGGTGTTTTTATAAAATTTTTAAAAAGCCATTATGTCACACAAGCAATGTACTCAACTAAATATCATTATCCTTATAATCTAGGACTATGACAGTCCAGAGATAATCTGGTGGCTGAACTAGAATTGTTTGAAATCCTGAGCCCAATTTTGCTCACACTGCCACCCACAGAGTAGACCAGCCAGTACACCCTGAAGTTGACAATGTTAGGTGAAAAAAAAGAATCATCATGCCTAGAAATGGTCAGGATAAAATCCCAAATTTTCAAAATAGATCTACATAAATACGGGAAAAACTCCTGTTTTTCTCTCTCCATAATTCAACACTTCACTTCTGGCACCAAATGTGCGGATTATTTTTCTCAAACTAAACAATTCTAATACTACCCAGTGTTACCATAGACCCTACAAGTTAGAGGCTGTCTCACAAAATTGTCTCCCACTTCAGATGTCCTAGATTGTCACCTGTACATCTGACTGACTGGCTGTAATTGGAGGCTCCCACATCTTCTTCCTTGAGTTCCATAATTTGCCAGAATGGCTCACAGAAATCAGAAAAATGCTGTACTTATGATTACTAGTTATTATAAAGGATACAGCTTAGGAACAGCAAAATGGCAGAGATGTGTAAGGCAAGGTATGTGGGATGGGATGCGGGATTTCCATGCCTTCTATGGCAGGTCACTTCCGCAGAACCTTGATGCGTTCACCAACATGAAAGCACTTCAAACCTCTTTAGAGTTCTTATACAGGCTTCACTATATAAGCACAATTAATTGAATCACTGGTCACTGGTGAATAAGTCAATCTCCAGCCCTTCTCTCTTCCCTAGAGATCAGTAGGGCTGAGGATTCCAAACCAATCCTCTGGCAATCAGCCCCCTTCCTCTAAGATCACCTTATTAGCATGAACTCAGAAATGACTGAAAGGGGGTTATTATGAATAACAAAATATTATCCTCTCAGTCCTATCGGAAAAGTACAAGATTTTAGGAGCTCTGTGCCAGACATGGGGGATGGAGGCCAAATGTATATATATATATAAAATCAAGCAGTACTTGATATATATATATATAAAGAGAGATCAAATATATATATATATTTTAATATATCAAAATATCACAATAACCCTCTTCTCCACTTCATTATGATTATTATCCAGGAGGGAAAACTGCATTCAGTGATTAATTGCCCTACTAAGCTGTGTACATCAGAAAGAGGTATAGAAAACAGAGTCAGAAATTTTATTGAGTTAATCAATTATCACCAATACCAGAAGCCTATGGATGGTGGGGACTATGCAAGATCCATCAAGTAGCTTAACTACCAGTCTATTGTTGAGTGACTTTTGTAATAAACACTGTACCATGGGGAAGACCTAAATTCAACCAACAGGTCCACATAGAATGCTGACTTGGCAGCTGTATCCAACACATTCATTAAAAAATTGAGTTCTTCCATTCCAAAGTCCCCCAGCATACTCAGACATTATGAATGTTTTAGTCCATAATGGGACAGGAAGACTTTGGTCCCACTCCTAATTATTTCTCTTCTGAAAGCAGTAGAGGCTGGGGTAGAAGGGAGGGAAAGCAAGGGCACATGAGGAAACAAAGAGGATCTGCCTCAGTAAGCAAAATATTTATTTTCTGTGTGTCACTTGTGCTCACCTCAATCAAATGAACTTCAATGTCTTGGGCCCACACAAAGTTCTACATCAAGTGGCAAATTCATCACGTCTGACACCATATTTCAACTTTGTGAGTTCTTGACTCAGTAATCAGAGCCACATTTTGTTCTGGCCATAGGCAGTGTTTGGTCCTTTTGACTGATTTGGAGTTGGCTAGCATTTGAGAAGGTTTTTAATGAGTTCACCTTTGAAATGGATTCTGTAGCAATGCTGCTGTGTCTTTGTGATAATACCCCGTGTTTGACCTGTGCTGACATAAGAGCTAGGGAACTTTTCCAGGCAGGATACTATTATTGTTGAATGTTTTTATTCTACCTTGTTTTATACTACCCCAAAATAATCATTATTATGCTTTTGATAAGTTAATGCTTCTTAAGTTTTATTCATAATTTTCTATTTCTTTGTTCATTTTTATTCTAATATCCAACTCCATGTTTCTGGTCTCAGTGCCATCTTTCCAAAGGACATTTCTTAGCATTTTTTCCAGAAATAACAAATGATTGTTAAATTACTTCAGTCTTCTCCTTAAGAATACTTTTATCTTTTTTCTTCATTGTTGAATATTAGTTTAGAAGGCTATAGCATTCTTGGCTGAATCCCAATTACTTTTCCTTAGGTCTTTGTAGATATAATTTTAATTTTTTTCTGGTCTTCACTGATAACTTTTGAGAAATTCCTTCTCTCATTTAGAGTTTTCCTTTATAGATTACCTTTTAGTCTCTGTTTGCTTTTAAGATTTTTTTTTATCTTTGGTATTCTGCAGCTTCACAGGATTAGTCAATAGGTTTGTGCATTTTTATCTAAATAACTGAGGATTCACATACTATATACTATTTGAAATAGTGTCTCCTTGGTATTGTCTACATTTTCTTCTGCTGTATATCCTATCCAACAAAAGTTTTTTCTTGCCATTCAGTTTTCCAAGTCTCTTAACCTTACATTCATATCATCTATTTCTGGTCTGTTTCTGTGAAACTTCTTAGAATTTTTTTCAGGTAGTTTTCCAATTTATTAATTCCAATTCAGTTATTTATTAGCTACTCTTTAAAAGTATATATTGTGTTTTTAAATTCTAGAAGCTTTTCATTTCTATAATTTTATTTGCTTTTTAAGTGTCATTTTTTTTCATAGTGTTCTTTCCTATTTATATCAACTGTCTCAAAGTGAGATTTTAATTCTGCTGTTTATAGAGTCTGGTGTCTATCCTCCAGGAAAAATTGGTTCTAAGTATATACCATATTTTTATTGTGAGCACTTTTAAAGTGATGCTCATTTTTTTTCAGTGAGATTTTTTTTTCCCCTGGAGAGTCACAGAATCTCTCTAGATTTGTTTGGCATTTGCTTCTTCCTGGTATCCCAGGAGAATCACCAGCCCTGGACCAATTTTCATGATGATTTCTCTTCATAGAGGTCTCAGTTCATGTGGGTAGAGTAGAATAAATTTAAAAGTCATGCCCAAGGGAAATACAGCTCTACTATTCTGAATTCTCAAGGAAAATATCCTTCTACTTAAAACCCAGACAATGAAAGGTGAGCTTTCTGCTCATCTTCCAATGCTGAATGGTAGTTTTTTTTTTTTTCTAGTTCATACTTTTACTGAGGGTATAATCCTTTGAGGTTCCCAACCTCACAGAGGTTTCAGACTTACTTCCTTATATTACACTGGCCCCATAAATGCTCTCTTGTCCTCATATAATGTCCCACACTGGGCATTGAAACCCAAAACAAATAGTTATCAAAACCAACCCCTACTCTCCCCAGTCACCTGCAAGGTCATCTCCAAGGTCAGCTCATTTGCTTATCATCTGGCTTTCATTTATCCCCTGGTTTTTACACCCAAGGGTTTCTCTTTATTCTGAGATTAAATATATTTTTAAAAGACTGTTGTTAGTGTTATTGTTATTGTAATGTTTGGGGGGGCAAGGACTTTAGCTTTCATATACTATGTTTCTCCAGAAGACCAAAGTATTATCATCACTACCAGACAAAAATTAGCTCAAGTTTCTACTGAAAATTGAATCATTAAGTAAACTGTGAAAACATCTATAAAGTGGAGCTGTTCAAAAGAATATTCGCTTACCACTGTGAGATGACAATGCAACTTGCACACGTGTTTTTATGATAGAATATAAAATCATGTGAGTATTTATACAATGAATATTGGGGTAAGTTCAATTAAGAGAAATTCTAAGGCACACTTTATATGGGCCTACATCATTGAGTGTTTAAAGAGCAAGTATTTTTTATGATAATAGGAAAAGGCATATAAGTTAAGAGTAGATAAAAATGTTCCCCTGAGCATATTCAGAAAAGCATGTTAGTCATATGTTTACTTCTTGCCCCCGATTACACATAATTATATAAAGGTAAGAGGAACAAGGAAGAAGAAACGACCATTTTACTTTCAGTTTAAATGGAGTGGTCAGAAGAGCTGCACCATGGGTAATCTACAGTTTCATCAGCAGCACAGAACAGCTCAATTTGAAAAGCAAGTATTCATTAGCTTAATGCAAGGCCAAGCTGTGATTCCCACAGAGTCCTTTTAGGGCAAATCTTTGGCAAACAAGAAAGCAGAGGCAGTCAGGCTGGGGAAAGTAACACTCTAAAGGTTGCATCCACAAAGTTATTTATATAACTCCAAGTGAAAATTAAAGGCTTTAATTAGAGCACCTATTTGAAGGCTCCTCTTTGAACATGCAGAGTTTAGCTATTTAAACATATTATTCAATATTTATCCTCCCCACAGAAAGTAATATCTCCTTCCAGATATCCTGATAATACCATACTATTTCTACTATGACAGCACTTAGCACATTTTGCATTGCAAGGTAATTATAATTCCTGTGTTTCTGCCCCCTCCACTAAATAAAACGGCTTGAGGATACAGACCTTCACTTGTTCATCTTTGAATAGCCAAGAATGACTCCAAACAAATAATTGTTGAATTATAAGTAGTCTTCATTCATTTATTTATTGTGTATCAATTTTCTAAGGGCTCACTATGTAGCAGGCACAGTCCTATGGGCTGGTGAAATAGCCATGAATAAAACAGACCAAAAACCCTGCCATGATGGAGCTTACATTCTACCTGGGCGAGGCAGATTAAAAAAAAATTAGTAAAATGTGTCATGTTAGAAAGTAACAGTGCTATGGAAAAAAAGATAAAGCCTGGTGAGAAACATAACAAGTATTAGGAAACCAGGTATAATTTACAATAGTGTGACAAAGGCAAGCTTTATTAAGAAGACAGTGAAGGGTGATGCATGTGGATATCTAGAGAAAGAACACTCACAGAAAAGCAAAAGGCAAAAGCAAAGGCCCTGAGGTGAAAATACGTCTGCTCTTCCAGGATCAATAAGAAGCTGGCTGTAGGTGGAATAGAGAAATCAGGAGCATGGAGAATAGTAGGGGAGAAGGGCAGAGAAGTGACCAAGAACATATTGTGTACCTTGTGAGTCACTGCAAAGACATTGGCATTTGCATGAAATAAAACACCTGGCACGATTGCTTAATCTCAGATCAACTACACCAAAGCAGTTGTAGTTTATCCTGGAGTGTAGAGTGGGAAAGGACATTTCTAGCAGAGGAGTGACTGATGTGATTTTTATTTTTACAGGATTGCACTGTCAGGATGTGTTGAGGGGAGACTGTAAGGTGCAAAGACAGAAGGAAAACTCATTTGGAGGCTATTACATTAACATAGGGGAGTAATGATGATGCCTGGATGAGGGTTGTAGCAGAGAAAGTGGTAAGAAATCCTCAGTTTCTGGATATATTTCTAAGTTAGAGACAACAGAATATACCGACAATTGGATAGCATAAAAGTTGTGAGAAATACAATTTAATAGACAAAATTCTGATGTGGAGAGAGAAGGAGAGAGAGAGGTGAGAGAGGGAGACAGTCTTTTATTAGCCATTTTTGATCTGCAGCAAATTATTTAGTAGTTTCTGAAGAAAATAAAAAGACGTTTTTGAGTACCTAATATGTGCCAGAAAATATTTTAAAAATTTCACTTGAGTTAAATATTTTTATACTTAGATCAACCAGTGAAGTAGATGTGTTGTTACGTTCACTTTACAGATAGAAAAGCAGATACAAAGAGGTTAAGTAACCTGCTTGCAATCACAGCTGCCACTTCACAGTCAGGATTCAAACCTAAATACTTTACCTCCAGAACCTGTACACTCTAATGGCATTAGCTGATATCTGATACTGCTTCTTTCACAGAAATTACATAATTTCATTGATATCTTTTATAAAATCCGTTTACCAAAGCCGTGTATACACACACGCACGCACGTACACCTGAGTTACAAAACAAAGATATACCAGCGCCATCTAGTGGCCTTACGAATCTCAGTGTGCAGTGGAATACATAGCTCTGTGTTCGGTATTAACATACATAGGACAGCATAATATGCAGAGTAACTGAAGATGCTGTTATAAATATTTGAGAGGAATGGTCATCACAGATATGTTAACTAAAGATAAATAAACGACTTACAATGTCAGCTTGAACACTGACTTTATCCTTTACATATAATCAGTAAAACAGGGTTTTTCTCAAAATGAATGAACATTTATTCTTGCACTTATTTATATATTCATTTACAAATTATATATACTATATACTCTGCACATTCCATACTCAGCACTGTGCTAGAGATCAATGATGGATTTAGTAAAATTTATATGAAAGTCTGTGTCCTGACAGACTTTTGGGGGAAATAAATGCATGTAATATAGTCATGGAAAATCTAGTATAATAAATGCAAAGATAGAGTAATAATGACAAAGAAATAATCGACTTCACTTAGAGTTAGAGGAAGGCTCATAAGAAATGATAATTCTAATGTTTCTACCTTTCATCAACTGCCAGCTACCATTATCTCATCCCAATAAATGTATATTACATCAGTCCATCTGCATTTAAACCTTCAATGCACTGCCACTAGATTTAAAAGTTCATAAATACTACATTTGCCATCTATATGTTATGTTCATCATCTTGATAATATATAACGAGTGGCTTTCTACGGCATACATAACATGGAAAAAGAGACAAGTAGGTCAGAATCCCAACTCCATCACTTACTTGGTTATTTACATGGAACTTGCTACTTAAGCTCTACGTGCCACAATTTTCTCACCTATATCATGGGATGTTTATAGTTCCGAGTTGTAATGAGCTATTATGGTTATTCTAATATGCAGAATCCTGTCTAACAGATAGTAAACATTAAATCTTAGTGGTTAATATAATCATCACGCTCTGCTGCTTAAATCTCCACTATTAGGACCTTATCTCTCTGAACAAGAAGGGACATTGGAATAACTAGCTTTCAAAACATTCAGAATTCCAAATCAATTCAATGTATATTTAGAACTAGAGTTAACTGCATATGTCCTGGTTTTCTCCATTTCAGTAAAGTTCAGTTGGAATGAAAGAACAAGCATATTACCTCCAAACAGGATATTATATTACTCATCCGAATAACTTTACAAACTCTTCCTCTCACCTAAGTTTCTCATATGCCCCACCCCACCCAGCCCAATTAAAGAATCATTGCTTTATGGCACCAGTGTATAATTCTAGTGTGGAAAAAAATGCTAAAAACTACTAAATTAGATGATAATTTGAAACTGGGTATTAACTAGTACAGCACATAAATATGGTAAAGTAACTCTATTTGGAAGAGTAAATAAATTGAAGCTTTAGAAAATATTCACTTTGTAGATGCCAAAATAACATGTTAAAATAAAATTAAAATCCACAATATTGAGGTATAATTTATATAAAACATTCATTTCAGTACAACTTGATGAGTTTTCACAAATATGATAGTTCCAAACAATCCACATCCTTGCCAGTACCTGATATTATCAGTCTTTGCAATTTTAGCCACTCAAAAGAATATGTAGTGTTATCTCATTGTGGCCTTAATTCCTATTACTCTAGTGACTAATGTTAATTAAGCATTTTGTGGGCTTATTTCCCATTTGCTTATTTTCTCAGGTTAACTATCAGTTCAAATCCCTTGTCTGTATTTTTGTCAGGTTGTTGTCTGATTATTGAGTTTTAAGAAATTTTTATATGTTCTGGGCACAAGTGTTTTGTCAGACATGTGAAATGACACCTGTGGTTTTCTTAGAAGAACTGAAGCTTTAATTTTGATGAAGTCAAATTCCTCATTTTTTTTTCATTTATGGATTGTTATTGTTATGTACTATCCAAGAATTCTGTGCTACACTCAAAGATTTGTTCCTATGCTTTCTCCTACAAATTTACAGTTTTGGCTTTTCTTTTTAGGTGTATACTTCTCACATAATGTTAAATACAAATAGTAAGAGCGATATCTTTGCCTTGTTCCCAATCTTAGGGCATGAATATTCACTTTTCACTACTAGGTATCAACTCAACTCTAAAGTTTTTATAAATGCCCTCTATCAACGTGAAGGAAATTCCTTCTATCCATTCTTTCCTAAGAGTTTTTACTATGTGTTAAGCTTTTTTAAATGCTTTTGCTATCTCTATTGATATCATGCAGCTTTTCTCCTTTACTGCTAAAATGAGGAATTGTATTTATTGATTTTTCAAGTGTAAACTGACTCTGCATTCCTGGTCATTACATGTCATTGTTTTGACATATATCCTATATTGATGGCTTTGATTTATAAATATTTGGACACACATTTTTTTTGCATCTGCATTCATGAGGAATATCAACGTGCAATTTTCTTTGCATGTGAAGTTCTTTTGATTTTGTTATTAGGGCAATACTAGCCACATAAAATAGATTGAGAAGTCCTCTTTCAGCTACAGTTTTCTACAAGATTTTGTATAGAGTTGATTTTATTTCTACCCTAAATGTTTGATGGATTTTATCAATGATTCCACTGGGGTTTAGAGATTGGCAAGGTGGGGTTAATTATGAATTCAATTTCTTTAATTAATATAAAGCAATCCAGACTGAGTGTAAAATTCTGTTTGAATTTTCTTTGATAATTTGTATCTTTCAAGAAATTGGCCCATTTCAACTAAATTTTTAAAATACAGTGGCATTAATGTGTTCATAATATTTCTTTTTTCCTTTAATGTCTGTAGTATTTGTACATGCCACTCTTACATTCCCGATATTGATATTTTGTATTTTCTCTCTTTTTTTATCGATCAATCTAATTAGAATTTTATTAACATTACTGATCTTTTTAGAGAATCAGATTTTTACTTTATTGAAAGTTTCTAGTATTTATCAATTTTCTGTTTTATTGGTTTCTGATCCTGTTATTATTTTCTTCCTTCTTATCCTGAATTTAATTTAACTTCTAGGTTTTTTTTTGATGTGTAACCTTAGGTCATTTATTTCATATGTTTTTCTTTTAAATATTTAAAGTTAAAAATTTATCTTCAAACACTGTTTTAGCTGCATCCCACAAATTTTAACATGTTGTATTTTCACCTTCAGTAATTTGAAAGTATTTTCTGACTTCCTTATGACTTATTATTTGATCCTTGGGCCATGCAGAAATACATTTTTTAACTTCCAACTACTTGGGATTCTCCACATATATTTTTAATTTCAGTTTTGAAGTTGATTGTATTATAGTAAGAGAACAAATTTACAAAGAGGCACATTACAAGCCATATTGAAGGAAACATCTCAAACATGTGTTAGCCCAACTATGCTAGGACCACACTACTGGGAAGGAGCTATACAGGTGGGCATGGGAGAGGGTGAATGGGCAGAAGATTGAGAAAGCAAAGAAAGCCCAGCCAGGACAGCATAGCTGGGGAGTTAAGTCCTCTATTTCCATGTCTAGGACACAAAGCATGATCCTAAGGGGAAAGTTGAAGTTTGAGTGTAGGTCATCAAGAGTTAACCACCACACCTACTTGACTTCACCCTCAAAACACCTATGCAAGGTAGAATTGGCTTAAAGATGAGGAAGAGTAAGGGTGATTAAAATTACTTTGCAATTTTTTAATAAAATGTAGTTATTAGGTCTATTGCAGACTCTGTTAGATTCCCTACATGAATATGTGATTCCTTTTAAAAAAGCATTTTCTTAAAATTTTACCTGGGAGAGACCATTAGGAAAAGAAGTCAGTCTTGTATCCTAGATGTTTAAAACAACTTAATAATAGGAAAGATTTTGTGGAAATAATTTCAAGGGCACAGGTTTGTTTGTTTTTACATAAAAGATATTACATTTTAAATTTTTAAATAGTAGAAATTAAAGTTAAAATAGCTAATATTAATCAAGATTCATATCTCTTGATAATGCATATTGAGAAAACAAATAATTATTTTGGGGGCGCCTCTGTGGTTCAGTCAGCTAAGCATCTGCCTTCACCTCAGGTCATAGTCTCAGGGTCCTGGGATGGAGTCCCACATCAGGCTCCTTGCTCAACAGGGAGCCTGTTTCTCCCTCTCTCTCTGCCCCTCCCCTCTGCTCATGCACACACACTCTCTCTCTCTTTCTCAAATAAATAAAATCTTTTTTAAAAAAAAAATCATCATTTTAAGAAGCATAATTACTTGGTGAATTAACAGAACACAGGCTTAGAGTTCCTTTGTCACCAAAAACTGCCCTGGTTCCTGAGTTCCCACAGGAGCAAAGATGCAATTATCACATAATTCTGTGCTGTAAGTCTAATTTAATACTCATCTTCTCCTCAAGTGGATCTTTCCGGTCCCTTCATTTTGACTTATTCACACCGCATATAAAAACACACATACGCAGACCCAGTGGTAACCCCCGGCTGCGCGCTTCTCTTTTACTGACTGACTTCCTTTTCGAATGCGCATTAGTCAGGGTTCTCCAGAGAAACAGAACCAACGTAATATGCATGTATGTGCACATTTGCTTGATAGGTGGCGTGAGCCAGACTCCTTACGGACAAGCCTGGGAAGACGGTCTCTGCACTTGGGGCACCCAGGTGTTTCTCATCACAGGAATCCCCCGCGGGCGCTGGGCTCCCATGGAGTAGCTCCGAGATCCCGCGAGACCGAGACCGGCCTGCCTCTGGGGAGAGTGGTTCACCCCCGCAGTCCGCAGGCCTGGTTCAGCCGTCCTCTGAGCCACCTCTGACGCTCAGCACATCACAGCCCATCCTGGCCTTGCCCCGCCATCCAGACCCACACCACTCCTACATATCAAATGAAAGAAAAAAAAATCTCTCCCTCAATCCCTCTCCCTCACTCGCTCTCTCCCTGTCCAAATCCTGGAGGACCTTATAGCAAGGATATAATACGGAGCTCAAAATTTCTTGTAAGAGCAATGGAACCAGTTCAGGGAGAGTGACGTGTTCTATCCCTGTCCGTCTAGCTAGAGAGAGAGATTTTAAGGACTTAGCTCACATGGTCCTGGTGACTGGCAAGCTCAAAATCCATAGGTAGGCCTGCGAACTGGAGACTCCCCAGGGAAGAGCAGCAGTTCAATTCCAAGGGTGGTCTGTTGGTAGAATTCTCTCTTCCTCAGGGAAGGTTAGCCTTTTCCTATTAAAGCAGTTAACTGGGTGAGGGCCACCCATATTTTGGAGAATAATGCTTTACTCAAAGCTTACTGATTCAAATGGTTACTGTGACCCAACCAAGCTGACACATAAAATTAATCATATTAATGGCTTCCCCATCTCCTGTCACAGTGCTACTTGTCCTTCGTGGTCTAAAAGCGACCTGTTTCCCTAATCCTATAAACCCATTCTGATCTTTTATCTGAATTCTTCTAACCGTTTTTTACTACTGCTTTAGGATCTTATGCTGTGAAAAATGATATTGAAAGCTTAGAAAGTGTGTTAGCTCACATTTTTACTTATGTTATCTCTGGGTTTGTGGAATGTGAATCTCCTTGAAAACAGAGATTCTATTGCATTTCTCCAGCACCTACCACTAAGTCTTGGAAACAGTATTAAATCAAATAGTATTGAATGACTGTGAATTTTCATTCAAAAAGAAATTTGAGCTCCTATATGCATGAGAATCTATTTCACAAGCTCATATGTTTATATATGTATATCACACACACACACACATATATGTGTGTGTGTGTGTGTGTGTGTGTGTGTTATATGTTTTAATCATTGATGTAGCCCCAGTACCTAGAATAGTGTCTGGTTCATATCGCCTGAACAACTATTTGGTAAAGAAATTAGAAATAATCAATGCTGCATAGGAGGGAATTAAATAGAATATAAGTTCTATGGAAGAGGGGATCTTATGCTTCTTGTATCTACTCCAAGCACCTGACACAACTCTAGACATGTATTAATTGTTCATTAAATGAATTGCACTGACCCTAACAAAAATTCAACAGGTTCTCCGTATTACCAGTTACCACCTTATGGAAAAATACTTTTATTTGCTAAAAAGAAAATCCACAATACAGGAATGGTATTGTCAGATTATACTAAATAAAATAGAAATTATGACTATTTTATATTTATTATAATAAAGCTTATTATGCCTCATCAGCATCTTTCACTTCAATTCTATTATTGAATCACCTCAGAACTAAAATATTGCATATTTTTTAAGTAAAACTGAATATACCATATATATTTTAACAAGAAATTTTGTTTTAAACATCTTTCAGATATCTTTGTAACCTTACAAAAATACATCTAACCCATATTTTTTTTAAGATTTTATTTATATATTTGAGAGAAAGAAAGCACAAGCAGGGAGGAGGTGGAGGGTGAGGGAGAAGTAGACCTCCCCACTGAGCAGGGAGCCCCACTCTAGGCTGGATCCCAGGTCCCATCCCAGGACCCCAGGATCATGACCTGAGCCGAAGGCAGATGCTTAACATTAAAATGATCAATTTCATATTTTTGTAATATGTATTCCAAGGACAAACATTCAGCATGCTGGTTTTTCTCCACAATTGTTTAACTTTCAAAATTAAAAGAAAAATGTTAAAGTGGCTATTTGATGAAAGTTCTTAGATTAGTCGATTCATTTACACAAGCTTTTTAGCAATAGTATAACCGGAAACTCCTGCTAAAAAGACACTGTTGCAATTATAGAATAAAATGCATATTTTATTTAAGGGTTAATGTTTCATTAATTCCACACAAGAAAACTAAGAACTCCCAACCACAATGTTTTTAGGTTTCAGTATTTACTTATTTTCATAATGAGATCAACAGAGAAGTTGGTGTTGGGATTAGGGAAAGAAGATCATTTTATATTTACACAACTAGAATGTCCATGTAGATGATGTCTAATGCAGAGATGTGGTTACATCAGTCATTTTCAAACCCTCAAGTCCATCATTCCTATAATCCGTATATATAATATATATTATCAAAGCCAGGCTTTTTACTACATGAAGTGACATAGAAAAGGAAATCCTAATAGAAGACTTTCTGTAATTATCCCATTTCTCTTGTAAAATTGGTAACTAATATAATAAAAGTATTTACTTTTTCATCCATAGGACTTAATTGGTGACCTGAAGGAGAAGCTTTCAGATCACTTCAAAGACGTCATGGTTGGCCTCATGTACCCACCACCATCTTACGATGCTCACGAACTCTGGCATGCCATGAAGGTAGTGGTCTGACACAAAAATATACTGTAATAAGCACAAGGCAATATTTCAGTAGAGAGGGAACTGCCCCGTGATGTTGCTGTATGTGATCAGGGGTAGGGGAAGGAATATCTGAGCAAAAATAAAAGAATGAAAATGCTGTGTTTAGGAGAAGTGATCTTTTTAGGAAGAGGGGCCTCTAGACCCCAGTAGCTGGGATCAGCCTGTTCTTTTGCTGTACAAACTCAGATCCATTGCCCCAGCTCTATGCCAAACTACCAAAAGAAAGAACTAAATAAGCTTCCAGGGCTGTTCATATTCGTCTCTCCCTAGTATGCATTCATATATTAAGCAAAAACGTTCTAAGTCATGTAAACCTCTTTGAATTATTTGTAAAAATTGGACTCACTAAGTAAAAATAGGATACTGAGTCAGAGACAAAATATAGATGACATCTTTGTTTATTTTTGTGACCTTAAGTTACTCCTCTACAAAAGCTATTGCTCAAATGTATAAAAATTTTACTTATGAAGAATTAAAAAAAATTTCCTTACAGGAAAGTCATTTCCATAAAATAAATTGACTACAGATTTGTTAGAGACTTTGTTGGCTACGGAGGGGTACAAAAGACTTTTTACATCTTTCCAAATACTGATACTAAACACCTGCAGAACTGTTGCAATCATTCCAATATGATGCCTGCCAATGACCAGATTACTCAATCTGTGAATAATGTGTGACAGGAAAGAGGAAAGGGGAACTAATTAAGGGAACCTGGATTTTGGCCATCATATTTACAGATGAGAATAGACATTGTATAAAATTTATATGTATTTCAACCAATCGCTTTTTTTTAAGTTGCATATGGCAATACCTACATCTTGCAAAATAATGGGACTACAAACTATAAGAAGAAAGTCTTAGGCTACTGTTTAGATAAACTATTATATTTTTTTCAGTATTACATGGAATGGTAAGGATTTATGAAACTTTCTGGAAGATGTGTTGTCTTTATAATCACTAGCACAGAAAAATAGATGCAGATAGCTATAGGAGACCATAGAAAGTACCCAGTCCAATGCTTAGACAAATGGTACAAAAATCCACATTTAGGGAAAGGCAGGGAGCGGGCCCTGAAACATCCTTAGGAAACTAGGAGACCCAGGTTCTAATTTCAGTTTTCCAAAGAACTGATATTCTAGCAGGAAAAAAAATCAGTGTCATGAGCCTTATTCAAACATCTTTTTCCACATCATTTAGAAATGTCCAGGTTGTTTTATTCTAAATGAAGGAACAAGGTTTCAGAAAATAGTATCTTCCCAGGATCAAGTGGCTAGTAAATAGCAGAGCCAGAACTGAATTGGACCTATCTTTATCCAAAACACACTTTCTTTCTCCTCTGCCACCTCTCAGAATACCAGGAATGTGGTAAACACTTATTATACATAAGATGCACTATTATTCCCAATACAAATGCCTTTATATTTCTCCCTTTCTCTGTATTACAGGGAGTAGGCACTGAAGAAAATTGCCTTATTGATATTTTAGCTTCAAGAACAAATGGAGAAATTTTCCAGATGCGAGAAGCCTACTATTTGCGTAAGGAAATATACATATGTACATATATTTTACACACATATAAACTTTATATTTGTCAAATAACACACAAAATATTCCAGTTTATGTGTTTTTAAAAATTTTCTAAGACATGCTTGTATTCAAAATATTACTCACTCAAGACAAATTAACTAAGTAAAACTGATGATTAGGTTATCAAAACTCAACCGATTCTCTAGACAATCAAGTTAAGCAAAGTTTCCAGGAAAATAATTACAAGTTTCTATGAGGTGAGTGTTTCCATTAATGCAAGCAAGCGCCAGCATCGAGCTTCAGGAGCATTTTATTTCTTGCCCAGGAGAGACCAGGTGTATAGACAAAATAGAGCAAATTAGCAAATTCTACAAATATGGTAACTACTTCATTTTACGTAAATCTAAAATTACTCTGATCTGTCTCAAAATCAGATTTTTCCACATTTTAAAATTAGAAAAGTTAACTATTTTCATTTTCAAAAAACTTTAATGCCTTAAGTTGCATTGCATCATGTATTACCTCTCATTGAATGTCAAGAAACTATTCTAGACAGTCAGCTCTGTTACATTTGAACAAGAACAATGGAAATTTCCCAAAGGGAATGAAGTAGGAACCCTCACTTAAAATATTAAAAGGAGACAAAGCACTTGGAAAAAGTGCTGGGCTGGGTAGCAGTGTACGGAAATAGAATGCAGAATTCCGAGTTTTGAGAATTAGAGAATGTGAAAGGACTCTTGGTGTTGTTTCTCGATTTTGGAATAAAGATAATAGCGTTTTAAGAAAACAGACTTGTGCTATGTTACTGTTAGGTGTCCACATTTCTTTGGTGGACTCTTTAGGTGATTGACTTCATCTGAGTAGAAGGCCATAGAAGACAAAGAAATGTCAACAGATTGATATTTACTGTACTTTCCACTCGAACTGGGGAAATAACATTAACTTATTCAAAGTATGTTGACAAGTGGTTCTATAATAAATCACACCTTTTTTTAACATGGAAGTTTTGTTTTTTTTTTCTAGAATACAGCAGCAACCTTCAAGAAGATATTTACTCAGAGACCTCAGGACACTTCAGAGATACACTCATGAACTTGGTCCAGGTATGAAATCCAAAAATTCACACCATTTTGCACTAGTAAAAAATATATATGTTTCGTTTTCAAAAACTAGGACAGAAAACTCCAGTTTAACAGTTAATTCTGTATAATAATTTTACTGAATACCAGCTACATTCAAAGCACTATAATAGAAACATGGCTTGGATATAGGAACAAACAAATATGAATAATACACCATTTTTATTCTAAAAACGTCTACTATATATGATGATTATGATTATAGACATATACATAAATAATTATATATTATGAGGAAGTTAAAAGATTAAATTCTTTTAAAAGATTAGAAATTAGGATTCTAATTCTATTTTTTAAAACTACTAAACAGGTTGGGTGCATACTAGCTTCTGAGATCCTAGTATGGCCTAGTACCATGGGAGGAGAGACGCATGTTTCTCACTTAAGAAAATACTGTAATATAAATATTCTTATAAGCATATTAGAAAAAAAAAGAGAGAGAGAGAGTTGGGGCATCTGGGTGGCTCAGTTGGTTAACTCTCTGCTTTCAGCTCAGGTCATGATCCCAGAGTCCTCGGATTGAGTCCTGCATCGGGCTGCATGGGCAGCCTGTTTCTCCCCCTCCCTCTGCCAGCTGCTCCCCTGTTTGTGCTCTCTCTTTCTCTCAAATAAATAAATAAATAAAATCTTCAAAACAAAACAAAACAAAAAAATGGGATGCTTGGGTGGCTCAGTTGGTTAAGCGTCTGCCTTCAGCTCAGGTCATGATCCCAGGGTCCTGGGATAGAGTCCCATATTGGGTTCCCTGCTCAGCAGGGAGTCTGCTTCTCCCTCTCCCTCTGTCCTTGCCCCTGCTTGTGCACTCTCTCACTCTCTCTCTCAAATAAATAATTAAAATCTTAAAAAAAGAGAGAGAGAGAATCAAAACTATCAGGTTCTATCTCTCTTTCTAAAGAGCTAATAAGTAGAAATCCAGAATTTGAGTTGAATCCTATAGACTCCCAAGTGCCAGCATATGATCCTCAGCACTGCCTCTGAAAATTCTGTGGTACTGTACATCACCACAAAAGAACACTACTTTAAATTAAAATTAAAATTTGACACTTGTTTTGTTTTTCTACACTGACAACCTGGTACGTAATTATTTCTATCCAATTAGTATTTCTTGAAAACATCCCACATATTATCATTGTAACAATATTTTTAGATACAATTAACCTTTGTTTTATGAATATTCTTAAATATGCCTGTCATCCAATTCAGCAAAGGCATTCAGGAATGTAAAGAGAATCACTGTTCATTTCTTTACTATCAAAAGAAAGTCTCAAAGTCAATAGCTGGGAAAAACGTCTTAAAAACCAGTATTTTGGTTTGGTTTTATGTTGTATGAGTGTTTGTGTGTGTGTGTGTGTGTGTGTGTGTGTGTGTGTGTGTGTGTGCCTTTCTAAATCCCCAAATTTGGGATGCCTGGGTGGCTAGTCCGTTAAGCATCTGCCTTCAGCTCAGGTCATGGTCCCAGGGCTCTGGGATAGAGTCCCATGTCAGGCTTTCTGCTCAGCGGGAAGTCTGCTTCTCCCTCTGCCTGCTGTTCCCCCTGCTTGTGCTCTCTCTCTCCGACAAATAAATAAATAAAATCTTTTTAAAAAATAAATAGAAATCCCCCAAACTTTTCTCTTTATGTCAAGAACATAACAAAGTAGTTGGTAGTTAGCACAAAATTTCACTAAGAACCATAAGTAAGTAGATTTTTATACATGGGAACGTAAAATTAAGAAAAGACTTCATTGCCTTTAAAGAAGAAAGAACAAATGATAGCCCTTTTAGAGAATAAAGGTGGAACAGTGATACCTAGAAAGGCAAAGAAAGACCAAGAAGGAGGGGACTAGCATGAGAATGCTGCCTGAGGACCTGGGGAGCCCAGGGTCCCACACGTTCAGGTGTGGAGTCCAAACCACCAGATGAAAACATGGAGTGTTCTTTTTCCTTTTCTCTGAGCCACTCCTGTACCAATTGCCTCAATGAGTTGCTGGATTTTTTTAGCCTAAACATTTCTATGGCCACTATTGCCAAACTCTGAGATGTTCTTGCTTGTCCTTTAACCTCTTCCAGTTTATCTAAAGTGGTACTGTGGAGTATATCCACTGCGAGGGTGGTATCTCTTTCACAGCTTGATTTGGGCAAGTTTAGAGATCTAGCAGTTTGTTTGCAGCTTGAGTAACCCACTTTTCTTTAATCTGGATTCATGATGTCCTTGAAAATCTAAATACTTAGGAAACTTAGAAGAATTCTAATGTAATTGCTCCCAGGGAATACCATATACAATTTAGCCATACCCAAACTTCTCTCCTAGACATATTTCTTTGCATCCTTTCACTCTCCCTGACCATAACTCTTGTTTTTCACAACATAAAGCCAGTTCCTGTAAGTCCTCTCAGATAATAAATTTAGTCAGATACTTGCTGCAGGGGTGAGTATTAAAAAGTGTTTGCTTTTCAAATCTTCTTCAAGTCCCAGCTCACAGTGCCCGGAATCAGCGGTTTCCCCTTTAAACGGTTAGAGACACCAAATATCTGGACTTGCTCTCTACTCTCTTTTATTTCTGCTTGCACACCAGCCAATTACTTACTGAGCTCATCTCTTTCTTGTAATACATGGCCAAAAAAAAAGTAAAAGTAAATGCCATTTCTCATGCTCACATGGAGACCAGGAGAGGTGCTACTCATCAGATTGCAGCTTTCCTCCAAGAAGTGATTCAGAGACTCAGTCTCTTTCCATCTAGTGGCTAATCTATCTTTACACCTTCCCTCTAACTTCATCATGCCTGTCCTCAATCTACAGAAGCAGAAAGACACTGGAGGATGGTTCATGGGAATTTTTATGGGCCTCGCTGTGATGTCTATCACTTTTGCTCACATTTCATTGGCTAGACCTCCATCAGATAACTCCCCTTAATATCAAGGGTGGCTGTAAAATATAGTCCAGTTGTTTGTCCTCAAAGAAGATAAAACAAATTTGGAGATCAGCTATCAATATGAAAACAAGACTTGAAAAGCTGCAACCAAAACCGGCCAGTGAGCAACAGAAGGAAGAATGAAGACATTTATGGCAATAAGCAGGAAATCTATGAGGATGACTATTTTGGGCACAAAATAGAGGATGTCCCAAAAGATAGCAGTATATAAACGAAGAAAAAAATAAAATGTCCTGCATTATTTCTTAAAAGTACTTTAAAATGTCTTTGCATTTTTATCCATGCTTTATATTTTTTGACATATCCTTATTGTGTCACCATTTTTAATAATCTTTAAAAGATGACTATATGAAAGTTTCTTGGCCCTACTTCTAATCTTACCTGTAGAATGATGATGTTCATCATGCTATATACTATATATATAATATACAATTTTAATTTGAACATATTAACTATATTTTAAATTTTTATACAACTAATCCTATCATGAATAATTAATTCATATGAGATGAACAAAAATCCAACTCCATTTTAATCTTTTATTTCTTCTGTTTTGGTTTTGGCCTTAATAAACTATGTATGTGTAAAAAAAAATCAGTCCAACATTTACCTGTATTTGATTGATTGATTGCTGAGTTGTTCCAACAAGCAAGTTTCAAAAATGCTAATATGAAAGCCAGTATGGGAGTAATCTGTTCCCATCAGGCCTCTGATTGAACCAACACTTCAAAGCCTCCTTCTGCTCCATAGAAATTGCCCTCCTCCAAGCCTGTCTTACGTATTTCTATTCCATCTTACCATATAATGTGAGATGTGTTTACACATCTCCCAGTAGCTTCAGTTTCCCAATCATGAGAACTAAGCCCTATCCAACTTTATAGTCTTAGAACAGGGGTCTATGTATGAAACATGGAAAGCAAGTCAGATTTTTTGGAAATAAATGCTGCAAAGAACAAATTCTTAGAAAGTCTGAGTGAATAAAGTTCAATGCTTGCTGAAGTCAGAGGCTTCATATACAATGGGTTTGTACCAAGGTTCTGGAATGAGCATCATTTGCACACCTGGAGAGGAGGAGGGAAGGTGGTGCAAGGTGAGTGGAAAGATCCTGCATGAGCGTGCTGGCTGGCTCGAAGGACCCCTGCTGAATAGAAAAATTTGTCTGATTAAATTGCTGGCTGAGATGCCAGGCTGACAAGGTTCCTGTAAGCAGTAGAGAACCACAGGGACATTTTTTGGCAGCATGTGAGATGACTGGGAAGATTTTACCTATTATCATGTCTGTGTAAGCAGGAAAAAAAATTAAGTTGCACATGTCATGATAATTTACCACAACAAATAGAAAGAAACTTAGAGTGAGAGCCTCACTTGTGACTTAATTTAAGAGAATCTGACTTATTAAAAATAAAAACTAGTATCCCCTTCTTATCATCTTTAATTCTTAATTCCATTCTCTTTGAGTTCGTATTGATCAAATCAATCAGATGTACCCTGAATATATGCTGAAGTGAGACAAGAAACAATGAGAAGACTCAGCAGAAGGCAAGGGACATGCATTTAGGCAAGAAAAAGCTATTAACTATTCCTCTCTTTTGTTACTCGGATTGTCTTACTGGCCATCTTCCAGCAGGGAGAACAGTTAGAATTCTTGATGTTCCAGCTAAGACTAAAGAATAAAAGGAAACAAGGAAACATTCAGTTTAGGGAAAAAAATACAGAATATCCCCCAGCTATTCAGGAAAATAGACCCATAGCCATATGCTGATGTTTTTTCCTGAAATTACAAATGGAAATATTTACCTTACAGATATTTCTATTTTTTTAATTCTACAAAGCTCTGTTTTTTAAAAAACAAAGTTTTTTCAACATTTCTGAAGTTAAAGTATTGTATTACTAGACACAAGAAAGATAAAAATTAAGAATTGTTTCTACCTTGTCTAGAACCAGTCTGTATACAAAAATAGTTAAAGTGAGAGCATGACTATTATTAATGAATTTTTCCTCTAAGATATCAATGGCAGTGAATTACTACTTCAATTTCCTTCTTTTCTTATTATTTATTTTGCTGTCTTCCTCATTCCGGGTGGATTAACATGTCCAATCAAACACAGGTGGTACGGTTTCCCTTAATACGTGTTTGTTGCACTTAAAAACCTCCTGTTGTACTTCACACCTATTCTGTATGATTGAATTCAAGAATTAATAAATATATTAGATCAGAACACTAACTCTCCATTCGTTGCCAGACAACACCGATTTTAATTCTTTTTTATCCTTTCTGTGCAGTATGGGTGTGTGTGCCCAAGTTATTCTCAGTTTTGAATTAGGAATAAAAATTTCTAAGGAAATCATTGCCGAGGAAACCAAGTATTAACTGCACCAGATTAAGGAGAGATTGGTAATTTGGATTGATTGGATTTCTTCAAATTATTAACTTGAAAAAGGTGGTATAGTACTAAGCAAATCCACTGACTTTTCAGTTAAATTAAAAATTTTTGAAGGCTCCTGGAGGGCTCACTCAGTTAAGTGTCTGCCTTCAGCTTGGGTCATGGTCCCAGAGCCCTTGCGATGACCACCCAATGTCTTATGGAAGTGTTAAATCATTGTGCTGTGTACCTGAAACTAATTTTATACTGTATATTAACTAACTGGAATTTAAACAAAAACTTAAAAAAAATTCAATTTGAAAAGACCATAACTTTTTAATTTTCAACTAATGATGCTACAAAATATAAATTAAAACAACAGTTTTGCTGTCAGAAATTCATATTGGCATAGGCATTGCCCCTAATAAAGGAAAGCCAACAGTCCCATTGTAAATCCATGAGTTGCATCCAAATATCAAACAAGTTCTTATTTTCTTAATATCCAAATAGAAATTTATTTCAATTTATTGATGAAAAATATACATTCTGTGGTAGGAAATAAAATGTATTTTTTTAGGATAACTTTGTATTCCATTAAAGCTATATCACAGTCCAGCTTCTGCTGCCGAATCCTGCTTCCTTCCTCTCCCTTCCATAAGTGATTTTCCCAAGCACACTCCATAATAAATAAGACACGTACTGATCTCCATCTCAGTCAGCTTTCCAAAGAACCCAAAGGCTCTATCCCATCCTTGTAGAGACAAGGACACCCAGGCTTAGGGGGATTACCATTACACATCTACTGAATGAGAGGGACAATATGAAAACAGGCCTAAGTACACTATCATCCCATTGTTGAAATCTAATTTCTCTTACCTTCAACCCCATTTGACTCCACTCCCATTCTACTTCTATTTGGTAAAATGTCAACGGCCAATATTCAAATAACCTCTTAAAATCTCTGTGCCTCTTGAATGGTTGAGCTATAAATCACTTAAAAGTACTGACATCTCAGAATCAGGATTGCAGTGGATTTATTTAAAGCAAAGATTCTTATATTCCAGAAAAAAGGAAAAAAAAAACAACAACACACAGTTCTGAAAATTAAGCATGACAGAAAATAAGTCATGGGGGGAATAATCAGCGAACAATGTTTTCTCAGGGTAATAGGGCAATCAATCTCATTCATAATTGCAGTTCCTTTTCTGTGAAATTAAACAATAACGCTTTATTATTGATAAAGAGTATATGTGAGTATGTGTATTTGTATATATAGTAATATTACCTATATAGACATACGTATTTTAAAACAACACACTAATTTATGTCATCATAAGGTTTTACTTAATTTGGATTATGACTTTATAGTATAAGGTATTATTTATTAATTTTAATTTCTAGAGTTGGAACATTAAATTGTGCTTGTGTGTTTAACTTTGAAATAGCTTTTCAATGTAGTAAAGTTTTCCTTCCAATAGAGAATATCAAAAAGTGAGGGTGAATAGAGACATAGATTTTATAAGAAGCCAAGGAAAATGAATACAGTTTACTTGAAGATTAAATACTTATGAAGCTTGACAGTACATTTCTCTTAAAATGTAAAACACACTTTACAAGTATAAAATAATATGCATTTCACAGAAATTACTTAAATTACAACAGAAAATGGAAGTAAAAAGAGGAATTTTAGTATAATCTCCTTTAATAAGTCTTTTTGAAGATCAGAAGTCTCATGTAATTCATACTGCTTATGTATAAATAATTATGTATAATTAAATGTATATTTTTCTTAGATTTTTTAATATTTTGAAGATTTCCCATTGATTCCCAACTTCTACATTAGTGGCTCTTCAGTTTGGAGCTTCTGATTTACCATTTGGATTAGTAAATCTAGAAGGCTGGAAAAGATAAAAAGTGAATTAGGGAACTAAAAAGTTTATCACTTCCTCTGACCACCATCTGTGGTGTATACCACTTCAGAGAGAATCTCTCTAGACATTCTACCAAAAGGAAATGGAATTCCTTCCTAAAGGTTGTGCACTTTAGACTCATGAGTTCTAACCAGATACCCGAGGGCTACTTCAGTGTAAACAGATTTCTTCTACCCTATAGTTGGGATCACTGTTCTCTCTCTCAATCTCTCTCTGGCTCTCTCTCTCTCCCTATGTCTGTCTGTCTCTGTCTTTCTCTTTCTTTCTCAATCTCCCTTTCTCTCCGTAGATAGATAGATAGATAGATGATAGATGATAGATAGATAGATAGATAGATAGATAGATAGATAGATAGATGATAGATAGATGATAGATAGATAGATGATAGATAGATGATAGATAGATAGATAGATAGATAGATAGATAGATAGATACACTCTATGTAAAACCAGGTGTATATCTATATATCTTTTTTCCTTAGCCATATTATAAGTCAGTTGTATGTCCTTATATTTATTATTTTATCTTCTTGAGATTCAGATTAGAGAGATTTACTTTGTAAATTAAGGAATGTGAACCCATGCTTCTCTCAATTGCCTCCCATACAAATATTCTAAAATTATTCAATTATTGTAATTACATCCACTACTTCCCTCTGCATTTTATTTGATTTTCAGAATCAAAGTAAAGACTGTCTGTAGCTTTCATCTTTTTAACATCATGAAAATCAGGCACACCTCTTTTGTGAATTAATAGAGATTGAGGGAATTGGAGCATAGAAGCCTTAAGATATTCATGAAATGGAAAGTGGTGAAAATTATTGTCATATTTTCTGGGAGAGATTTTTTACTTAATCTTTAAAGTATTTTACAAAAGGGATATTTCTAATAAGAAAATAACTCAGCCAGAACACCTTCTTCTTGAAAAGTAATGCCAATCATCAAATGGGCTTACAACACTTCGTGCATGCTTTTATTAACTAGATTTACAGGAGATCTAATTATCTGTCAAATAATAAAAAATTAATCACTTGGAGATTAATTAACCAGTACGTGCAAATCACACTGGAGATGATAAATGTTTTCACAGAAGGAGTGGAAACGACCCAATTGGATGCTTACTCCTCATCTTAGCTGTTAGGATTTTCCTTACAATGGTTTCTCAAACTTGTACAGTGAGACAAGTTTGTTGTCCATTCTGGGGATGTTATTGCCATCAGATTTCAGGGATTATCTGTAGTCAACTTACCTGTTCCAAATATTTTCAGCTTGATTTTTATTCCCTTAATTTCTTCTTTTTACAGTTTTATTTTGCCCCAACCCAAATTCTGTACTCATTTATGCCATTTCTCTGGCATTTATATCTGTTAAACACACCATGCTGCTATCTTAGGCTTTTTACATGACGAAACCTGCTTGACTTGCCTTGGTGGAAAAAGCTAAATCATAAACTTACTTATTCACATTTTTTAATCTACCAGTCTGCTTAAAGTGCTTTTGGTAATTAACTGCACAAAGAAGTAAACAGACAAGCACCATTTCAAGTTCGATGTCAAAACTTTTATATTTCAAAAAATATTTCAGATACAGAGAACTGCAGAAAATTCTTAAATATTTCTCACAAACTTTGTAAGGGTAAGGGTTTACTTAGCTATGTAGTTTGATTGGAAATCACTAAGAAAATTTCAATGATCCATAAAATTTTCCTACATATACTAACTCATCTTTTTTTTATTATTTAATTCCCGTGTAGTTAACATAGTGTTACAGTAGTTTCAGCTCTGCAATATAGTGATTCAACAATTTCATATATTGACTCAGTACTCAAGATGAGTATACTCCTTGCTGACTAACTGAATACAATAAAAAAAAAGATAAGTGTACTCTTAATCCCTCCCACCTATTTTCCCCATCCCCCACCCCCACATCCCCTCTGGTAACCATCCATTTGTTTTCTATAGCTAAGAGTCTATTTTTTGGTTTGTCCTTTTTTTTTTCCTTTGTTCATTTGTTTTGTTTCTTAAATTCCACCTGTGAATGAAATCATGTGGTATTTGCCTTTCTCTGACTGGCTCATTTTGCTTAGCATTATACTCTCTAGCTCCATTCATGTCATTGCAAAGAGTAAGATCTCATTCTTTTTTATGGCTGAGTAATATTTCATTGTGTATATATGCCACATCTTCTTTATCCATTCATCTGTTGGTGGATACTTGGACTGCTTCCATAGTTTGCCTGCTGTAAATAATGCTGCAATAAACATAGGAGCGCATATATCCCTCCAAATTAGTGTTTTCATATTATTTAGCTAAATACCCAGTAGTGTAATTAATGGATCATTGGGGGGCTCTATTTTTAATTTTTCGAGGAACCATTATACTATTTCACAGTGGCTGAACTGGTTAACATTCCCACCAACATTGCATCAAGGTTCCTTTTTCTCCACATCCTCGCCACCACTTATTTCTTGAGGTTTTTATTTTAGCCATTCTGACAGGTATGCAGTGATATCTAATTGTGGTTTTGATTTGCAGTTCCCTGATGATGAATGATGTTGAGCATCTTTTCATCCATCTGTTGGTCATGTGGATGTCTTCTTTGGAGAAGTGTCTGTTCAGGTGTTCTGCCCATTTTTTAATTGGATTACTTGGGGGTTTTCGGTGTTGAGTTGTATAAATTCTTTACATGTCTTGGATACTAATCCTTTATTGGATATGTCCTTTGGAAATATCTTCTCCCATTCAGTAGGTTGCCTTTTAGTTTAGTTGGTTGTTTCCTTTGGTGTGTAGAAACATTTTATTTTGATGTAGTCCCAATATTTTATTTTTTGCTTTTGTTTCCCTTGCCTCAGGAGACATCTAGAAGGATGTTGCTACAGCCAATATCAGAGAAATTACTGCCTATACTCTCTTCTGGAATGTTTATGGTTTCAGGTCTCACATTTACATCCTTAATTCATTTTGAGTTTATTTTAGTGTATGGTGCAAGGAAGTGGTCCAGTTTCATTCTTTCACATGCAGGTGTCCAGTTTTCCTAATACCATTTATTGAAGAGACTGTCTTTTTCCCATTGGAGAGTCTTTCCTGCTTTGTGGAAGTTTAATTGACCATATAAATGTGGGCTTATTTCTGGGCTTTCTATTCTATTCCATTGATCTACAGAAATCTGTTGCATTTCTATACACTAATAAGAAGCAGCAGAAAGAGAAATTAAGAAAACAATGACACAATTGCACAAAAAATAATAAGATACCTAGGAATAAACTTAATCAAGGAAGTGAAAGACCTGCGTTCTGAAAAATGTAAAACATTGATGAAAGAAATTGAAGACAACACAAAGAAATGGAAAGACATTCCATGCTTATGGATTGCAAATATTGGTAAAACATCTATACTACCCGAAGAATCAACAGATTTAATGCAATCCTTATCAAAATACCAATAGCATTTTTCATAGAACTAGAACAAACAATCCTAAAATTTGTATGGAACCACAAAAGACCCCAAAGAGTTAAAGCACTCTTTAAGAAGAAAAACAAAAGTGGAAGTATCATAATTCCAGACTTCAAGTTATATTACAAAGCTGTAATAATATAACCCATCTTTGAATTCTGCTATCTTAAAGTTATTTCTTTAGCTTTCCTACATTCATTTAGTATTGATTCAATCAGTATTTGTCAAGTGCCTGCAACATGCCAAGCATGAGTCTAGGCAATAGGGAATTGTCAGTGAACAAAAGAGACAAAGACCTCATCAGTGTTTAAGAAGCTTACATTCTAATGGGGGAATAGGAACAATCCAAGAGAAATCTAATGAATAGGTACATTATATAGAATGTTAGAAGGCAGTGAAAGATATGGCAGAGCAGGATAATGGGGATAGAAATTGTTGGGCTGGGCATAGTAGGTAGGTTGCAATATTACATAGATTGGTCAGGAAAATCTCATAGAGAACAGGGAATATGAGCAAACATTTGAAAAGAATGTGCCAGCAAATAGGGCATTTCAGGCACAGGAAAAATAGGGGAAAGTTCTAAGGCAAGGGAATGAATGGCTGACAGTTTTAAAGAATAGCAAGGCCAACTGGTGCTATCTGAGCAAGCCAGGGAAATGTTCTATAGTAGTGATAAATAATGTCAGAAAGGTAACAGGTGATGAAATTGGGTCAAATCTGCGGCCTTGTAAGGACATTTGCTTCTTCTGAATCAAAGGGGGAGCAGAGAATCATTACTGGATTTTGAGAAAAGGAATGATATGATCTTATGCTTTAAAGTATTCACACTAGATGCATTGTTGAGGAAAAGGTAGGGAGATGGTATAGAAACAAGCCTGTAAGGATGCTATATCAACAAAAATTTTGTCAAGATACAATGTTAATTTGGACCTGTAGGAGAGCTCTGGCAGGGATGAAAAGTGCCCAGATTCTGCATGTATTTCAAAGGTAGTGTCTATATTATTTCCTGAGGAATTAGATGTAGGATATAAAGTAAAAAAGAAGGAATAAAATGTTACTCAGTTTTTTAGTCTGAGCAGTGGGAATAGTGGAGTTGTCATAAACTGAGATGTGGAGGGTTATGGATGTAAGAGGTTTTTGAATTGGAGGGCGACCAGGAGATAGATTTTGAACAGTTGTGTCTAATATGTATATTAGAAATCCAAGTGAAGATATTCGGTTGGCAATTGCAATATATGCACCGGACATCAGATGGTAGAGCTAAGCTAGTAATGTAAAATTGGGTATCATTACAACATAGATGGAATGTAAAGCCACGTGAACAGTTAAGATTAACAAGGGAAGGATTGTAGATGCAGAAAAGAGCAGTACCAGAAACTGAGTACTACAACTTTCCAGTATTAAGAAACTGAAAGTAAAAGGGGGACCAATACACAAGACTGAGAAGGAGTAACCAGGGAAATAGAAAGAAGGAAAATGAGAGTGTAGGATTCTGGAAGCCCAGTGACGAAGGCATAGCAAGGAGGAGAGACTGAGCAATTGCATCAAATCCTACTAATAGGTCAAATAAGATGAAGACTATGAATTACCACAATAAGTTTATGTTATTAAAGAAATGGCATATTTCCATAGAAGATATAGTATATTTATTGTTTTTAGTCATTTGTTGCTTGAGTAAATTAAAACCATAAGAGACCGACCAGAGGATATTGTCTGAAAATAATGAGTTCTTTAGGCTAAGGGAAGAGTATAGTAACCAACTCTCAGGCCAGAAATAGCACCGAAATAAAAAGTCATCTTTTTCAAATAATCAGACCTTGAGCAATTCACTTAGTATCTGTAAACCGATTTATTATCTTCAAGATAAGGGGAAAACTATACAACCCTTAAGCCTCCTGCACCCCAAAACTTGTACAATTTGAAAATAAAATAACTCCTAGAATTCTACCACTTAATAAAATTACATTCACACTTAAATGTTGTTTTCTGTTCTTTGCCCGTCTATGTAGAAAGCATATTTTTATACAAAAATATACAGATTTTAAAAATAAGAATTTCATGTGTGCGTTCTTAGTCACCTGATATTTTAGGCAAATAAAATGTGGCAGAAGAAATGTGTCTGATAATTTTGTACCAACTTTCCTCGGTAAAGCAGAGGCAGTGGGGAAAGACGGCATTGGCTGTTCCACAGCGGGCCTGGACCATGGAGCTGCTCACTGCGCTACCAAGAACATTATCAAGTTGCTATAGCATCATGGTTCAGATTTGTTTCTTGCAGAACGTAAGTTAATAGGAAACATTAAAAATGTGATCAAGACAGCTAACAAGAACCATTTGGTTATAGTCTATAACCATCTTTCTGAAAGCAGTGTTTCAAGGGTAATGAAAGTATAAGTAAAGTGGCTAAGCAGGTGAAAAATGCGAAGCTTAATGAAGATAAACCCAAAGAAACCAAGTCTGAAGAGACTCTGGATGAGGGTCTACCAAAATGTATAAAATCTGTTCTTATAAAGGGAGATAAAACCAACTTCCCAAAAGGGGCAATGCTGTTCACTGCTGGTATACAGAAACACTACAGGATGGGACTGTTTTGATACTAATATTCACAAGAGTTCAAAGGAGAAGAAAAAAGCCATGCCTTTAAGTTTTAAGGTTGGAAAAGGCAAAGTCATCAGAGGATGGGATGAAGCACTCTTGACTATGAGTAAAGGAGAAAAGGCTCAACTAGAGATGGAACGAGAGTGGGTCTATGGAAAGAAAGGACAACATGATGCCAAAATTCCACCAAATGCAAAACTCATTTTTGAAGTGAAATTATTGGATATTGATTGAAATAGCCATGCTTCGGACTTAAAGACATCAGCAACAGTAAAACATGACCTTAAAGAAGCTTATGTAACTAATTAGAACTCGTTACTATTTTAAGGGAAAAGTCAACTGGAAAATTCAAGAAGTTGGATATTGTTTATTAGATACCCCAACTTTTAAGATATGTAACTCATTATAAGTCCCTAAAGTGTGAAATATTTTACTACATTTGTGTAAAATATTGGTTAAGGAAAACTAGTTTTCCTTTTATCTCATGTTGTAAACTAAAAGGTTCAATAAAAATGTACACAGTGTCTTGAAAAAAAAAAGTTTGTATCAATTTTTCCTTAGCTGGATACCTCTAGGTAATACACAACTTCTAAGTTATGATTAAACATATTAAGTTTTCCAGGGCTACAAATTTACTCACAAAAATATGTAGTTTATTTCTCTATGAATAAATTGATATGCTTCCAGCTTTGGGTGAACAAGGAAAAAAGCCTAATATTTAATTTAATATAGCAAATTTAATCCATATGGTACTTTGAATAGTCAATGTGAGTACATGTTCAATATCATTTACACAGTTATTGAGTTAAATACTCAACTCTCAGATTTCTGGCGCTCCCCTCTCCTTCTTACCAAGAGAACACTTGGTGGAGAGACATTTGTGTGTGGTTTAGGAGACAGCTTTATGAGAGTGATAGTGCCTCAGATCATGAAGATATTTTCTGCATCCTTGCTCATATTGGCTATGGAATGGTAGTTCTGGACAACTCTGCACACGTAGCTGATAAGATATAGATGTGCGGGGTATAGCATTTCTCAATATCAGCTTCCAAATCATGCAGCTAGTTAATTTATGACCCTTTTTCTGTCTCAATCTGGTCAGAGCCAAGTAACCTTCTATGATGGTTTAGCCCCATCTTTACTCTCACTGGAGCTGTAGAATCCCCCTAAGTTCTAGGTCCCACATGGTTTACCAATGTGGTCTATTTTATAGCTCTTGGCTACTAGAACAATCTGTCCCTGCTATGGTCATAAACATCTCCATCTGTCAAGCTCCCCAGCCAGGTTCTCAGCTGGCTTGCAAGTTCCTCCATCAAGAGCAGATAAGATATTTGGGAACCATTAATGCTACTTAGGGATTGAGATCAAGAGAGTTGTATTTAGGACCTTCCTCTGCCTGATCTTGCTATATCACTGAGTTCCTTGCAATGTGGCTATTTCCAGAATCCAAAATGATGATAGGAGCAGAAACCACTGTATTCTCAGTGTTCTCTCAGCATAGTTAAAAAAGAAGGAAGGAAGGAAGGGAGGGAGGGAGGGAGGGAGGGAAGGAGGGAGGAAGGAAGGAAGAAGGAAGGAAGGAAGGAAGGAAGGAAGGAAGGAAGGAAGGAAGGAAGGAAGAAAGAAATCCTGATCCAAGGAAAGAAGAAAGGAAAAGGAACAAAAAGCAAACAAACCATCACAAAAACTATAAACCTGGTTCCAAAGAAAAAGAAAGAAGAGAAGAAAGGAAGAAAAAAAAAGCTTCATCCAAAAATGAGAAAAGGAAACAAACAATTGAACAAAAAACTATAAGCCTGATTCCCAAGAAAAAAGAAAAAAAAGTTTTAAATTAAAAATAAACTAATAAATAAAAAATAAAAAAGA
>NC_048222.1:89583805-89603595 GCF_002007445.2 Ailuropoda melanoleuca | reverse complement strand
GAGGGAGGGAGGGAAGGAGGGAGGAAGGAAGGAAGAAGGAAGGAAGGAAGGAAGGAAGGAAGGAAGGAAGGAAGGAAGGAAGGAAGGAAGGAAGGGGAGAAGAAAAAAAAAAGCCTTTCTTCCAGATCTCAACCCAAGGGAAACATTAAATGAACTGTCTGATCTCATGTCTCTCCTAACTCTTCCCCTCACCCCTTTTAGTCATAATCCTTGCAGACCAGAAGCTCCTGCACTGGCTAGCCCTCCTTCCCTCCTGTTTGCAATGGACATCTCTGATCAACTTGGCCATGTCTGTTCTTTATGTGATAAATGGGGGGGAGTGGTGGGCATGATACAAATTTGTAAAATACTCTTACTCCACAAAATCTGGATTTCATTATTATTTTATTGTTGCATGTATCCTATTTGACAAGTTAGGAACTGAATATTAACTCATTCTTTCTCTCAGCCTTTTCACTCTAACAATGTTTAATCCTTCTGTACTACCCACTGCCACGCTTTGGATGTTCAGTTGGATGGAAAGAAGATACTGCACAGAAAGTCAGAAGAGTGAAAAACATTTCAATGTCTTTGAAAGATTACCACTGGTCCGAAGAAAAAACCCACATTTTTGAAAAGGACCTATGTTTCCTATAGTATTCAACAAATGTAGACTAACTCCAAATAATGATAGAATTTTCTTAGGAATTACCAATGTATTTGGTGCTTCAAAGATTTTTGTCCCAATAATCCTATATGGGTTTTTAATTTAAAAAATTTACGAAGGAAAACCTGTGTTTATTTTACAGGGAACCAGAGAAGAAGGATATACAGACCCTGCTATGGCTGCTCAGGATGCAATGGTAACTAGAACCAGATCTCAAAGTGACTATGAAAAACCTTTGTTAAAACGGTCTGGGGTGATTATGGGGCTACTTCCTAGCTGTATGATGTTTCAGGTCCTGTGGGAAGCCTGTCAGCAGAAGACAGGGGAACACAAAACCATGCTGCAAATGATCCTGTGCAACAAAAGCTATCAACAACTGTGGCTGGGTAATTATTAATCAAGTTTCTTTTCAGCTACAAAACAGATAGTATAATGGAAAGCAAGTAGTTAACTGGAAGGGGAAAAAAGGGAAATGTTGCATATAGAGGAAAGCCAGTTATTACAAAGGTACTTATTTTGAATTACATTTGCACAGACAAGTCTCATCTAATGACATTACTAAGGAATAAAATTTTCTTATAATTTTATTTTTTCCAAAAACAATTATATAACCTTTAAATACTGTATCTTTTAGAATCATCCCTGTTTCTGACGGAGAACTTATTCAAATAAATCAGCTGTTTTCTATTAGGCATATTATATGTTTTCTTGAAAAGAATATAGTAAACATGGTTTAATTAGTCCATTACAAGTCAAGGAAATTATTATTAATGTTACGATCTGTGTGAAGCTGCCATATTTGTCTTAGAGGTGCACTCACATTAGTTTGCACATTGTTTGGCTTTTATACTTTTCTGTTTCTTTTAGTTAAAAAAAATGTTTTACGTTTTTTCTACATATATAAAATGCTATAAAAATTTATAAAAGACAGCCAACTCCAGTTCAACCTGTACCCCTATACTTTATTTACTTTCACTATTTATAGCAATCTAATCAATATTTATATTTTAAATTTATAATACGTACAAAATCTCCTTTGAATTATATCAATTTGTTGAAGTTTTCCAGGAATTTCAAAATATTTCTGGGCAAGACATAGTAGATGCCATTAATGAATGCTATGATGGATACTTTCAAGAGTTGCTAGTTGCAATTGGTAAGTAATAATTTATTTGGTGTACAGCAGACCTTTCATTCCACAATAAACGCTGATTAGCTCTGATTGAATTAAAGATGCATGACTTTGCTCTTCATTGAGTCACTTTCCCCTGAATTTAATTATTCAGGAAGGATGTTAACTCTATAGAGGAAAAGTACGTTAGCTACTGACTGATACAGCGCACTAAACTGGCAACTTGATAGCTTTAATGAACTAATACCCTTCTCTAACAGCTGGTTCAACTTTCATACTGGGAAACATTAATTCTCAGATACTCTCTCAGGTAATGGGATCTCATACCTTTAAATTCATTTTATAGGGGCACCTGGGTGGCTCAGTCAGTTAAGCGGCTGCCTTTGGCTCAGGTCATGATCCCAGGGTCCTGGGACCGAGCCCCGTGTCCAGCTGGCTCCCTGCTCACCAGAAGTCTATTTCTCCCTCTCCCTCTGCCCTTTCCCCACTTGTGCTCTCTCTCTCTCTCTCTCTCTCTCACTCTACTCTCTCTCAAACAAATAAAATACTTTAAAAAAATAAATTCATTTTATATGTACTGATTTCCATTCCCTTATTAAAAAGCAGATAAGTGCTAGAAATATCGCTTCCTTTTCTCCAAGAGGAAGAGGTTTTTTGTCATCATCTTTAATATTTTGCCTTTAGGGGTAAGTTCTACCATAAACAAAAATTCACCAAGTTGTTACTCGGTAGTGATTTCTGCAGGCTATTGTGGGAGACATACCTACATCTCTTTCCTAAGAAAAGATATCTTCCCATAAAGAGGAAAACAGTGGTAGCTATCCGTAACAACTACTATTAAACTACCCATGCTGTACCTTGTGCTGTGCTAGGACTTGACAGCATACACTGTAGGAACTACAAATGAAGGGTCTTTGTGAAATGTCCCCATAGAGAACACACATCAAGTAATCACTTATATTTTTTGAATAAATGTATATTATGATTTTCCAGTCCTAGAATAGCACAAACATACACGGGCATTAGAGATGGTAGGGAACAGAATTTTTATAGCTTAGCTTATAAAGGGTTCCATTAAAAAGGTTTGGTGGGTTCTTTGAACTCCTTAAAATAGTATACAATATGTGAACATGCATGTGTTTTTCTGAGAATATGGTGCATTTATTTTGGCTAATTCTCAACATAATTTAATAACCACGTATTACATCACAACTCATTTAACAAACAAGGCCCAAGAAGGTTAACTGACTACTTCAAAGTCTATCAACTAATGAGCAACAAAGTTATGACTAGAACTCATGTCATCTGAATTTCAAGATAACTGTCTTTCCACTATAGACCACACCACAAACAAAGCATTGGGTGAGAGGAAATAGTAGACATAAGAAATACCAGAAAACAATTTAACTGATTCATTCATTTATTCAAGAAACATTTATTGAGTCATCTACTATTCTGGCCATTGATTTAGGCCCTGCAAATGGAACAGTAAAACAACAACAAAAGCTTCTCCTCCTCAAAGTGTCCACATTCTAGCAATGACTCAAGAGTGCTATGAGGTTTACAGTTATAAATAAAAATAAAAGATGAAGGCATGGTCTTACAACCTAAAATTATCATTGGAACTATAGAGAAAACACTGTTGTGATGACTTTATTTTGCCCAAAAGTTATAGCCTCACATATGTTACTCACTTATTTATTAATTTATTTACTTATTCAAATACACATTATTGAATGTCAATCATTCAACTGATCTCCATCAAGGACAACTGTTCACTAGGCTGTAGGTGGTTCTAATGCCATAATGGTTTTGATTAAATGACTCCTAACACTGGTCCAGGCCCCTTATTGCCCATCCAGTTGTTGGTTTTTTTGTTTGTTTGTTTGTTTTTTGTTTTTGTTTTTGTTTTTGTTGTTGTTGTTTTTAAAGACACCTCAGATTTGGGGTGGTTGGGTGGCTCAATTGGTTGAGCGTCTGACTCTTGGTTTCAGCTCAGGTCATGATCTCAGGGTCATGAGATCCAGCCCCATGTGGCAGGCTCCATGATCAGTGGGGAGTCTGCTTGAGACTCTCTCTCTCTGTCCCTCCCCCCACCTACTCTCTGTCTCTCTCTTTCTCTCTCAAATAAATTTAAAAATATTTAAAAAGAAAAGAAAAAGGCCTCAGACCTATTCACAAGTCTCCAAGGGATTAAAAATAGTGTTTGGGAAAATGAATCAGTTGCATATTGAGTTCTATAATAATAAAAATCTTATAATAGTGGTGATAACCTGGGTCTCTTTGAAGCTTTATTTAATTTTCAGATAAAAGGGGCACATTTTTCTTCACCAGATGCTGTGAAGGAACTAAGAAATCTCCAAAGATAGAGATAGACTAAATGAAAATCTGAATGAGTCATAATATTGTTGCTTTACATTTTTCTATAGGTTATGGCTTTACCGCTATTCTACCCATTGAAATTTTACTACAATGTGCAATGAGGGATTCCACATAGGACTCAAAAAGTTTCACTCTCCCAGGATTTTAACAGAAAAAAAAAGTGTTTTCATTGTTTCCCAAATTCTGAAGAAAATATATATTGTCACTCTCAAACTTTCTTTTTTTTTCTCTGATTTTTCCTAGTTCTCTGTGTTCGAGACAAACCAGCCTATTTTGCTTATAGACTGTATAGTGCAATCCATGTAAGTATGGCCCACATTTTTTTTAAATTTCTCCAGAAAATCGTGTCTACTTTCTCAAAGCACTGGGTTTACTGTTTTTATTTAAACTTTTTTGAACTTGTATGCAAATATATTCATTTCAAACAAAATATGATCAAGTGAAAAAAATGTATTATACACCAAAATGAGAACGACCAAATAAATAATGTTCTGCTTTCTACATCAAATTGAGTTACCTGAGAAGTATGACTCCATGGGTCCTATCTCCACCATGTGCTTTAGTTCTTCTTAGCATATGAAGAAACTGGCAAATCCAAAAGCTTTTGGACCCTTACTTCATACTTAATTCAAGTACAACACATATAGTATCAAGCAGGAAATGTCATAACATTTTAAGTCCTTAGTAAGAAATTGCTACATTTCTGAAATTTAAAAACATGAAATAATGCAGTGGTTATTTTTAGACCTAAAATTTTTTTTAAAAAGTACTTTAAAAAGAGATGGCTAGACAACAATAAACTGTAAATCTATTTTATGAGAATGTTGATCATAGTTTAGTGTGATAGTCAATCACACATCCTTTGGTGCATTTATTTTAAAGAAACAAACACTTAAATGCATGAGACAATTCACATTTTATCCATTATGTGCATAACACATTTTTAGGAAAAGTTCTGATACAAATCATTATACATATTATCATAGCTTCAAAAACTCAGAGGAAATTATTTTTTTTAAAGGCAGTAATACAGCAGTTTTAAGAGTCAGTGTTTTATCCTCAAAGCAATTTTTACAGACCAACTTATTAAAAGTAGCTAGCATGCTGGGATAATATGATAATAGTTGAGAATATTTCTATTATATATCTTGTGTAAAGAGTATTTTTTATTTATGTACAAGAACCAAGCTATATATCCTCAGATCACATATCCTATGCTCACAGCCTTCTGCTTCTATGTTATTCTATTTCCAAGCAGAAAAAGTTGACTTGATTTAAAATTTTTTTTAAATTCTTTTTTTTAAAGATTTTTATTTATTTATTCGACAGAGATAGAGACAGCCAGCGAGAGAGGGAACACAAGCAGGGGGAGTGGGAGAGGAAGAAGCAGGCTCATAGTGGAGGGGCCTGATGTGGGGCTCGATCCCATAACGCCGGGATCACGCCCTGAGCCGAAGGCAGACGCTTAACTGCTGTGCCACCCAGGGGCCCCTGATTTAAAATTTTTTTAAATAATGTATTGGGCAATGCTATGGAATGATTTCAACAGTGCCCTTCTCCAAAAACAGAATGAAGGTTCACTTGTGAATGACCATGGGGAAATAAGCATAATTAGTCTGATTCCAAATCTGTCCAAGTTGAGGGCTACTTATTCTAATAATAAATAAAAATTCTATTCCTTCTGTGTGTGTTTCAATGCAAAAATGAAGATACACGTACTCACAACTGGCTTGAAGGTGAGAGGAGGATTGTATATTCAAATAATTGAATTTTTAATATATGATGACCTCAAATGTAAAATATTGGTCAAAGCTGTTACACTACCCCTAACCAAAGTAAACTACAGGTATTTTTCTCTAGTGCACTCTAAGTGAATGATGTACAACTTAAATATGGAAACTTGGGTAAATCATTTAACTTAATCACCCCAAATTATGAAAAGAATGCTTAGAGGTCTATACCTAAAACATTCAGACATCAAAAAATTTATTATGTTCAATATATATATATATACACACATATATATATGTGTGTAAAATATATACGTATATATATTATGCCCACTGGCCACTGGATGTCCCCATTACTCCATTTGAAAAGACAAATGGAACTTGGTTTATAGAGCAATATTCTTTCTGGTGCTAGTATACAGAAATTGATTTTTGTATTTTTCACTATTTGAGTTTAAATCCAAAAATATTTCAAATACCTGGCATTTTTATTTTTACAATTTTTAGAAATAGACTGTAAAATAAAAATGTAATTGCTGTCTCATTCAGACATATCAATGTTCATCTAACATTATCCCAAACCCACCTCCCTCCCTGGCCTAGAAAGAGCACATGATCAGATCTGCATTTTATAATGAAGGGTGAGGGGCGCCTGGGTGGCTCTGTCATTAAGCATCTGCCTTCGGCCCAGGCTGGGATCAAGCCCCGCCTCAGGCTTCCTGCTCTGCTGGGATCCTGCTTCTTCCTCTCCCACTCCCCCTGCTTGTGTTCCCTCTCTCGCTGGCTGTGTCTCTCTGTGTCAAATAAATAAATAAAATCTTTATAATGCAGTGTGAGGGAGACAGTGTGAAGGCTGGCTAGGCTAAAAGGAACTATTACAGAATCAGGAAGGAGACAGTGTGAAGGTTGGCCAAGTGGTGAAAGGAAGGAACTATTGCAGAATCAGGGTGAAATGATAGCGCCAGCATCAAGGCAGTGACACTGGAAATAGATATTATGGGACATTTAAGAAGTAAAACAGAAAGGGGGCCCAAATGCTGATGTAGGAAGACCCTGAACTCGCCTCCTCCCCCCGACATACCAAATCTACACGTACATACAGAGCAATTTCTCCTGAAGAACTGAAGGCCGAACAGCTTCTGCACAACAAATAATGAAGGGTCCACACAGAGAAGGTAGGAGAGTTGGAGACATAATAACCTCTACACAAAGACCTATAGTAGGGAGGGATATCACTGAGGCACCTATGCGCAGACTCACCTGCCCTGGGCACAGTGAAGAAACAGCAGTTTAAAAGACAACTAGACTATAAGTAAAGGAAATTCATTCATTAACCTTAAGACACCCACCAAATGGGTGAGGAACTGTCGGAAGTCTCTATCCCTTACACCTGCCAGACTAGTTATTACCAAAAAGACAAGAAATTACATGTGTGGCAAAAAGTGTGGAGAAAAGAGAATCCTCATACACTGTTGGTGTGAATGTAAACTGGTGCAGCCAATATGAAAAACAGTATTGAGTTTCCCGAAAAACTTAAAAATAGAACTACATAAAATCCAGCAATTCCAGTTCTGAGTTATTTATTCAAAGAAAACAAAAACACCAATTTGAAGAGATATAAGTCCCTCTATGTTTATTGTAGTATTATGTACAATAGCCAAGAAATAACCTATGTATCCATCAATAAAGAATGTGTCACACACACACACACACACACACACACACACACACACACACACACTGGACTATTAGCCATTAAAAAGAATGAAATCTTGCCATTTGCAACAACATGGATGGACCTAGAGGGTATTATGCTAACTTAAATAACTCAAAGAAAGACAAACACCATATTATTTCATCTATGTGTAGAATTTAAAAAGCAAAGCAAATGAATAAACAAGACAGACTCACAGTTGTAGGTAACAGTTGGTCACTGAGGGAGAGGGGTTAGGGAACAGGCAAAAGAACTAAAGGGGATTCAGAGGTACAAACTTCCAGTTATAAGATAAATAAATCATTGTGATGTAACATTAGGGAATGTAATCAATAATATTGTAATAACTGTATGGCAAAAAAGAGATTGATGGGGATCATTTTGTAATGTATAAAAAGACTGAATCACCATGACGTACATCTGGAACTAAGAGGCAATAGTATGTCAATTATACTTCAACAAAATAAATAAATAAAGCAAAAGAAAGAAGTCAAATGGGTAGAATACTTCACCCTCTGTACCCTGTATGAGAGAGGGAGAAGTCTCAGAGGAGGCTGGGAGTCTGACTTGGACACACCCCAATCGCCATGCCAGTGTTTGAGGAGTACAGGAGAAATAAAGAATATGAGTCTATATTAGATAGATTAACTTTAAGGTACTGTTTTCTAATTTTTTTCACTCCTTTTCTGTATCTTTTAGGACTTCGGTTTCCATAATAAAACCATCATCAGGATTCTAATCACCAGAAGTGAAATAGATCTGATGACCATTAGGAAGCGATACAAAGAGAGATACGGAAAATCCCTGTTTCATGACATCAAGGTAGATCTCCTACACATATTTATTTTGACCCAGATTTTATCCTTTTTGAAACTGAAATAAGAGCTTTGATTTAAGTGCCTTCGTGTTAGAATCTAAAAAGTTAACTATTCTGACAAAGATGATCCACTTTAGTCCATCAGACAGTCTTTAGAGCATCAACAGGTGCTAAATGAGGAAATTCCTTCACCTCAGTAACAGAATTTGTTTCTCTTTGGTGTGTTTCAAACAAAAATTGTTGATGGAATCACGTAAAATATTCATTCCCTAATTGTGTAATTGTGCTTTGTGAGTTAAATTTTGAAGAATGATCAGTATCAGGAAAAATACATTTTGCAATAAGGCCACACTAATTATGAAGAGGCTTCTTAGATCAGTTCAGCTCCTATTGTCATAGAAGGTAGGGCACCCAGTCGAATCCCATAAACTGATAACTTGGAGGAATTTAACATTGATAGTTATGTAAAATTCTATGTAGCCCTAGCCCTTTGGCCCTTGAAGGGCAAAGCAGCAATGATTCAGAAGTAAACCAATTTCTTCATTCTAATATGTCTAAACTTTAGTCAGGATTTTGATAAAGCCTAGCAAAGAATTATTAGAATATACAGGGCTACGTATGTAATTTTTGGCACCCAATCTAAAATTAAAATATTTGACCTCTCGTTCAAAAAATTATAAAGAATTTCAGGGTGGTATTAGCAGAGCGTTAAACCAAGCACAGGGCCCTGAGAATATATCTTACCTTATACTTTGCACATAGCTAAGTGCTGTTACCTGTTCACATTACTTTCCACTGAAATTTTCAATTGCATAAACAAGCTTTTTCGTTTATTAAGAGTGATCCAGACGCAACTTGACAACCTAAGGACCAAAAGACCATAAAAAAACCCAGAAGACCCTATAAGCCTTTGCACAGCCAAAGTGGTTTCCAAAAAAGGCATTGCAGCAGTTAAGAGAAATTTTATTCCTTTGTTTTGCTAAAACTCTCTTCACACCTACCTACAAAACCCTAAACTTTAAGTGGCAATAAACATTTTTCATTGAGAAATACATGTCATAACTCATTTTCTAAATGAATAAATGAATTCTAACATATATACTGCAATTAACCAAGCCACCTCAAAGTCTGCATGTAATTAATGTAACTTACTATATGCATTTAAAACAATGAATTATAATTGCATGACTTTGTGTAAGAAAACATTATGATAGTTGATTTTTTTTAAGATTTTTTATTTATTTATTTGACAGAGATAGAGACAGCCAGCGAGAGAGGGAACACAAGCAGGGGGAGTGGGAGAGGAAGAAGCAGGCTCATAGCGGAGGAGCCTGATGTGGGGCTCGATCCCATAACGCCGGGATCACGCCCTGAGCCGAAGGCAGACGCTTAACTGCTGTGCCACCCAGGCGCGCCTTGATGGTTGATTTTTAACATAATTTTTATAATTCCATATATTTCTTACTATTATTGTTTGAAAAACTTAGAAACTATAGAAGACCATAGAAAAAAGATAAAAATTGCCCTTATTCTCCACCACAGACATTCAGTAATGAAACGTTGTTGTAGGTGCTGTGTTTTTAAAAAAAATATATAAACATTAATATGTTTTACTACATAAAGGAATACTTTTATTGAATCATGGTATTCCACTGCATAAGTTATAAAATACATAAACTACCCCACATTATTAAGTATTGCTTTTTACTTTTTCACTATTATACATAATGTTGTCTATATTTTTGAGTGTAAATTTTTGTGCTCACCAGTAATTGATCATTATTTCCTTAGGATATATTTCTTAAAGAAGAATTATTGCATTAGTGAGTATAAACATTTTTAAGTCTTTGGAGGTATATTGTCAATTTGCCCTCCAGATTCTAAATTGATTTATAACAATAATATTAGGACACCTCTTTTAAAGTTGAGGAGATTTAATTCTACCATGAGTTATTCTTTTCATAAATACACATTAGGGTTCAATCAACTTTATATAAACCCTATTCTATTGACTATGACCATGGTATTATTTTTCAAAAACTTCCACTGGGAATATTTCTCAGGACATATTAAATCTTTTTTTTAATTTTTTTTAGTATATTATGTTAGTCACCATACAGTACATCCCTGGTTTTTGATGTAAAGTTCGATGATTCATTAGTTGCGTATAACACCCATTGCACAACGCAATACGTGCCCTCCTTACTACCCATCACCAGCCTATCCCATTCCCCCACCCCTCTCCCCTCTGAAGCCCTCAGTTTGTTTCTCAGAGTCCATAGTCTCTCATGCTTCAAAATCATTAGCCATCAGGGAAATTCAAATCAAAACCACACTAAGATACCACCTTATGCCAGTTAGAATGGCAAAAATTGACAAGGACATACTAAATCTTTAGATGAAAAGAGTCAACAATTTTAGAAACGCTAATGGCCCATGGATCTTTCTCACTGTAATTCAGAGGAATCATGCTTCTTCTTAGAAATACTATGACATTTTATTTCAAATGCATTGTTTGTTTGTTTCAGAATTTTGCTTCAGGGCATTATGAGAAAGCTCTGCTTGCCATCTGTGCTGGTGACGCTGAAGACTACTAAGTCAAAAGAAGCATTTGGAAGACACAGCATTCCTATTTACAGACATGTCAAAATACAGAGTTTGTGAGAAGTTTGCATTATTAGAAACATGATAGCAAAATTATAGAATCATATTTGCTCTTGTATCTTTAAAATCATTCTAAGCCAAAGAAAAATCTATTGATAAAAGTATATGAGACTGGATTTACACTTATCATCCAAATCAGCAATTTACTAAATGGAATAGTAAAATAATGGAATAATAAAAATAATTTCATTGAAATATATTTTATTTAAATGTGAATTGTCAATTCCCTTCAGCAAGAAATCTGCTTATAGCTGTCCTTAGCATGCCTGGGGACAGGGAAACATCGGTGTGTGGCCAACCCCCTTAGAGAAATTTTCTAGATTTTTGTGCAAATGCAATGAAGCCAAAGTGAACATCTAAAGCTGCCTTTATTTAAAAGAAAATGAAGATATAAAACAGCAAAGGGCAGCCATACAGATACTTGTCAGGCTTCAGTATGTAAGAGACCTGGATGTAAAAATGTGTGTGTGTGTGTGTGTGTGTGTGGGTGTGTGTGCAGATGTGGGGGGTGGGGAGGGTGTAACCATTCTGGTCAAGGCAGTTTATCCTTAGCTAATTTTATTTTTTTAATGTGAGTGCCTAACCAACCCCATATTTGCCCATGCAATGACAGAAAAATCATTGCTCATTGTTTTTGTCTTCCCTTCTTAACATCACCATCAAAGCCATTTGGAAGTTATTATGAACTTTGTACCATCAGTAAAGACTGGCCCCTTGTGCATCTGAAGATTCAGTAAATTAAGAGCAGCAAAGGAAAAATACTGAGGTCAGATTTGGGAGAGAATCTAGATTGATGCCACAAACTAGCCTAGAATGAAAGCAGAAACAGAGATGGTGAGTCCACAACAGAGGGCTCCCAATATATGCAAAGGAAAACACAAAACCCAAGATCACAGGAAACGGCAGTTAATGAAGTCAAGCAAGGAAAATGAGGACACATGCAGCAAATCTAGATGACCTGGTGAAGTTGATAGGAGTGCTCTGTTCCAAGAGCACCACATGGAATGTTTTGGGGTTTTTTGTTTGTTTGTTTGTTTTTCCCAATAACCTGTAGCCCAGTCCCTGTAGATCTGTCTTCACCAGTCTCAGGAGAAGAAAACTGTATTTAGAACCTGTTTTCTTACAGGCGAAATGATACATGCCATTTAGAACACAGTGATTGGGCACAACATGAAACACTTAAGAATAATTAGACTTCTGAAATCACTTTCAAGATGTCAACTTACTGCTATGTTGTATGATGTTATATCATTTAAATTGACTTTGATTTTTATCTTTAAAAATATATCTTTAAGATTTCAGTCAAAGGTAGTAATTATTTCAGATATTTAGCATAGCTCTTCTTCCAGATAATTTTTTTAGATAAGAGTTTTAATACAAGAAAAATGTTAGAATTCCTACTGAGAATTTAGATATTTAAATAAAAATTTTTCTTGCTAGGACATTTTTGTGTAAGTAGTTCAATAAATTGTGAAATTTATACTTTTGCTAGGTAATAACCTCTTATTTCTTTGGTAAGGCATGGTGTTGTCAAATCAAAATCTGGACTTCTATAGGGAGGGATTTTATTTGAAAAGACTAGTGCAATAAGTGGGGAGAGGGGCTGCAATAGGGAAAGAGGGGCTACTGCAACAGAGAGAATGTTCTGACTGTGAGATTTACAGGGGTCTCAAGGGTCAGCCGGAAAAGGATTTTTAATTTATAGGGATGAATAAACAAGGCTAGGAAGAATCAGGTGTGGGGGAATGGGATGAATTTGTGGTGTGATTGGACAATTCATCTGGGAAAGTCTTTGGTTAACATTGCCAGTAATTGATCTGAGATTGGACAGTTGATCTGGGACTATTGATCTGGGAATGCCTCCAGTTAGTTTTCAGCAGGAGCTAAAGGGTGGATTAAAGTCCAGGGACCTCTGGGGAAGGAAGAAACCTGAGTAAAATTTAGTCAAGTTAGCATGTATTTTGTCCAGATCGGTCAGGAGGGGAAAACAATTCAGCTAATCATTTATGAGGCAAAGAACAGGAATTTGAAGGATGTGTTGGGGATTGTTATTGGTAAGCAGGGGGTCATCTGAAGTCTTATCTGAGTCATATAAGAAAGAATGGTTCTATGTTATAAGCCATTTTCTGAAACACAAAAGGGTGGGAAAATTTCTTAATCATCTCTGTTTTCCAGGATCACAGTGCTTGGGTAAAGATTAACACTGTCAATGTCTTTTTTTCCAAAGTTTTGTCTTGAATGCTTCACTTAGTTGTTTAAATGCCAATACAACATTATCATCTTTACCATCACATAATTCACTTAGTGAGGTCCTGTGAAAAATTAAGTGTCTAAATTGTTATTGTTGTTATTTGTGTTTAATGATATTTAGCTGTTCATATCATCTTCAAATGTTTACTAGACCTGATGGACTGAATAACAAGTGAAATATCTCTGATTAAATTAAAAACATCTCCCATATTTAACCTATAGGGGAAAAAAAAACATTTAAAGGAATAAATCTGCTTTTGGTGTGTTGCCAATCTACAGTAAAGGAAAGTAAATTACCACTGAATTGCTGGCCATTCCAGAGACAAAATGAAATCAGATATGGAAAGACTGCAGAGAGGTGTTTGTCCATTACATTCAGTATTTTATTATGCTCAGTTTAGCCCTAAGTAGGTTAAACTTGTAAAAAGGCTAAAAATTTAGCTAAGAAAATATGACTTTTAGTGTTCTTATATAATAGCATGTAATTATTACCAAAGTTAAATATTTCACATATGCTAAAAACAGTGCCAAATATGTGATGTCACTGAAAATGGCAGAGTAGGTTGCTGTAAGGGCCCATCCTTCCACAGAAGCATAAAAATAATCATGCAAAAACTGTCAGAATTAACTTTTTCAGAACTCTGGAAAATAGTAATTAACTCTAAATCAAGAAAAAAGTTACAGAAAGTAGGAAAAGCTTGTGACATTTTTATTTGTTCTTTCCCCATCCTCCTCCCAGCTCAGTGACAGTCTTGAAGACAGCAGCCTGTCTCCAAGGTGGACTTCTGGTTCCTTGTTCTAGAAGGAGCAGACCTGGCTTATTATCAAAGAATATGTTTATCTGTCTGTTCTGTCTGGGAACTCCCTAAAGGACCAAGGTGAGGCACTTGTCTTTGTTTTGTCCAACTCAGAACTCACTCAAGGAGGAAAAATCATAAGACAAATGAACCACTTGCAGCTGTCTAGGGCAAAAGATTACAGCTGAAGCAGTACCACTGAGTAATGAAAGCCTGTGAAGAAAATTTGGGAAATTTATATATTCCCCATATATAGGGTGATTTAGAAAGCCAGGTACATGCCTAAGGCAGGACACACGGCTAAAAACACTTGAGAAGATCCTAAGCTTTCAACTCACTGGTCTCTAGGATTAGTCCAAACAGAAAGTGAAGGGAAAGGCAGAGTTGTAAATGGTCTAAGTGTTGAAAGGGGTATCCCAGCACAGAGCCAATCTACAAAATATGGAAGAAAATTTCTTTTTAATTCCTCCTCCTCCTCTTCTCTCTTTCTTGTTCATTCCTGTGTTCAAAGAAATCTGTCAAAACAGTAGCTGAATATAAGCTAAAGAAACAAGGACTTCAGAGACCACATATGATGAAGAATATAGACATTATAAAAATTGTTTAGAAAAGTCACTAAACAAAACTACAGCTACAATGAACAGCTAGAAACAAAAACAAATGGTAAGAAAAAAAATTCTAGAATCACCACATTATAATATTCAAAACATACAGTTCTCACATTAGAGAATTGACAAATACATGGAAATTAAACAGCAAATTGAATATAACATACAAAAGAATAGTATTCAGCTAGAAAAAGGAGTGCAGTACTATTAATGCTATAACAGTTATGAACCTTGAAATATTATAGTGAAAGAAGGCAGACACAAAAGGTTACCTATATTGTATGATTCCATTCATATTAAATATCCAGAGTAGGTCAATCCATACAGACAGAGAACAGATTGGTAGTTTCCAGAGGTTTCAGGAATGAAGGAATGAGAGAATGGGAGTTATTGCTTAATGGGTACAAACTTTCCCCTTGGGTTAATGAAAATGTTTAGTAACTAGATAGACTTGGTAGTTGCACAACATTATGAATGTACCAAATGTTGTTAAATGGTTCTCTTCAGAGGGGTTTATTTTATGTTATGTAAACTTCAGCACAATAATAACAATAGTAAATCATATTTTAAAAATAGTCCAAAATAATTTGGATCTTAATGACCTCTTTAATTATTGCATCTTAAAAATATTCTCGTGTCATAATGTCATAGCACATTAAACAAATTACGCAAATATGTCTATAAAGAACGTTAAAATAGGGGCGCCTGGGTGGCACAGCGGTTAAGCGTCTGCCTTCGGCTCAGGGCGTGATCCCGGCGTTCTGGGATCGAGCCCCACGTCAGGCTCCTCCGCCATGAGCCTGCTTTCTTCCTCTCCCACTCCCCCTGCTTGTGTTCCCTCTCTCACTGGCTGTCTCTATCTCTTTCAAATAAATAAATAAAATCTTAAAAAAAAAAAAAAAGAACGTTAAAATAGAAAAGGTCATACCAATTATCCTCGGTCAGTGCTAACACGGAACCATGTCAGTAGAAGTCCAGTAAGTAAGCATTCAGTGGACACATTGTTTACATGCTCATCAACTGTTCGTAATATGGCCTGTGGATATGCAGAAATTTAAGCTTGGTTAGCATTTTTCTTTTGAGATATACCTTAATCTATAAAATTAGCTTACTGTGGTTCATTACATATAGAAAACTAAAACAATAACCCAATACATTTTAATGAAATATTGTCAAATACACCATGTATTAAGATGCTCCAAGCTTTAAATGACCAAATAAAATCAGTAAAAACACCAATACTTAAAATATTAAAACTATTTTTGAAATCACAGAAAATGTGTCTCTAATTTATTCAAAATTTGAAGCTACATAGTTACTTTTCTAACCTCAGAAATATACTACATTTTTAATCCATTTTTTAAAAAGATTTTATTTATTTATTTGACAGAGACAATGAGAGAGGGAACACAGGCAAGGGGAGTGGAAGAAGGAGAAGCAGGCTTCCCGCAGAGCAGGGAGCCCGATGTGGGGCTCCATCCCAGGACCCTGGGATCACGACCTGAGCCAAAGGCAGACGCTTAACGGCTGAGCCACCCAGGAGCCTCTTAATCCGTTTTTCTTGAAAAAGTATTTGCGAGCCCACAAACTTATGTTGGTATCAGATACACATAAAAGTAATAGTGCTTGTTCTTCCCCTATCCATACACACCTATTTTTTCTTAAACTCTTTTTCAGGATATAATTGTCTGATTACGGCAAATGATATGAGTACAGTCATTAGAATTTATTTCCTATCAATGTGCTATGGATACGCTGTCAGGAGTCCAGCGGGGGGGGGGGGGGGGGGGGGGGGGGCAGCGTCATTACTCCCAATCATGTGGGGCAGTAAACAAAGTGTTTCTTATGTTAGTTTAAAAAATTAAAGTATTTTATATGTATTTATTGAGTTTCTACTCTGGACCATACACCATTTTTAGGTGAAAGGATCATAAACGAGCACAAACTGCCCTCAAAAGACTTACAGCAGGGCTTCTCAAATGTTTGTGCATTTTGGACTCACTAGTTTTGAGGTGGCTCCCAAGGCTCATCATTTCTAGCAGGTGACACTGAAGTTGTTGGTCTTTGGTTCACACCTGGAGTGGCAAGGGCTTATGGTGTAGTAATTTACATAGCAAGATATAATTCATACATGATGATTAATTGAGAAACTAACATTCTTTTCTTTATCTATATCAATTCTTTTTGTTCTAAAACTACTCAAATAGTTTTAAAAAATTTTTTTTCCACTTCAATACAAAGTACTATTATTCTGGAATAAGAGTAAGATGGCTTTGTTATACTAGACACTTTGCTAGTATTACAATGACATAAAAATTATTTTCCTTAAATGAATAAACAGGATAAAATAAAGCTACACACCAAAATTCACGTACATCACTTACCACATTCATATCAAATAAATCTTGATCGCTTACATTGGGCAGGCAAGCAAACGGGAAGATGGCTGTTCTATTTTCAGTCCCAGGCAGCAAATGAAAAACCAGTTCAGAGTCTTCACATTCTTTACCAAAGAAGTCTAATGAGAAACTAATTAGAAAATCAAATAAATGAATTGAAAACAGTTCTATTAAACACAAATTATTTAAAACAAGTTATATTTTTTATGCTACTATTACTAGGCAAATTAATGTTTAAAAATGGAAAATATTTAAGATGAAATTTTGAGAGTTATATTGCTGGATCATCACTGGGAAGTCTTTTTTTTCCTCCACTAAACTCATTCTGGCACGTGCTAGTGGCATTATTTGTAGTCATCCGCTGGTGCAGTTGGATAATTCCATATCTATCCACTCAGAAATTAGATAGACACCATTTGCAATGTAAGAAACATGCTTCATTGAATACTACTGGATCTCAGGATCTCAGGTCAAGAACCAGCACCATCCACTTGTCCTGTAAAGTATGTTTCATTGTCAGCTAATTCTTCTGGAGATGCTATGAAGCTACAAAAACTGCAAATTTTCTCATAATAGAGTTAAAACTGACATAATTACCTGCTTTCTTATGGTCACTCTCATATTCTAACAGAAGGGAAGAAATTCCTGCTAGTTACCAGGAGGCAAAAGCAATAGAGGAACATTTCTAGCTCTTGTCAAACTCACTCCTGTCACCCCAGGCCTGAGTGGTGAGTTTGGGAGAAGGAGTTATTGTCATTTGATTCAATCATTCTCTCTCTGTGTCTTCCTCCTCTCTTCCTTCCCCCAGTTCCTCCTTCCTTTCTCTTCTCTTCTTTCTCTGACGATAATACACTTGGCTCTGTGTGTTCATCAGTTCTCTTTGAATGACCCACTGCCTCTCTTCTGTTGCACTCTACCTCTTTGTCATGGTTGTTCCTCTTCACTCGTCTACTTTGCACTGTGTCTTTTTTCTGTCTCATTCTCTTTATATTTCTCTGTTAATCTCTATGTCTGGCTCACTCTGTCTTTTTGCCCATATATTTGTCTCTATTTCTATTTCTGTCCATCTCTCTTTGCCTTTCTGTGTTTGTGTCTCATTTCTTTCTTTTTTTTTTAAAGACTTTATTTACTTGTCAGAGTGGGGAGGGTGCAAGCAGAGGGAGCAGCAGGCAGAGGAAGAAGCAGGCTCTCCGCTGAGCAGGGAGCCCAATGCAGGAGTTGACTTGAGCCAAGGCAGAAGGCGTCCCACTGTGTCTCATTTCTTTATCTCTCCCTCCTTCTCTTCCCTGATTGTCTGTCTCTGTGTCTTTGTTTCTCTCTCCATATGTAGCTCTGCCTTTCCTACCACAGTTCCTTGTGTCTTCCTCTGTCAGTCTTTCTGTCTGTCCCTTTCTCTTTGTCTTTCTCTCTATTTCAGACCCACCTCCCACTATGAAGATACACGCTTGTATTTTCCCTATTATGTAGTAAAGTAGAAGACAGAATCTAAAGAGGGGGCCACTGCTGTTTTATTTAGGAGACAGATAACTGCAGTTTCACTCAGGGCTATGCTTTATAAGCCACATTTGACTGAGAAAGAAAATAATGCTAATTCAGCTTCATCCATATCACTTCCACGTTAATTGTTCTGTCAATCCCAACTTTAGAGGAGAAACACAAGGGTTTAATGTTTGACCCTTAAGCCCCCAAAATTAAATGCATGACTTGGATTTATTAATAAGAAACTCTAAATTTTTAACAGTTACAATCATCTGATCCTGTTAACCAGCTGGAATTAAAAGAAAAACTTTAAAAAAAAACCAAAAAACTGAACGAATCGTCTGATTGTTTTTGTTTTAATTAGATAGAAGTGGTGGTCACACAACATTTTTACCATATCAAATGCCCACAGAATTATATACTTTAAAATGATTAATTGTGGTTTTGAGGAGGAGGTTAAGATGGCGGAGGAGTAGGGGACCCCTTTTTCAGCCAGTCCCCTGAGTTGAGCTGGATAGGTACCAGACCCAGGAACATCCACGGAATCAGCCTGAGACGCAGGAAGATACATCTGGATCTCTACAAATGAACATCTCCAGCACTGAGTATCGAGGTACGAAGCGGGGAGCCGTGAAACCGTGCACAGATATCGGAAGCTAAACAGAAGGGGGAGGGAGCCGCCGTGTCAGGGCGCCGGGAAGCAGTAGCCACCTACACAGGGGAGCGGACAGACAGCAGACCCGCACGCTTGAGACAGCAGACTGAGAAGGGAGCTCCGGGAGCGCACGCGGGACGGCTGGCGGTTGGCGGGCCACCTGCACGGGGGAGCAGGCGGACTCGCGGACGGCACCCGCGAGACAGCAGACTTAGAACGCGAGCTCCAGGAGCCTGCGTGCAGGGCGGCTGGCGGGCCACCTGCACCGGGGAGTGGGAAGACCGCGGACCCGCACTCTGGAAACAGCAGACTGAGTCCGTGAGCCGGGAGCGTGCGCCACCAAGCATCTCACGGAGCTACGGAGCTCCGGTGTGCTCACTGAATCGAGGCTGAGACCGGGAGCTCCGGGAGCGTGCACGGGGCGGCTGGCGGCTGGCGGCTGGAGGGCCACCTGCACGGGGGAGCAGGCGGACTCGCGGTCAGCACCCGCGAGACACCAGACTGAGATGGGGAGCTC
>NC_048222.1:89440320-89583389 GCF_002007445.2 Ailuropoda melanoleuca | reverse complement strand
CAGTCAAAACTAGAGGCTCTGACGGCCAGGGTCACCGAGGCAGAGGAACGCGTTAGCGAATTGGAGGATGGGTTAGTAGAAGAAAAAACGAAAATAGAAGCTGGTCTTAAAAAAATCCACGCCCACGAATGTAGATTACGGGAGATTACTGACTCTATGAAACGATCCAATGTCAGAATCATCGGCATCCCTGAAGGGGTGGAGAAAAACAGAGGTCTAGAAGAGATATTTGAACAAATTGTAGCTGAAAACTTCCCTAATCTAGCAAGGGAAACAAGCATTCGTGTCCAAGAGGCAGAGAGGACCCCATCCAAGCTCAACCAGGACAAACCTACGCCACGGCATGTCATAGTGCAATTCGCAAATATTAGATCCAAGGATACAGTATTGAAAGCGGCCAGGGCAAAGAAATTTCTCACGTACCAAGGCAAAGGTATCAGGATTACGTCAGACCTGTCTACAGAGACCTGGAATGAGAGAAAGGCTTGGGGGGGCATTTTTAAAGCTCTTTCAGAGAAAAACATGCAGCCAAGGATCCTTTATCCAGCAAAGCTGTCATTCAGAATTGATGGAGAAATAAAGACGTTCCAAAATCGCCAATCATTAACCAATTTCGTAACCACGAAACCAGCCCTACAGGAGATATTAAGGGGGGCTCTATAAAGGTAAAAAGGCCCCAAGAGTGATACAGAGCAGCAAGTCACAACCGATACAAAGACTTTAAAGAGAAATGGCATCATTAAAATCATATCTGTCAATAATCTCTATCAATCTAAATGGCTTAAACTCTCCCATAAAACGCCACAGGGTTGCAGATTGGATAAAAAGACATGACCCATCCATTTGCTGTCTACAAGAGACTCATTTTGAACCCAAAGATGCATTCAGACTTAGAGTAAGGGGATGGAGTACCATCTTCCACGCAAATGGACCTCAAAAGAAAGCTGGAGTAGCAATTCTCATATCAGATAGACTGGATTTTAAACTAGAGGCCATAGAGAGAGATACAGAAGGGCACTATATTATTCTTAAAGGAAGTATTCAACAAGTGGATATGACAATTATTAATATATATGCCCCCAACAGGGGAGCAGCAAGATACACAAGCCAACTCTTAACCAAAATAAAGAGACATATAGATAAGAACACAGTAATAGTAGGGGACCTCAACACCCCACTATCAGAAATAGACAGAACACCCTGGCAAAAACTAAGCAAAGAATCAAAGGCTTTGAATGCCATACTCGACGAGTTGGACCTCATAGATATATATAGAACACTACACCCCAGAACCAAAGAATACTCATTCTATTCAAATGCCCATGGAACATTCTCAAGAATAGATCATGCTCTGGGACACAAAACAGGTCTCAGCCAATACCAAAAGATTGAAATTATCCCCTGCATATTCTCAGACCACAACGCTCTGAAATTGGAACTCAACCACAAGGAAAAACCTGGAAGAAACTCAAACACTTGGAGGCTAAGAACCATCCTGCTCAAGAATGACTCGATAAACCAGGAAATCAAAAAACAAATTAAACAATTTATGGAGACCAACGAGAATGAATACACAACGGTCCAAAACCTATGGGATACTGCAAAGGCAGTCCTAAGGGGGAAATACATAGCCATCCAAGCCTCACTCAAAAGAATAGAAAAATCTAAAATGCAGTTTCTATATTCTCACCTCAAGAAACTGGAACAGCAACAGAGGGACAGGCCTAACCCACTGACAAGGAAGGAGTTGACCAAGATTAGAGCAGAAATCAATGAATTAGAGACCAGAACCACAGTAGAGCAGATCAACAGGACTAGAAGCTGGTTCTTTGAGAGAATCCATAAAATTGATAGACCACTGGCAAAACTTGTCCAAAAACAAAGAGAAAGGACTGAGATTATTAAAATTATGACTGAAAAGGGAGAGGTCACGACCAGCACCATTGAAATTGCAAGGATTATTAGAAACTTTTATCAACAGCTATATGCCAAAAAACTAAACAATCTGGAAGAGATGGAGGCCTTCCTGGAAACCTATAAACTACCAAGACTGAAACAGGAAGAAATAGATTTCTTAAATAGGCCAATTAACTATGAAGAAATTGAGTCAGTGATAAACAACCTTCCAAATAATAAAACTCCAGGCCCAGACGGTTTTCCTGGGGAATTCTACCAAACATTCAAAGAAGAAATAATACCTATTCTCCTAAAGCTATTTCAAAAAATAGAAACAGAAGGAAAGCTACCAAACTCATTCTATGAGGCTAATATTACCTTGATCCCCAAACCAGGCAAAGACCCCCTCAAAAAGGAGAATTACAGACCGATTTCTCTAATGAATATGGATGCCAAAATCCTCAACAAGATCCTTGCTAATAGAATCCAACAGTACATTAAAAGGATTATCCATCATGACCAAGTGGGATTCATACCTGGGATGCAAGCATGGTTCAACACTCGCAAATCAATCAATGTGATACATCATATCAACAAGAAAAGACTCAAGAACCATATGATCCTCTCAATTGATGCAGAAAAAGCATTTGACAAAATACAGCATCCTTTCCTGATTAAAACCCTTCAGAGTGTAGGAATAGAGGGTACATTTCTCAATCTCATAAAAGCCATCTATGAAAAGCCTACTGCAAGCATTATTCTCAATGGGGAAAAGCTGGAAGCCTTTCCCTTAAGATCAGGAACACGACAAGGATGCCCACTCTCGCCACTATTATTCAACATAGTACTAGAAGTCCTTGCAACAGCAATCAGAAGACAAAAAGGGATCAAAGGTATCCAAATCGGCAAAGAAGAAGTCAAACTGTCTCTCTTTGCAGATGACATGATACTCTATATGGAAAACCCAAAGGAATCCACTCCCAAACTATTAGAAGTTATAGAACAATTCAGTAAGGTGGCAGGATACAAAATCAATGCCCAGAAATCAGTTGCATTTCTATACACGAATAACGAGACTGAAGAAAGAGAAATTAGGGAATCCATCCCATTTACAATAACACCAAAAACCATGCGTTACCTTGGAATTAACTTAACCAGAGACGTAAAGGACCTATATGCTAGAAACTATAGATCACTTTTGAAAGATATTGAGGAAGACATAAAAAGATGGAAAAATATTCCATGCTCATGGATTGGAAGAATTAACATAGTTAAAATGTCCATACTACCCAGAGCAATCTACACTTTCAATGCTATCCCGATCAAAATACCGAGGACATTTTTCAAAGAACTGGAACAAATAGTCCTTAAATTTGTATGGAACCAGAAAAGGCCCCGAATCTCCAAGGAACTGTTGAAAAGGAAAAACAAAGCTGGGGGCATCACAATGCCGGATTTCGAGCTGTACTACAAAGCTGTGATCACAAAGACAGCATGGTACTGGCACAAAAACAGACACATCGACCAATGGAACAGAATAGAGAACCCAGAAATGGACCCTCGGCTCTTTGGGCAACTAATCTTTGATAAAGCAGGAAAAAACATCCGGTGGAAAAAAGACAGTCTCTTCAATAAATGGTGCTGGGAAAATTGGACAGCTACATGCAAAAGAATGAAACTTGACCACTCTCTCACACCATACACAAAAATAAACTCCAAATGGATGAAAGACCTCAATGTGAGACAGGAATCCATCAAAATTCTAGAGGAGAACATAGGCAACAACTTCTATGACATCGGCCAGAGCAACCTTTTTCACGACACATCTCCAAAGGCAAGAGAAATAAAAGATAAAATGAACTTATGGGACTTTATCAGGATAAAGAGCTTCTGCACAGCCAAGGAAACAGTCAAAAAAACTAAGAGACAGCCCACGGAATGGGAGAATATATTTGCAAAGGACACCACAGATAAAGGACTGGTATCCAAGATCTACAAAGAACTTCTCAAACTCAATACACGAGAAACAAATAAACAAATCATAAAATGGGCAGAAGATATGAACAGACACTTTTCCAATGAAGACATACAAATGGCTAACAGACACATGAAAAAATGTTCAAAATCATTAGCCATCAGGGAAATTCAAATCAAAACCACACTGAGATACCACCTTACGCCAGTTAGAATGGCAAAGATAGACAAGGCAAGAAACAACAATTGTTGGAGAGGATGTGGAGAAAGGGGATCCCTCCTACATTGTTGGTTGGGAATGCAAGTTGGTACAGCCACTCTGGAAAACAGTGTGGAGGTCCCTTAAAAAGTTAAAAATTGAACTACCCTATGGCCCAGCCATTGAACTACTGGGTGTTTACCCCAAAGATACAGACGTAGTAAAGAGAAGGGCCATATGCACCCCAATGTTCATAGCTGCATTGTCCACAATAGCTAAATCGAGGAAGGAGCCGAGATGCCCTTCAACAGATGACTGGATTAAGAAGCTGTGGTCCATATATACAAGGGAATATTACTCAGCTATCAGAAAGAACAAATTCTCAACATTTGCTGCAACATGGACGGCACTGGAGGAGATAATGCTAAGTGTAATAAGTCAAGCAGAAAAGACAATTATCATATGATTTCTCTCATCTATGGAACATAAGAACTAGGATGATCGGTAGGGGAAGAAAGGGATAAAGAAAAGGGGGGTAATCAGAAGGGGGAATGAAACATGAGAGACTATGGACTATGAGAAACAAACTGAAGACTTCAGAGGGGAGGGGGTGGGGGAAGGGGATAGACTGGTGATGAGTAGTAAGGAGGGCACGTATTGCATGGTGCACTGGGTGTTATATGCAACTAATGAAGCATCAAACTTTACATCGGAATCTGGGGATGTACTGTATGGTGATTAACATAATATAATAAAATAAAATAAATGATTAATTGTATGTTATATGAATTTTACCTCAATTAAAAGAAACTTAAGAAAGAATATTGCCTATTATTTGTCACTTTTTTATTTACTTGTCCATTTTCCTAGAAGTTGTATTAGTTTCCTAATGCTGATGTAACAAATTACCACAAACTTTTGGCTTAACATAATCTAAATTCGTTATGGAAGTTCTGGACCAGAGTATAGTCAGGCCTGTGTTGGCTCCTTCCAGATGCCAGGGGGGAGAATTTATTGCCTTGCCTTTCCCAGCATCTACAGGCTGCAGCACAGTCCTTGAACCTTCCCACGTTCCAAGCCAGCAAGGATCAGTTAAATCTTCACCATATCACACCTCTCTGACTCTGACTTTCCTGCCCCTCTCTTTCACTTATAAGGACCCTTGTGATCATATTGGATCAATCCAGAAAATCCAGTCTGCAATGTCAGTTCCCCCTTTGCTACATAACATATTCACAGATTCCCAAGATTAGGATCCAGACATTTTGGGGGGGGGGAGGGGGATTATTTTGCCTACCACAGAAATCATCCCAGAGGAAAACACAGAGGAAAAAATAATTATACTCACCCCTCTAAGTCCCAAATGCAGGCAAATGCCCTGGAACACTCAAGTTCTTTTCCATGAAGTTGAGTCATTATTAGTTAATTTCTTATTCCATGGTTGAATAAACTGACCACTTTCTCTTGTCCTTCACAAGCCTCTACATACCAACATAATAATCTGAATAAACCAAATTTCAGAAATAAATTCAGAAATAAATAAACCAAATTCAGAAATATGAATAAACCAAAGCAGCCCTTACTGCTCCATTTTTTTCCTCCTTGCTTCTGGAAGTGAGGGAAGGGAAATTCTGCCACCTTTCCATTTTCTCTGAGCGCTCCTTCTCTCCTTTTCATCTTGGGGGGCTTAGTATATCCTCTACTTCTAATGCCTTTATTCTACCTGGCATGCATTACAGAATTTTCCCTATATTTTTGTTATTTTCTTTTTCTTTTATTCTATCTTTTCCTCAGAGACATGGAAAATACCTTCTTTGTTGCCCCCCTATAGTACTCAGGGAAATATAAGACACTAATGACCCTTAATAAATATGCCAAAATTCCTTTTCATATATTTTCAACATTATCCAGATTTGAAAGTTTAGTTAAGAACGCCAATATCTACTAAAAGGCAAATAGCATCAATAGGAGAGGATATATTCTAGAATAAATTTAGACCATGCAATGAACTGTTAGCTTATAATGACACTAGAAAATATAGACATATTTTACACATATAGTGTCAAGTCAAATCCATGGTGGTTTCACTAATTCCAAATAATATAAGAACTTTCTGGTATAAAATTTCTAGAGCATAGATCTGAAAGATTGTTTCCTGTGTATTTTATTTGCAATAGTTTTGTCCTTATTTTCTAAAGTTTAGCTTTACAAAATATTTACCCTTTTTTTTTTTTATTGACTTCACCTTCTGTTCACGTACATTCCACAATCTTACCAGTTTTTGACAGAGGTAGTTGGTATGCTTTTTTCATATCAGCCAACTTAGAAATTGTTAGGAAGAAGGAACCAAGATTCTTTTGAACTCTGTTGTGTTCCTCAATCACTGTAGCAAAGTCCTTGAGAAGATCATCTAGAATTACCTGGGAACAATGATATGGATGAATGTAAATACTCAAAACAAAAGCAGAGGCTTATCGAAGTCTGTGAGGCAAGAGTCAAAATATATTTTTTTAAGTCTGGATGGAAATATATTTCTAAGTATGAATTTTATTATTCATAGGAAAGTATAAATATAAAAATTAAAGGGACATAGGGTCATAGAGATTTTGGTATATAGTATTCCCTTCCAGTCTTGTATATACAAATTTATGATGTAGTGTTCAGTTTTATGGTCTAATATTTATGCTTAACATTATATCTGGAGCATTTGCCATGTCACAGCCTATTATTTGCGAAGATGAATGTTAGTGGCTGTACAATACAGCCACACATAGGTATTCTAAAATTGATCTAACCTTTCCTTTATTGTTGGATATATAGGTAGCACCAGTTTTTAAATATAAATAAGTATGATATGTTATGGACTGAACTGTGTTCCTCAAAAAATCATGTTGAAATCCCAAACCCCAGTATCTGAGAATGTAACCTTATTAGGAAATAGGGTCGTTGCAGATGTAATGAGTCAAGATGAGGTCATATTAGAATAGGATGGACCCCTAAGCTGATATGACTGGTGTCCATATAAAAAGAAATTTGGACACAGAGACATGCACACAGGGAGAGCACCGGGAACATAAAGGCAGAGATTGGGCTGATGTGACTACAAGCCAAGGAAAGTCACAAATTACCAGCAAACCGCCAGCAGCTAGGAGAGAGGCAGGGAATATTGTCCCTCAGTCTTCAGAGGAAACCAATCCTGCCTGGACTTTGGGCCCCCAGAACTGAGAGCTTACAGATTTTTGTTGTTTAAGCCACCCAGTCTGTGGTGCTTTGTTACAGCAGACTTAGGAAATTATTAAATAAATTTTTACATCATTTTTGTACCTTTAATTATATAATTATTATATATTCTAAGAAGTAGAATCACTATATTAAAGAATATTTTAAAGGATATATCTATTTACAGTCCTATCAATATAACTGGCAATTGCAATCTTTGCCAAATTAACAAATGAGCTATAGTATCTTGTGAATATCTGTTTTTTACTGTTAGATTATTTTACATTTTATTTTCTCTGTAACTTTAGAATATGAGAAAACTATACATTTTATTATACCTATTTTGCATTTGAAGACTTACTAAACTGTCATTAATTGTAATCATTTTTTCTGTTGATTCTTTTGGCTTTTTCAGTGGCCAGTCATTTCATCTGAAAATAACACTAGTTATGAAAATAAGAGCTAACAGTGCCAATTACGTATATAATTCATTTAATCTTCACAGCAATCCTTTGAAGCAGATAGTATTATGATTCCCAATTTACAGAAAAGAAACAGCCCCGGATACTACATGCTAAGTGGCAGAACTGGAATCCAGAATCTGAATTTTTTTTTTACCTTTCCTTTCTTTCAGCTTCTCCTTTTTTTTTTAATTTAAATTCAAGTTAGTGAATTTTAAAAATAAGCTTTAATTTCAATATTTATTTAATCTCATTTTACTGGCTATTCTGCCCAGAATGGCAACTTTTTTCTATTCCATGTTTTTTTTTAAATAATTTTTATTTTGTTATGTTAGTCACCATACAGTATATCCTTAGTTTTTGATGTAATGTTCCATGATTCATTATTTGCATATAACACACAGTACCGTGCAATATGTGCATTGAAAAAGTGAAAAGAAGAGTCATGAACTAGGAGAAAGTATGAGCAATAAATCCACAAAGGTTTAAAATTGAGACTGCATAAAGAATTCACACAAATCAATAAGAAAACTGCAACCACTCAGCAGAAACATAAGCAAAAGTCACGAACCGGCTCCGCAAAAGAAGAAACCTACGAAGAACATGTATATGAAGATATGTCAACCTCATCAGTAATTCAGGAAAATGAAAAATACGTGATTTTACATCTATCATATTAGCAAAAACTAAAATGCCTTATGATACCCAATGTGGGTGAGGATATAGGTCACTGGAATTCTAATGCACTGCTGGTGTGATATTTTAATTCTAAGGCATATATATCTTAGAAAAACCCCCTCACATGTTCACTACAATAATACTTACAGCAGCAATGTTTGCCATAGCATATGATCCAAATGTACACTGAAGGAAAATAGATAAATTGTGATTTATTTATATAATGAAATATTATACAAAAGTGAGAATGAATGAACTAAAGACAGACTCCTCACTACGAAGACGTCAAAATAATTATATTAAGTAAAAGAAAAAGCAAGATAGAGAAGAATACTACATAGGGTATACCATCTGTATGCATTTTTGAAATGCACAAAACTATTTTAGGGGTATATAAATAAATCTATAGTAAAACTGTAAAGAAAAATAAATAAATAAATAAATAAATAAATAATAAATTCAAGTTATATAGTACATTATTGGTTCCAGGGGTATAATTTAGTGATTCATCAGTTGCATATAACACTTAGTAATCATTACATCACATGCCCTCCTTAATGACCATCACCCGGTTACCCCATCCCCTGATCCCCCTCCCCTCCAGCAACCCTTAGTTTGTTTCTAGTTAAGAGTCTTTTACAGTTTGCCCCTCTCTATGTTTTTGTTATGTTATTTTCCCTTCCCTTCCCTTATGCCCATCAGTTTTGTTTCCTGAATTCCACATATCAGTGAAATCATATGGTATTTGTTTCTCTGATTTAGTTCCATTAGCATAATACAATCTAGTTCTAGTTATCCATGTCATTGCAAATGGCAAGATTTTATTCTTTTTGATGGTTGAGTAATATTCCATTATATAAAAATCATTAAAATAATATTATATCACATTCGTTAGTAACTACTAGATCACACCATAAAACTTTATATGAGTCTTTATTTTTCCATGAAAGGATTATAGAAAGTAATCATCATTGAATTATACTTATTTCATAAATACTATGTTTATTGTATTACATAAAAGGAATAAAAAACTGAAAATAATTTGTTATAATTCTATCAGTGTAAGCACACTATCTAATAAGTGAAAGTTTGAGAAAGGAAAACTTGTTTACCATCTATGTTTCAGAATACACAACCTGTGAAATAAGCCTTTTACTAGCAAGCTTGCTAAAAGAAAATTCACAGGTTGACGGTAGTACAAATGGGACACAAGTCTAGAATATCCAATGGGAATACATTCCTGATGCTCATACTCCTAGAAAGCAATTTTAACATGTTAACCTCGGTCTCTTGATCTCAGAAATATCAAACAGATAAGAAATATCAAACAAATAAACTAATAAGGGGATTTAGTACAGTAGAGGTACATACATGTACTAACACCTTGATTTAGTGAAAAAAAGGTTTAAATCTTACCTCTGTGGCCATGAATTGCCAAGAATATATAAAATAAAATTTTAACACGCACTTGATCTTTAGTTGCTTGGAGAACATCAATGAATGTTGGAGAACTGATAATGTCTATACAGATATATATCAAAACACCAAGGTAGATATTAAGCAAATTTTGTAGTGGGGCTTCCAAATGTAATAGCGAAAAGGACAATTAAATGTTTCTATCATAGAACATGTTACTATATATACTTATGTACTATGTACAATGTAAGGTATATTTTTACATTTTAAATTAGGCATCGCGGGGCGCCTGGGTGGCACAGCCGTTAAGCGTCTGCCTTCGGCTCAGGGCATGATCCCGGCGTTCTGGGATCGAGCCCCACATCAGGCTCCTCTGCTATGAGCCTGCTTCTTCCTCTCCCACTCCCCCGCTTGTGTTCCCTCTCTCGCTGGCTGTCTCTATCTCTGTCAAATAAATAAATAAAATCTTTAAAAAATAATAATAAATAAATAAATAAATAAATAAATTAGGCATTGCATATTGCTTTTTTATATTACTTATTATATTATTATAATAATAATTATAATTAGGTATTTCATAATGTTTTCTATTAAATACATGTGTGTATAAAGAGAAAATGGTAAAAAAATTCAAAGGGAGAGAGGAATAATTACAATTGCATGACAGATGAGAAGTAAACATAATGTATAAAAATTTAGAACCAAGAATTAAGAACATTTTGGTATTTTGTACATTTTTTGAACCATTAATTATTTCTTTGAAATTTGATTTTTAAAATGTTTTAGACCAAATATATTTACAGAAAAAATTTCCTTTTTTAATATATGTAGAGTCCAGGGATAATTATAACAGAAAAATCATGGGCTTAATTTTCCATATGTTTGAAAGCATGAAAGTTAAAAGGATGCTTTTGTGTTAAATAAGGGTACTGTAAAATAGAATCAAATGTTACAGTGAATTTATTTACAGCACATTGTCATTTTATTCCCTTCATGTTATGCAACTTATTATAAAGTTGAGCTGAAATAATTATATTCATTAAAGTAATTTAAATAATATGAAACAGTTTACCTTTGCTTTGGCATCCTCTTTGCCATTTGCTTTAGTAACTAACAGCTTAAGTCAGAACCAAAGATATGCTTAGAGGAAATTGACCCTTCTGTTTGGCACATTAGACTTCAAGAGCCTATCTTAGGTAATGGAATATCATAGAAGAACACATTTCCTATAAGATCTTCTCCACGTCTTCCTGCGTGACCGGACGTCTAAAGAGATGATCACATAACTTTTAAATAATTTCATGTCTTGTGTCTGTAATTGGTTAATGTCTAACTTAACTATATCATGTGGGATACTAAACTTTCAAAAATCTTGAAAGAGTTCTTTGCTGGTTGGTATGTTAATTTTAGAGAATTTTAAAATATTTTATTTTACAAATATATTTTTAAATATATTTAATATAGCAATACCTGTTCAAAGATCATAACTTTTAAGCAAGGCAATTTTCATCTTTTTACCAATGTATTTCTAGAAACCAGTCTGAACTGAGAACATTGTAGACAGTCCATTTATAATCATTGGTGCCTGGAACCAATCGGGTACTCCAAAGATGTGGTTACCTCTCCTTCACAGTATTTTTGTTTCAAGTTCAATAATATTTACTGAAGCAAGAATATTCTCCAGAAAACTAATCTATTTAGCCAGTCAATGATTGCTTAAAACATCTTTAAATATAATCATATTCATGTCATATATCTAGAACCCATTTTCAGGTATTTTATGTAGTCTCCAAATGCTTCACAATAAATGTGGTTTATCTGAAACATGGATGTTCCAGATCCCTGTGTATACAAATGTAACAAAAGGCATGTAGCATTAATACCTGTCAAATTTCAAGGCATCCAGATAAACAGAATCTTCTGTAAAAACAACAGATTTACATGGCATATTAACTCCCAAAGCAAGGGTTGTGATAGCTGTTATCACCTACAGGTGGAAGGTAGAAAAAATCAGAAAAACAAATTTAATATACAAATACATAGATGTATACATAGGCACTAAATATTGACTTAATTAGACCCCTCAAAATTATGAGTAAAATCCAATAGGAAGCCGGTGTCACCAAAAATGCAAACCACATTTTCATTTGGAATAAATAATTGTTAGTCTTCTAGAAATCTGCCTTCACTTTAATGATTTTCCTTAATATTACAATTATCTACCATTTCCAGATTACAAAATAATGTGAAATCAAAGCCATTCAGTAAGCATTCTTTTTTTGCATAAATAAAAACAATAGGTTGTAAAAGGAGTATTACTTTTATATTAAAAGATTTCTAAGAGAAAAGAGTAGAGAATAAAATCAGAGGCAAAGCAAGAACCCCAATACAGTATGTTTAATATAATTGATCTATTTGATGATGTAGCTACCATTTTATATTGTGCTTTCTAGTTGTGTTGTAACTCTTTTTGTCTGCTTTCTCAACTACTTGTTGATTGATTTAGATGTTTCTCATGCTGTTTATTTTTCCTCTTCAGTTTGGATATTATACACTCAAATTCTGTTCTCTCAGTAGGTACTGACAAATTTACATAATCTAAATTTATCTCATAAAAGTCCAAAACTGGGATGCCTTGGTGGCTCAGTCAGTTAAGCACCCCAGTCTTGGTTTCAGCTCAGGCTGTGGTCTCATAGGTCATGGCACTGAGCCTCGAGTCTGGCTCTGGGCTCAGCCTGGAGTCTGCTTGAGTTTCTCTCTCCCTCTCCCTCTGTTCCTTCCCCCCTCCCCACTCTCTCTCTCTCTGAAAGAAAGAAATAAATTTTTAAAAGAAAAAAGTCCAGGGGCGCCTGGGTGGCACGGCGGTTAAGCGTCTGCCTTCGGCTCAGGGCGTGATCCCGGCGTTATGGGATCGAGCCCCACGTCAGGCTCCTCTGCTATGAGCCTGCTTCTTCCTCTCCCACTCCCCCGCTTGTGTTCCCTCTCTCGCTGGCTGTCTCTCTCTCTCTGTCAAATAAATAAATAAAATCTTTAAAAAAAAATAAATAAAAGAAAAAAGTCCAAAATTGATCAATAATTTTATCCTCCCTTTGAACATTACCTCAAACAACTCCCATTTCTGAAACATACACTATTGTAACATATTTTATCTCTTTATTTATTTTAAGACACTATTTAAAACTTTTTTATTTAGATAATAATAGTTTTAATTTACCCCCATTTACCATTTTCTAGAATCTTTCTTTTGTCTATGTTTGATCACCTTTTATTTTCCTGAAATCATCTTTATTTTGCCTGAATTGTTTAGAGTTTCATTTTGGTGATCAGGTGAGATGATGAACTCTCTCAGTTTTTATTAGTCCAAAATTTTCCACTTGCCCTCATTCTTGAAGGATAGCTTTACTGTGTATAAAAATCTAAGTGGACAATTATTTTCTTCCAGTTTTTACAGGTAAATCTTTACTTATATCTGGATTTAAATTTTCTTTTCAGGAAGTCAGATAGCACTCTGTTACAATAATCTCTCCATTTTTCTTGAGGAGCTTTCAGTGTGTTTCTCCTTAAGGCTATATTCTTATACAAAATAGTTTATGTTAAAACATATAAACTAAAACTGGCAGAACTACAAAAAGAAATAGAAAAATTTACATTAAGATTGAGAGATTTTAACACTTTCTATTCTCAATAATCCCACTCTCAGTAATTGATAGAAGACCAAAAGAAAATTATAACTAATACAGATTTAAATTAAGAGCCCTGACAGGACACTACATCCAGTCCCTGTAGAAAACATCTTTTAATTTGTGTGTGGAACACATTTCTAAATAAACTCTATTTTTAGAACCTTTTCAGATGTACAAAGATAGCATAGAGTTCCTAAATACTCTGCATCCAGTTTCCCCCATTACTAACATTTTAAATTTGTACTTACATTTGTTATAATTAATGAAAAAATACTGGATTATTAACTAAAGGTCATACTTTTTTCAGATTTTCTTAGTTTTTACCTAATGTTCTTTTCCTGGAACCATCCAGGGTATCACTTTACATTAATAGACATGTGTCACTAGGCTCTTCTCAACTGTAAGTTTCTCAGACTTGCTTTAAAAAAAAAATCAGGTCCCTTTGGAAAAAAGGCTGGGACAAGAAATATACAAGGTGAGCCTGCAACATCTTTTTGCTGGAAAGTAAGAAAGTGTTCAACAACAATGACAACAACAACACACAATAATGGAAGCATGCCAAAGGAATGCAGGAAGCAAGTGAAATGGTCAAAAATGGAAGAATTTGAGCAATAAAAAAAAGTAAAGTAGCACTGAACTATAATCCAAAACTTAAAATAAATACCCATGTGTCCATACTGATATAAATAAATGTTGGATACATAAATAAATGGAGGAGAAAAGATATCATCTGTACAAAAGAATTTCAAATAATCTATATAGATACTTCAACTATAAAGAGGTGACACTACCTACTCCTTAAGTGTGGGCTACACAGAATGACTTCCTTTCAAAGAAGACAGTATGGAAAGCAGGAATAAAAGATAACTTCATAGTGGAAAAATATAGTGGATAAATATAACAAATACTGTCTTTGCCAGGTGCCCAAAATTAACATCAATAGTGGCAAGTCACGTCAGTAGTCTTATCCTTGATTTGATATGGTAAGAGTGGGACACTACCTCTGTGGTCTTCCTTCAAGAAATACATATCCCTAGGCTAATCATGAGAAAAATACCAGAGAAATTCCAGTTGAGGCGTGTTCTACACTACACCTAGGCAGTAATCCTTAAAACCACCAAAATTATCAAGAATAAGGCAAATCTGAGAAAGTATTGCAACCAAGAAGCACTAAAGGGATCCAACAACCAAATGTAATGTGGTATCCTGGACTGGATCTTGGAACTTTTGGACAAAAGACATTAGGGGGAAGAACTGAGGAAAGCTGAATAAAGAATGGATGTTAGTTAATCATAATTTACCTGTATGAATTCATTAATTGTAATTAACGTATCCACACTAATGTAAGATATTTATAATATGGGAAACTGGGTGTGTGATATATGGGGTACTCTCTGTACTACATATACGACTCCACATTTTAACCATAATACTCAAAATTTGTCAAGGTGAAGTAAACAGTCATTCTGGAAAGACATTTGGCAAAATATTCTCAGAGACTTACAATTACTTTTGGCCTCTGGAACTGTTACTTCACTTTGCAGAATCAATTGATTTCCAAGTCAAAAATCAGAAATGTTGATATATGTTTATAGGAAAAAAGTTTCAACATTAGCAGAATGTTTAAGTAAATTATATATGTGTATATTTTGATGCAGTCCTAAAATGTTAATTATGTCATGCCAATTAATAATATTCTTAAATATTTACTATTAGGCGACTAGACAGGATACCAAATTGCATACACATTATATATTAACCATGTACAAATGCATTTAAAAGATTTGAATAAAATATGCTAAAATATGCTAAAAATATGCTAGCAGAGCAGAGTGGAAGGATTGTGAAGAAGGTACATGGGGTGACTTTCCTCTAAGCCATCAGGGTACATTTCTTCCCTCTACTTAGTCCAAAGGAATGAAGGCAGTGCTTTTAGGAAAATGATCAACAAAATTTACCAACCTTGATGTGCCTCAGTCTGAAAAGCACCTCTATGATTTGTTTTTGTTTATATTCCATTGATCTATGATGCTATCCGAAGTCCCACTGTAACAGACAAGGCACTTTATAGCATTGTCTTATTCCTCTCAGTCTGTGTGAGATCTTCCTTAAAGTCTGAAATACCCAGAGTTCACAATATCAAATTAAAGCATTTATTCTTCAACTTAACAATTGTGTCATATGTTAGGGATGGGGTAATTGGGTGATGGGCATTAAAGAGGGCACTTGAAGTAATGGGCATGGGTGTTGGATGCAACTGATGAATCACTAAATTCTATCTCTGAAGCTAATAATACAGTATATGTTAATTAAATTGAATTTCAATTTAAAATTTTTTTAAATAACGTTTAGAAATCAGTACAGAGTTAGACACACTTCTAAAAAGAGTAATTGTGTTTTAGGCTAGAATCCAAAGCCTATTTAACCTGTAAAATATCTGATACATGGTATTTAAGTAGAACAGTTCCACAGTACCCAACGTTCAAGCTTGAAACCTGATGCTGATGAATGGACACAGATACAAAAAGGGAAGATGATATGAAGATAGAGAAAAAAGGACAATCATCTACAAGCCAAGAAAAGAGACTTCGAATAGATTCTTCTTTCACGATTCTCAGAAATCACCGACCCTGCTGACACCTTCATCTGAGAATTCTATCCTCCAGAACTATGAGAAGATAAATATCTGTTGTTGAAGCCCTCAGTCTTTGTTACAAGTGTTAGCAAACCAAATGTATACCCATTTCTTTTCTCTTTCCTGATTATCCACACTGCACAGTCATTATAAGTACAGTCTAGAAATTTCATAATGCTTAAGATTTTCTTCATTCCCTTTATTTCATCCATCCTGAAATTATTCTTTGAATTCAAGCAATTGAAACTTATTTTAAGAACTGAATATAAAATTATGTTCAGAAAAATTAGTAAATATATGGATTATAACATGTTCCTTTATTTTTTAACTTTAAGGTTATGCCTATGTACCCCAGGTCAAAAGAATGCCAGGCAATTCAACCCCAAAACATAACTGCCCCTATTAAAGAATATTCATCAGGCGTTATCTCTGTTGTCTATCAGCTTACCATTTAATTAATTTGCATTAATTTGCATTAATATATATTTAACAAGAAATTTTAAAACCTCTGCACCGCTCTCACTTCTCATACCTACCAAATTTTTGTTTATTTCCTATCCAGTGGAATCTCATTTTTAACGTTAAATTTGATGAAAATTTTTTTATTTTCCTAACAATTACATACAAGTTCAAGTGCTTTATAGCTGGAAAAGTATAGAAAAATTTTTTCTTCCAGAATGTCTTCTTTCTAACATACACTGGAATTGATTTTCTGTAGGTGCCAAAATTAGCCTTGAGATATGTTGGGGTATTCCTCAATCAATAATTCATTGTTTGGTTGGAATGATGTAGAGAGGAAGTGAGAAGAGCCTCCTGGGTCATTAGAACAGGACTGTATCAGCCATCCTGTAAGACATCAACTGGCCTCTGGGCCACTGAAACCTCGGTGCACAGAAGTGTGCAATCTCACTCTTTCCAGACTCAAGTCTATTCTGTACGAACATCCCCATCTCAGAAATACACCCAAAACAGTCAGAAGAGAATAATTTATTTATGGTCATTTCTTTCAACAGTAGGTAAGGACAAATACCAGGAAAGAATCATGAATGAGGGTGGGTATTTGCACCTATTACCATAAATAATTTTATGTCCCAGATAAATTTACACATTAGAATGAAAGAAAGAGGAATTTCTTTACACATTTGTGTGTTTTACATTAAATAATTTCTTTACACATTTGCATATTTTACATTAAGACATTACTATAAAAAACTAAAAATATATTTCTTGAAAGTTATACTAAAAGGCAAATATGTTAGATAACTTGCTCTAACTAGATGTTTGATATTTTAATGGCTATCCTTTTTATAAGTGGGTATAAACATTCGTACACTATTTTACACAAAGTTGCAAACTTGCAATTTGTCAAAAAGCAAATTTGTAGTTTGCACTTCTAAGAAAAGGAAAGGAAGGAAGCTAATATAATGAAGAAAATTATTGTAAAATATTTTATAATTATAATTATTAAAATAACCAATAATCCTTTCTTGCATGTCCCCCACAAGTGAAGTATAATTAAACTCACTTGATTTGTCATAAAAGGAGAAAAGCCACGTCATCATATCATATAAACAAGTTTGAATTAGAAAAGGAGCTAAAAGGGAAAAGTTAAGATGGTGAAGGGGTAGGGGGACCCTAAGTTTGTCTTATCCCTCGAATACAACTAGGTAGTTATCAAATCGTTCTGAATACCGGGAAATCAACCAGAGGTCGGAGAAAACAAATGCTGCCAAGTCTGCCAGTAGTAATGTGACTGCTGTTTGGAAGGTAGGATGTGTGGAGACTTGAATCCAGTGTAATATGGCTGAGGATATGGCTGTGGGGAGGAAGCCTGCTTAAGGAGGCTACCACAAAGTATTATAGGCAGCGGAGCGCAAAATTGGAACTTTTAAAAGTCCGCTACAGTGGGGGATGTGCCTGTCTTGCAGGTGCTCAGGTGGCGAAGCAGGGTGGAATCCCAGGTGTGACAACATGGTCTGAGGCTCCCTGGGGTTGCAAGAAGAATGGGTGGCACCTAAATGGGGCACAGTTCCCAGGCATAGGAGCATGGAACCTGGCAGAGAACAGCAAGTCTAGGTGCTGGCTTTCTGCTCTGTGTTGCCATACACTGCACACCACTGTGTGGTTGTGAGACCACATTCCTGGGACAGGTCCAACAAAAGTCAGAAGTGTGGTGAGAGCCACCCCAGGAGAAACAAAGTGGGTCTGTGCTACGGGAGCCGCTAAAATTTGAAGTTTTGAAACTCAGCCACGTACCTGAGATAAAAACATGTAGACACGGGCCAGGTGAACACAGAGTTCTGGCAGAAATTGGGGAGATAAGAGTGATTGATTGCTCTCTGTGAGGGCTCACTGAAGTCAGGGGCATGAATTTTCAGCTCCAGCGTTACGGAGAGGGTGCCGCCATATTCATTTAACCCATCGGTGCTGAGAGCCTTCAGGGAGCAAAAGCGCACCATCTCATGGAGTCCAGAGCTGCTTAAACTGACCCCTGCCTCCCTGTGCCCTGGAGGTGCCTTTCTACCAGTGCAAGTCCACCTGAGAATAAGGCCTCTCTCCCAGAACAGCACAACAACTCACTCACACCTAGTTTACTGACCATAGAGGGCTACAAAGTTTCAGCTCTCAGGGAAAACAGTATATAGAATTCTTCGTATTTTCATTCTTTAGTCTTTTACTTTTTTCAGTTATTTTCTTATTTTTTCAATTATTTTATTCTTTTTAAATTTTTATATATCCTTTATATATGTATATTTATTTCCTTTCCTTTATTTTCATTTTATTTTATATGTGTGTGTGTGTGTTCTTTCTTTCTTTCTTTCTTTTTTCTTTCTTATTTTGGGATCTAGTTTCTTTTAACAAGCAGACCAAAACATACCCAGGATCTAGGTTTTGTTGTTGCTGTTGTTGTTGTTTTCTTTCTTCTTTTCTTTTTTGGACAAAATGACAAAACAGAGAAATCACCCCAAAAGAAAGAGCAGGAGATCTTTCTCACAGTCAGGAATTTAATCAATATACATATAAGTAAGATGTCTGAACTAGAATTTAAAACAGTGACTATATAGATATTACTGGGCTTGAAAAGACACTAGAGACTGTAAAGACAAAAGACTAAAATCTAGTCAGGACAAAATTAAAAATGCTATAACTGCAATGTAGTCCCAAGTGGAGACCATAAAAATGAGGATGAATGAAGCAGAATAGCAAAATCAGTGATATGGAAGATAAAATTATGGAAAGTAATGAATCTGAAAAGAAGAGGAAAAGAAAAATATTGTATCATGAAGGTAGACTTAAGGAACTCAGCAATTTCATGAAGTGAACTAATATGTGTATTATAGGAGTCCCAGAAGAAGAGGAGGGGAAAGGGACAGAAGGTTTATTTGAACCAATTATAGCTGAGAAATTCCCTAATCTGGAGAAGAAAACAAGCATTCAAGTCCAAAATGCACAAAGAACTCCCCCCAAAATCAACAAAAATAAGTCAACATCATGACATATTTTAGTGAAACTTGCAAATTACAAAGATAAAATAAAATCCTGAAAGCAACTAGGGACAGGAGTTCCTTAACTTACAAGGGTAGACATATAAGCCTGGCAGCAGATCTGTCTACAGAGACCTGGCAGGCCAGAAAGGACAGGCATGATATGTTCAATGTGCTAAATGGGAAAAATATGCAGCCAAGAATACATTCTCCAGAAAGGCTGTCATTCAGAGTAGAAGAAGAGATAAGGAGTTTCCAAGAAAAACAAAAACTAAAGGAATTCATGAACTCTAAACCAACCCTGCAAGAGATATTAAAGGGGACCCTTTGAGAGTAACTAGAGACCAAAAGTAACAAATACCAGAAAGGAATGGAGACAATCTACAGGAACAATGACTTTACAGGAAATACAATGGCACTAAATTCATATCTTTCAATAACTACTCTGAATGTAAATGGACTAAATGCTCCTATCAAAAACATAGGGTATCAGAATGGATTAAAACAAACAAACAAACAAACAAACAAAAAACTAGGCCCATTGATATGCTGCTTACAAGAAACTCATTCTAGACCCAAAGGCACATCCAGATTGAAACTGAGGGAGTGAAGAACCATTTTATCATGCTATTGGGCATCAAAACAAAGCTGGAATAGCCGTCTTTATATTAGACAAACTAGATTTTAAACTAAAGACTGTAATAAAAGATGGAGAAGGACACTATAACATAATAAAGGGGTCTATCCAAAAGAAGATCTAACAGTGGTAAATACTTATACCTCTAACTTGGGAACAGCCAAATATATAAATCAATTAAAAACAAACTTAAAGAAACTCATTGATAATAATAAAGTAATAGTAGGGGACTTTAATACCCCACTCACAGCAATGGTCAGATCATCTAAACAGAAGATAAACAAGAAAACAAGGGCTTTGAATGACACACTGGACCAGATGGACTTAACAGATATATTCAGAGCATTTCATCCTAAAGCAGCAGAATACACATTCTTTTCAAGTGCACATGGTACATTCTCCAGAATAGATCACATACTTGGTCACAAATCAGCCCTCAACAAGTATAAAAAGATTGAGACCATACCATGCATATTTTCAGACCATGATGCTATGAAATTTGAAGTCAATCACAAGAAAAAATTTGGAAGGACCAAAAATACACGGAGGTTAAAGAACATCCGACTAAAGAATGAATGGGTCAACTAGGAAATTAAAGAAGAATTTAAAAAACACATGGAAACAAATGTAAATGAAAACATGACAGTTCAAAACCTTTGGGGTACAACAACGGCAGTACTAAGAGGGAAGTATATAACAATACAAGCCTTCCTCAAGAAACAAGAGTCTCAAATACACAACCTAACCTTATACCTAAAGGAGCTGGAAAAAGAACAGCAAATAAAGCCTAAACCCAGCAGAAGAAAGGAAATAATAAAGATGAGAGCAAAGGGATGCCTGGGTGGCTCAGCATCCGCCTTCGGCTCAGGTCATGATCTCAGGGTCCTGGGATTGAATCCCACATCAGGCTCCTTGCTCATCGGGGAGCCTGCTTCTCCCTCTGCTGTCTCCCTCTCTCCTTTTCTCTCTATCTCTCTCTCTCTCTGGCAAATAAACAAAATATTTTTTAAAAAGATGAGAGCAGAAATAAATGATACAGAAATTTAAAAAACACACAGTGGAACAGATCAATTAAACTAGGAGCTGGTTCTTTGAAGGAATAAAAAGTTTGATAAACCCCTAGCCAGACTTATCAAAAAGAAAAGAGAAAGGACCCAAATAAATAAAATCATGAATGAAAGAGGAAGCATCATAACCAATATCAAAGAAATACAAATAATTATAAGAGAATATTAGGAGCAACTCTATGCCAACAAATTAGGCAATCTGGAAGAAATGGATAAATTCCTAGAAACATGTAAACTACCAAAACTGAAACGGGAAGAAATAGAAAACCTAAACAGACCCATAACCAGCAAAGAAATTGAATCAGTAATCAAAAATCTCTCAACAAACAAGAGTCCAGGGCCAGAAGGCTTCCCAGGGCAATTCTACCAAACATTTAAAGAAGAAGTAATACCTTTTCTTCTGAAACTGTTCCAAAAAAGAAATGGAAGGAAGACTTGCAAACTTATTCTATGAGGCCAGCATTACCTTGATCTCGAAACCAAAGACGTGACTAAAAAGAAGAATTACAGACCAATATCCCTGTGACCATGAATGCAAAAAAGCTCACCAAGATACTAGCTAATAGGATCCAACAACACATCAAAAATATTTTTCACCACAACCAAGTGGAATTTATTCCTGGACTTCAGGGGTGGTTCAATATCCACAAATTAATCATCATGATGCACCACATTAATAAAAGAAAGGATAAGAACCATACTATCCTCTCAATAGATGCAGAAAACGCATTTGACACAATACAGCAACCTTTCTTGTTATAAACTCTCCACAGTGTAGGGATAGAAGGAACATACTTCAACATCATAAAGGCCGTATACAAAAGACTCACAGCAAATATCATCCTCAACATGGAAAAACCGAGAGCTTTTCCCCTAAGGTCAGGAACATGACAGTGATGTCCACTCTCACCACTGTTGTTCAACATAGTACTGGAAGTCCTAGCCTCAGTAATCAGATGACACAGAGAAATAAAAGGCATCCAGATCAGCAAGGAAGAAGTCAAAATTTTACTCTTTACAGACAACATGATACTCTATGAAAAAAACCTAAAAGACTCCACCAAGAAATTGCTAGAACTGATACAGGAATTCAGCAAAGTTATAGGATATAAAATCGATGTACAGATATCTGTTGCATTTCTATACAGTAATAATAAAGCAGCAGAAAGAGAAATCAGGGAATCTAACCCATTTACAACTGCACTGAAAACCATAAGATACCTAGTTATAAAACTAACCAAAAGGTAAAAGATCTGTACTCTGAAAACTATAGAACACTTATGAAAAAAATTGAAGATACAAAGAAATGGAAAAGCATTTCATGCTCATGGATTGGAATAACAAACATTGTTAAAATGTCTACATTCCCCCAAACAATCTACACTTTTAATGCAATCCCTATCAAAATACCAACAGCATTTTTCACAGAGCTAGAAAAAGCAATCCTAAAATTTGTATGGAACCATAAAAGACCCTGAATAGCAAAAGCAGTTCTGGGGGGGAAAAAAGCACAAAGCTAGAGGCATTATGATTCTGGACTTCAAGCTATATTGCAAAGCTGTAGTGATCAAGACAGTATAATACTGGCACAAAAACAAACACATAGATCAATGGAACAGATTAGAAAACCCAGAAATAGACCCACAACTATATGGTCAACTAATCTTCAACAATGCAAGAAAGAATACCCAGTGGAAAAAAGACAGTCTCTTCAACAAATGGTGTCGGGAAAACTGGACAGCAACATGCAAAAGAATGAAACTGGGCCACTTTCTTACACTATACACAAAAATAAATTCAAAATGGATGAAAGATCTAAATGTGAGGTAGGAATCCATCAAAATCCTAAAGGAGAACACAGGCAGAAGCCTCTTTGACCTCAGCTGCAGTAACTTCCTGCTAAACATGTCTCCAGACGCAATGGAAACAAAAGCAAAAATGGACTATTGGTTCTTCATCAAAATAAAAAGCTTCTGCACAGCAAAGGAAACAATCAACAAAACTAAAAGGCAACTTACAGAATGGGAGAAGATAGTCACATATGACATATCAGATAAAGGGTTAGTACCCAAAATTTATAAGGAACTTGTCAGACTCAACACCCAAAAGGTGAAAAATCAGTCAAGAAATAGGTAGAAGACATAAGAGATATTTCCCTAAAGAAGATGTACAAATGGCTAACAGATACATGAAAAAATGCTCAAATCACTCAGCATCAGGGAAATACAAGTCAAAACCACAATGAGATACCACCTCCCACCTGTCAAAATGGCTAAAATTAGCAACTCAAAAAACAACAGATATTGGCGAGAATGCAAAGAAAGGGAACGCTGTTATACTGTTGGTGGGAGTGCAAAAGGGTACAGCCACTCTGGAAAAGAGTATGGAGGTTCCTAAAAAAATTAAAAACAGAACTACCCTATGATCCAGCAATTACACTAGTAGGTATTGATCCAACAGATAGAAAAATAGTAATTCAATGGGGCACATGCACCCCAATGTTCATAGCAGCCATGTCCACAATAGCTAAAATATGGAAAGAGCCCAGATGTCCATCAACAGATGAATGGATAAAGAAGAGACTGTGTACACACACACACACACACACACACACACACACTGGAATATTAGCCATCAAAAAGAATGAAATCTTGCCATTTGCAATGATATGAACGGGACCAGAGTGTATTCTGCTAAGTAAAATAAGTCAGAGATACAAATACCATATGATTTCACTCATATGCGGAATTTAAGAAACAAAACTGATGAACATATGGGGAACGGAAGGAAAAATAAAGTAAGATAAGAGAGAGAGAGAGGCAAGCCAGAAAACACACTCTTAACTATAGGGAACAAACTGAGGATTGCTGGAGGGGAGGTGGTTGGAGGGATGGGGGAACTAGGTGATGGGCATTAAGGAGGGCACTTGATGTAATGAGCACTGGGTGTTATATGCAACTGATGAATCACTAAATTCTACCCCGAAAGTAATAATATACTATGTGAACTAATTTGAATTTAAGTTAAATTTTTTTTGAAAAGAGACACTAAGGGAACTGCTCCTGTATTCCAAACTATATGTGCCCTGTTTCCTTACCTTTTTATTTTTAATAACTCAATGTATACATAATAAAGAAAGACATCATAAAAAATTCAAACAAGCTGTGTTCCATCTTCTCATTACTTCCGCTTCATTAGCTAACTCACCCTGAGGAAGCACTTCTCAGAGCCATCTGCAGAGATTCTAAAGTAGAGGTTAATCCAGTCCACAAGAGCCTGGTGACTCACCCTTTCCTGGTGCGTGCCTTTGAAATGATCCCCCCCGAGCCTCAAAATCTCTAACTTTAATAGGGGAGGCAGAAAGTTAAAGAAAAATTGCTGTGTGAATGTTGCTCTGCCTTTAAATGACGAGGGTTTTTTTTTTTTTTATGATACTATTGCTCAATATTTTGAGGAAAAAAATAGATGTGCATTTATCAGCAGTCAGTTTATTCTACAGGTAAAACAGAGCAGAAAGAGATTTATGTGAAAACTGCCAGTACGTGTGAAAAATACCAGCAGAATTTCCTGAAATTTACAGCAATCCTTCAGAATGTGTATCTGACCCTTCAGGGGTGTGAGAGAAATTCTCTAAAAACAAAAAGAAAAGCAGTTCTGCTTCTGTTACAGTTGAATGAGTTCCTATCCTCCTGCAGATACAATGGTAACCTCTGAGAAAAATACAAAACGGTAACCCGAAGTCACTGAAGAGTGAACAAAGCAGACAGGTTCTGGAGGAAAGCTTACAGGAAAAGAGGACAGCAGAAGCAGAAAACCCCCGTTCCATGGCTTTTAGCCTGGGAACATGTAGAGAAGCCAAAATGTTGATAAACTCTCCCACACGTACATCCCACAATCTTTTTGTCTGAAGAAGGAGAAAACAGAGCTCAGAACAATAGCCATTAAGAAGTGAGGGGAGAACCCCAGAAAGGAAAGAACTAAAAAAGGAAATCCCTAATATCTGTGAGTAATGTAGACTCAAATTTATCTAATTACTGACCCACACACCTACAAGGGAAAATCTAAGCATATCAACTAAGGATGAAAGGATGAAGATTTTAGCTGTTCCTCAGAAAAGAGGGTTTGTAATTTGAGTTTAACTGCCTCATAAAAAAAACAATAAAGTAAAATAAAATAAAATGTACTCTTCAGAGGACGATTACAGAATACAGAATTCCCACAACATAACATTCACAATGCTCAGAAGACAACCCCAAAATAACTAACCTATAAGAAGAGAAATATTACCCCTTCTCAAGAGGAAAGAAAATAAACACAGTTCCAATACAATGATTGCAAGAATCTGATGAGGATTTAGAAACAGAACAATAATCCCAGAATAAGAAGCCCTGAAAAATATAAATAAGTAGTTTCAGGGCCAAAAGAACAGAATAAGGAGGGACCTGGGTAAGAAAATGAACTAGAAAAGTGGGGGGGGGGGCGGAATGCAAAAAAGGAAAAAAAAATTGAAGAATGGGACCTACAATGAAAGTTCTTGAACATAGTAAAACTACACTTTCTGAAGGAATTGCCTTCCATGAACCACAGAATAGCAAAGGATCATTATAGATGCCGATACAAGAAAAAAGGTTAGTTAGGCTAATACTAAAGTATGTCAACTTGGACTTGTTAAATATTTGTCAATACCTAATTCATAATTGGAAATTGTGTTGACATCCCCATCATGTAAAATTGTAATATTAGTCAAAGCCATATCAAACCACAAAGAAATGTTATAACTAAAAAAGCAAATGATTACAGGATTAACTAGTAAAATGACTAGAAAAAGATAACGTTTCCAATTAAAATTAATGAATTCAAAAGACAAATACCATATGATTTCACTCATGTAGGATTTAAGAAACAAAACAAATGAACATATGGGAACAGGAACAAAGGGGGAAAAAAAGAGAGAGAGAGGCAAGCAAACCATAAGAGACTCTTAATGATAGAAAACAAACTGAGGGTTGATGGAGGGTGGTGGGTGGGGGATGGACTAAATGTGTGATGGGTATTAAGGATGGCACTTGTGATGATGAGCACTGGGTGTTATATGTAAGTAATGAATCACTAAATTCTACTCCTGAAACCAATATTGCACTGTTAGGCTAACTAACTAGAACCTAAATAAAATTTGGAAAAAATGAATTTTGTATGAAAATTATATAGTGAAAGAAAAAGTTGTCCACATAAATCTTGATTGAAAACACAATTTTTTTAGATTTATTTATTTATTTTGGTGGGGAGGGGGGACAGGGGCGGGGCAAAGAGAGAAGGAGAGGGAATCTCAAGCAGACTTAGCACTGAGTCCAGAGCCTGACTTGGGACTCAATCTCATGACCCTGAGATCACGACCTGAGCTGAAACCAAGAGTCAGACACTCAACCAACTGCACCACTCAGGTGCCCCAATGAAAACACAATTTAGTTTATTGTACCATGACTTGTGATATCAGAGGATACCTCGTAAAAAATAAAAATAAGTAACAATTTTACTCATTTATTCATTCAACCAATACCCTATACATATCCTATTGGTCCATAAGTCATATTTTTAACAAAATGTCTAAAATTAAAAAAATGAAACCTTAAAACCAAAATTTTAGGTGAAAAGAATGTAAAATGACCAGACAAAAATTATTAGACAAGATACAATAGGTAAGAAGAGGATTTTCAAGTTATGAATGGCAGTTTATTGCCATGAGACATGTCATAAGCTCAAAAGGAAGGAAATTTCTGGTTAGTGTCTGCTGGAGAGGGTACTGAATGGAACTAATTGGAGCCTAGAAGTTTGTCGCCTCCTAAGAGATAGCAAGTCAGGAGAAGTAAGCAAAATTAGGTTTGATCTAGGCTGACATCTATATATCCCAATGTATTAAATGTCAGATAATGGCAATATTGAAGCAAAGATTCTCAACCCTAACTGTACACTAAAATTTCATAGAACATTGTTTTAAAATTCCAGTACCCCGGGCCCATGCAAGGCCAAACAAATCAGAATTTTTAGAAATGAGACCAAGCTCCCACGTGATTTTAATAAGCAGCTAGTGTTGCAAATGTCTATTCAATATAATAATTCTTGAAATTAGGTGGCAGATCAGGTACTCTGCCAAAGTCAGTGTACAATTAAAATTTAAAAAGAAAACAAGGGTTGCTTCCCGTATGGAATGAGGAGATGGGAACTAGAAATGGATTGAAATACTTCTTTCATTAGCTGAGATCATGCTGATCAAAAAATGATTACATCTTAACCATGATATAGGGTCTCAAGTGGTCAGAATTATTTGATTTTTATTACTTGTTGACATATATGAATGAGTTTATCCATATTCTTTTCCTTCTAGTAGTCAAGTCAATTAGCCCTGGGTAACTTCAGACATGTGCCACTGCTCATGCCACTAAAATATTGCAGTACCCATTTTCAGAAAGTAAAGTATCATTGGGATTTTTTATTTTCAGAATATAGTAAAGTCAAAGAATAGAACCCGAAGTAAGATAAATAGCATACTTCTTAAAAACTCCTCCTATCCATCCAGTTTGTTGATTACAGAGAGAAACTGGGCTTTCACCTTTCTAAATAAGTAGACAAAAGGTCTTCGTTGGGAAAATATTGGAGAAAAAATCAGGGTAACGACTTACTGGTATCAGAAATCAGAGAAGTCCTACCTTCTATGAAAAGCAATAGCCCAACTTGAGTTTTATTGTCTGAAACTCAGATTCAAAAAGGATACGGTACCAGCATGTATGGGTCGTCCAAGGTAGGGCATAAGTAATAATCTTTTGCATTTTTCCACCGCCAGCTAACTAAATTTAAGGTAGAAAAACAAAGCATGGTAATGAGATATCCACCTTCAAATCCACAGGAGCTTTATGAGTGATTCTCCTGAACCTAAATGAAGAAGTCAGACTCATTTCACATTAACCTTCCATTTAAATAAATTCTAAGTGGTTTTAACTACCCTGTTTGCGTCCAGCGGTATTCAACAAATCATTCCCTTTTTCAGTTCCTCTTCATATTTCCTTACATCTGCCCCCTTGATGGCTACTTTATTTTTGAAGCAGCTGAATTCTTCGGGTTCCAACTCGTTGAAAATAAAGAACCACAAATGCCAAGGAAAATGAAGTCATCATTCTTTCTAAAGTTTTCCATTTATACCACCATGAAGTAAATCTCTCAAGCAGTCAATACCCACCGGTATTCAGTTACAGAGTTAACTGCATGTAGGCTAACAGGTCTGTTCTCTATGTAATGGTTACATGTTATTCTCTTTTCAGAAGAATTTACCAACACAAAATTTTTTAATATTGTAGTTAGCTTTAGAGATAAAAGAAATTAAAATTCCTAAAATGTTCATTTTAAAACTAAATATGGCAGGGCACCATTATAATCACTTTACAAATAACAACTCAGTTAATCTTCATAATAACTCTATAAAGGAGATATTACCTTTTTTTGGCAGGGAGAAATGCATACAAAGGAAATATAACTAATTTGCCCAGTTCTAGAGTTTATACTCTTAACAATGAAATATGCTGCTCTTATCTAATCCAGAATAAATACCATTTGTAAATATGCTCGTTCCTGATGGACTGTCATAGGCAAAGAACTAGAAAGGTCAGCCACAGAATATATATATACACACACCTGCATTCTTGGCCATTCTGGTCAAATGTGTACCACAGCACCATCAATCAGTACGCTTTCCCAAGGAGGAAATCCAAGGTCTAAAGGCATTCCATGTTTCTCTACCTAAAAACCATAAAATGCAAAATCATTAATTTTATATCCCATATGCAGATTTTTAACAATCTTGATACTTACTCCAAAGTGGCTTATACTTACATGATTGACTGTAAGTGTGCACATGGGTGATAGCGTTCAATGAAAAGGTTGCTATCTTTTAGGGAACACAGGTACTTTTCTATATTGTTGCATCACTCTTTGTAACATACTGTAAATACAGGATTGAAATGATCGCTAAGACCTATTTGCTTTCAAAACAATGATGTAATTACATTACAATTACAATGAGCCAGTTGTTAATAAAACCCTAGAACCGTTTTTTGTGCAGTGGGAGAAACTTGGTAGAGGATTCTAAAGGGAGCACCGAGGTGGGTCAGTAGGTTGAGGGTCAGCCTTCAGCTCAGGTGAGGATCCCAGGGTGCTGGGATCCAGCCCTGCATCTGGCTCTTTGCTCAGCAGAGAGTCTGCTTCTCCCTCTCCCTTCCCCTCCCCCCATTCATACTTACGCGCTCTTGCTCTCTCTCTGAAATAAAAAATAAGTAAATAAATAAATAAATAAAATACCTTAAAAAAAGAAAGAGGGTTCAATGACCTCTACTTTACTTTTCCTCCTGGTCTTAATCTTCACTTACAATCTATCTTTTTTTTTTTTTCAGTTCCTGGTATTTAATTATGAGTTTCTAATTTGTTTCTCTATGTATTCTTGTAAAGCATGCCTTTGTGTAATGTAATTCATATATAGTCATACAATCATTTAATTAAGAACAGTAGGTGTTACTATTACTATTAATGTTATATTATCTCCCCATCTTTGATAATAATATTACTAGGTCACAGAAAGAATATGTGTCATCTTTCGTACCTTGTCCATTTTTTAAAATCTAAGACGGTGATATTCCATATGTCTCTATTAACATAACACTTGACTTTTTTCAAGCACTTATCACTACTTAACGTGCTATTTTTTTAAATTTATGTGGGGTTTTTTGTGTGTTTGTTTGTTTACTTATTATTTATCTTGCTTAATCTCTATGTTCTTAAAATTTAAGCTCCATGAAAACAAAGAGTTTGTTTCCTATTCTATTTCTAAGGACTAGAATGGGGCTTGCACATGTTAGGCACTTTAATATTTGTTAAGCAAAAGCACGAATGTTACCGGGATCTGCAGCTTTTGGTTGGAAAATAGCCAGAAAAGTATGCTTTTATACTACTTTAGAGAACCCTCATGAAAATAAATAGTCATAAGTGTATGAAATATAGCCATATTCATTAATTCAGTAGTAAAATATTTGAAGTACATATAAAATATAAGATTTATATAAATAATATTTTCTACTTAAATACACATTTTTTAAATGTCTAGCATTTTTCAAAGAAAATAAAGCATATAAAAATTCTTACAACAGGCCGTAGAAAATGTCATAATGTAGGGCATACTATGGCACTTGAAAAGAAAGAATCAAGGTAGTATTTGAGCTGTGCCTCTAGACAATATTTTTTAAATAATGAATAGATAGGATTTGCTCAAGTGTGGAGGAAAAGTCGTTCCAGATAAAGGAATTGAAAAGCAAGGCAAGATTTAGAGGAACAATGAAGAATCCAGATATCGAAAAAATTCATGAAAAAGATTCCTGTGGTATGAAACAGAAATGACAGCGTAGCACCAGACCATAAGTGAAGTAAGGTATTTCAAAGCAATTATTTTTCTACAAGCCCAAACTGCCCTCCAGATATGTTTTCTACTTTGGTTTTGTTCTTATAAAATAAGGTGTAAAACACCCTTGCTACATTATCCTTAGTCACGCTAAATTTTGCAGGAAATCACATTATTTTTAAATAGGTAATCTTTGGGAAAGAGTTTCATCTTCAAGTTTAACAAGTTTACCATTAACTGTATGGACTTCAGCATGTTACTTAATCTCTTAGAGCCAAGTTTCTTTTTTTATTCCCTCTGTAAATTAAAATAAAATTTCTTTTCAGAATTAAGTAAGGACCAAATTATTTTAAATGCATAAGAGACCCTAATCTGTCACAAGCACATGGAGTGTGCTCAGTAATTCTGAGCTCCCCTCCTCCTCCGTTAAGATAGTCACACCCAGGCTAACTCTGTACAATGGCTTTTCTATTCTTTTTCTTCGTTGTTTCTTTGAGCCTTTTTGTCATGAACCAGAATTTTCCTTTGTGCTTTCAAGATGTTGCCAGGATCTTTTAGTTCATACCAATCATCTAGTTTTAACAAAAAAAGAAAGGTATTATTGTCACAGAAAAACAATTCTATAGTATCATTTGTTTTCTAATAAAAATCATTAAAAAGTGATGGTAAAATAGTTTTTTTTTTTAAGTAGGCTACACACCCAATATGGGGCTTGAACTCATGAACCCAAGATCAAGAATACCACACTCTACTGAGCCAGCCCCTAGAAAGTGACTTTTACTTATTTACTTATTTATTTATTTATTTATTTATTTATTTAAAGATTTTTATTTATTTATTTGACAGAGAGGAAGACAGCCAGCAAGAGAGGGAGCACTGGCAGGGGGAGTGGGAGAGGAAGAAGCAGGCTCCTAGCGGAGAAGACTGATGCAGGGCTCCATCCCAAGACTCTGGGATCACGCCCTGAGGTGAAGGCAGACACTTAATGACTGAGCCACCCAGGCAGCCCTAGAAAGTGACTTTTAAAACAATAAAAATCTTCTCTAGTTTTGAACACATTAAAAACTATATTTATGGGGTGCCTCGGTGGCTCAGTCGTTAAGCGTCTGCCTTCGGCTCAGGGCATGATCCCAAAGTCCTGGGATCGAGCCTCGCATCGGGGTCTCTGCTCCACTGGGAGACTGCTTCTTCCTCTCCCACTCCCCCTGCTTGTGTTCCCTCTCTCGCTGGCTGTCGCTCCCTCTGTCAAAAAAAAATAAAAACAAAAACAAAAAAACTATATTTATGTTCACAAAGTTTAGTCAGTTGTTACTTTTTATAACAAGAACTAATACTTTGAATTTCCTCAAGAAATGCATTGACTAAATATATTGGGCATATCCATTTCCACTATACATGTCCCATTTTGAAAATATTTTGTGGTGTTTTGCATAGGAAATAGTATGCAAAGTGTATTGGAAGGGTAGTTCTATACTAAGTCCCTTCTGCTGCTCTCTGAGAATCTAAAAATCAAGCTGTAAACAGGAAAATTAGACACTCTCATACAAAGTTCTTAAGGGATCAGGTAAGTATCTAAATCACATCTAATCAAAGGATGAGAGAAAATGCTTTCTAGTTAAATGCAACTAAATTCAAAGAAAACAATTCTTGAAGAGAGGTTTTGTTTTGTTTTAGAGGTTATTTTAAATAATCCATGACTGGATAGAATTAGCTATCTACTAATTGTGACAATAATGAATGTAAAACTCAGGCTTACTCAGTCAGATGTTCAGGATTACTGACACTAGCAGAAAGTGCCAGAAGGGACACCAAATCATAATAAGAAGATGTTCCCAAACTTCTGCTCCAATTTCTGCCCCCAGACAGTGAACCTGGCAATGTGGTTAAATAGACCCAATATAAAATCAGTTACAATTTTTGTCCAAAAATCCTAATTCATTATGCTACCAGAACTTATTATTCCCTTCTCTCTCCACATTCAGTAATTCATTCAGCCACTGACAAAGTTGGTCAAAGACTCCAACATGATTTTGAGAAGAATAAAAGTGGATTTGAGACTTAACCAATATATCCTGAAAAATGACTTGCTTTACCATGCATTACGACAGCTTAACTATAATAAAGATTACTGCATGCCATGGTAATAACACATAAATAAGAACAAATGAACAACCCCTCCCCCCTCAAAACACACATTTTGTAACTTTTATTTACAAATGAAATTTTGGTTAAATTATAGATTTTCATGAAAAGAAAATATATGAAAAACTCCACATAATAAAATATTTACTCATGTGCCACAATCCCACCACTGAAATACAGACCAAAATATGTATAAAATAAATCAATCTGAAATCAATTAGCTACTCCAGGCCCTCGTCTGTAAATGTACATAGAGCATTTATTCTATACCAGTTAGAAATCTAGAGAAAGCTTGAGTCCTGTGACTGTAAATGGAGGCAAGATAAATGCAATGATTCGTTATAACTTTGCCATAGTGATATGTGCAATTAGAGAGGGAGACAAACCATGAGAGACTCTTGACACTGGAAAATAAACTGAGGGTTGCAGAAAGGCAGGTGTGTTGGGGAGATAGGGTAAATGCGTGATGGGCATTAAGGAAGGCATGTGATGTGATGAGCACTGGGTGTTATACCCAACTTATGAATCATTGAACACTACATCTGAAACTAATGATGTACTATATGCTGGCTAACTGAATTTAAAATAAATAAATAATAGATAAATAAATAAACGAGCAATTAATAATAACATGTGAAAACAGCAACAACTTTATGACACTTGATATTTTAAAAATTTTTTCTAGTTATTTATTTGACAGAGAGAGTGCACAAGCAGGGAAAGCAGTAGGCAGAGGGAGAGGGAGAAACAGGCTCCCCATTGAGCAAGGAGCCCAATGTGGGGCTCGATCCCAGCACCCTGGGATGATGACCTGAGCCAACAGCAGACACTTAAATGACTGAGCCACCCTGGCACCCCTTAAAAAAGTTCTATATAATTCTCAACTAATAATGAAGTTTTATTTAGTAAAATTAGATCTTTGTATATATTATGTCTTGTATCTAATAGAATAAGAAAAAGAGAAAGAAAAAAAAAACCCAAATAATTCAGTTTCAAAAGTCCTATGTGTATGCTTTATTTCTGATTTTTACCAAAACATTTATCCTTTAAAAGTCACTGTGAAACAGGCACCGAGAAGAAGTAAAGAGAAGGTTTCAAAGGACTTTTCTTCAAAACGGGAAGAAAAAAGGAAAAGAAAAGCGTGTAAAAGACATCAAAAATATCTTGATAGCAAGATCATTTTAATAGAATTTGGCAATTATGAGTGTGCATTTGCTGTGCCAAAGAGTGATAATCAGAGATGAATATAGAGGTTATAATGATGAAGTGAGAACTGGGTAAGAATCACTCACTAGTATTTTTTTTTTTATTAAAGATTTTATTTATTTATTCGACACAGATAGAGACAGCCAGCGAGAGAGGGAACACAAGCAGGGGGAGTGGGAGAGGAAGAAGCAGGCTCATAGCAGAGGAACCTGATGTGGGGCTCGATCCCATAACGCCGGGATCACGCCCTGAGCCGAAGGCAGACGCTTAACCGCTGTGCCACCCAGGCGCCCCACTCACTACTATTTTAATCAAAGATGTAAACGGTAAGATTTAAAATAACATAAACATTTTGTAGCTTTCAAATTCAGCGTTATATTTGAGTACACTTAATCTCCTCTTTTTACATGCAGAGACAACTATATTTCTGTGCTGCAATGTGACATAGCAAGTACAAAAATGGAAGAAGGCTGTCTGCATTCTAACCCTGCCTCTGCCACTTAACATTGTGTGAATCTGGGGAAGTTAATTTTTCTTTGGCTCAATTCAGTAGCTATAATAATAGTACTTACCTCACAGGGTTTTTCTGAACAGTAAATGGCTTTATAGCTGGAAATTGTTTAGAAAAACTGCCCATAGTAAACATTAAAATAATAATAGATTTTATTTTATGTATAGTAATATCTGCACTATAATTATTCACATCTAAGATTGATATCAATCTCATATCCTTTTTTAATCTTTTTTTTACTGCCAAATATAACATTCAACAAACTGTATAAAATATACACTCTCATATTAACAAAGCAACATTCAGATTATCAAAGTAAAGTAAACATTCCCATAAATCAAGATAAATGTTCCCAGTACCTCAGAAATCCATATTATAATAGCCCCCTTCTTTGAAAGTTATGTTGCTTCTAAAAAAAAAAATATGACTCCTTTTTCGTTATACTTCTCTCTATATACATGTATGTGTGTATTCATAAACAGTACAAATTGACTTTGTCAGTTCAGTACATTTTTATAAGTGGAATTATTAGAATTACATAGCATGTGTTCTTTTGTGTCTAGTTTCCTTTGTTCAATTTTATATTATAATTATTCTGTGTTGTATTAATTTGTCTTACTTTACTGTGTTATTTTTGAAGATCTTAAATCTTGTTTTTCTACTTCTAAGGTATATAATTAGAACTATAATTCCTTGCCCATAAACTATTGTCATTTTCATTAGATTTTGTCAAAACAATTTCCAAAGTAGCACCTACCAGCAGTATCAGAAATCAGGTCTCAACCAGCACCAAAAGACTCTGATCATTCCCTGCATATTTTCAGACCACAGTGCTTTGAAACTGGAACTCAACTGCAAGAGGAAATTTGGAAAGAATTCAAATACATGGAGGCTAAAAAACATCCAACTAAAGAATGAATGAGTCAACCAGGAAATTAAAGAAGAATGCTAAAAATTCATGGAAACAAATGAAAATGGAAACACAACTGTTCAAAATCTTTGGGATGCAGCAAAGGTGGTCCTAAGAGGGACTTTCAAGCTATATTACAAAGCTGCAGTGATCAAGACAGAATAAAACTGGCACAAAAACAGACACATAGATCAATGGAACAGAATAGAAAACCCAGAAATAGATCCATAACTATATGGTCAACTAATCTTTGACAAAGCCAAAAAGAATACCCAATGGAAAAAGTCTCTTCAACAAACTGGCGCTGGGAAAACTGGACAGCAACATGCAAAAGAAAGAAACTGGACCGCTTTCTTACACTATACACAAAAATAAATTCAAAATGGATGAAAGACCTAAATGTGAGACAGGAAACCATCAAAATCCTTGAGGTGGAAACCTCTCTGACCTTGGCCATAGTAGCTTCTTATAGACACATCACCAGAGGCAAGGGAAACAAAAGCAAAAATGAACTATTGGGACTTCATCAAAATAAAAAGCTTCTGCACAACAAAGGAAATAATCAACAAAACTAAATCAACAAAACTCCCTATGAAATGGGAGAAGGTATTTGCAGATGACATATCTGATAAATTTGTCAAACTCAACACCCAAAAAATAAATAATCCAGTCGAGAAATGGGCAGAGGACATGAACAGACATTTCTCTAAAGAAAACATACAAATGGTTAACAGAAACATGAAAAAATGCTCAACATCACTCAGGATCAGAGAAATATAAATGAAAACTACAATGAGATACCAGCTCACACCTGTCAGAACGGCTAAAATTAACAACACAGGAAACAACAGATGTAGGCAAAGATGCAGGAAACCTCTTTCACTGTTGGGAATGCAAATTGGTGCAGCCACTCTGGAGAACAGTATGGAGGTTCCTCAAAAGTTAAAAAACAGAGCTACTCTACGACCCAGCAATTGCACTACTAAGTTAATTTACCCAAAGGATACAAAAAATAGATCAAAGGAGTCATGCATCCCGATGTTCATAGCAGCATTATCAACAATAGCCAAACTATGGAAACAGCCCAAACGTCCATCGACCAATGAACATGTGGTGTATATACACAGTGGAATATTAGTCATAAAAAAGAATGGAATCTTGCCATTCGCAACTACGTGGATGGAACTAGAGTGTATCATGCTAAGCAAAATAAGTCAGTCAGAGAAAGACAAATACCATATGATTTCACTCATATGTGGAGTTTAAGAAACAATACAGATGAACATACAGGAGGAGGACAAAAAAGAGAGAGAGAGAGAGGAAAACAAGCCATAAGAGACTCTTAAAGGTAGAGAACAAACTGAGGATTGATGGAGGGAGGTGGACAGGGGATGGGCTAGATGGCTGATGGGTATTAAGGAGTACACTTGTTGTGCTGACCACTGGGTGTTATACGTAAGTGATGAATCACTGAATTCTACTCCTGAAACCAATACTGCACTGTATATTAACTAACTAGAATTTAAATAAAACGTTGAAGAAAATTTTTTTAAAATTAAATTTAAAAAATAGAGAAACACTGACTTGATTTTGAAAAAAATTCAAGCTTTGACTTTTAAACATTAATACAATATTCTAGACAGCACAGTATGAGCATATTGACATTTCCATTAAAACGACAATCTCATTTGTGGAAAAATGAAATGAATTTGTGTAACAGGTGTATGCTGTGGTTGATACATTCAAAAGGAGTTAAGCTTATTTCATTAAAAAATATTCTCTCACATAAAACATTGGGAATATGAAATCATTACAGTTTGAAACCATCACCACTGAAGGAAGTTACTTACTCATGGTAAAATGTCAGATAAGAAAAGCATTCTACTTTGTATAGAAAATCTAATTATCTGAAAGTTGACCAAACTATTAAATAAGAAAAATTATATAAATAATCCATTCAAATGTATTTGTCAGGGTAATTGTGAATTTAATTTATCCTCACATTAAAACCTTCAAGTGCATAATGGAGTGCCATCATATATGTTAATACACATTATGTGTGCATGTCTTCAAAGGACCTGACCATTCAAGGTGTCATGCCAGTAATCTCTTGTAAAAACCACACACCACTAGCCCTTTTGGCAGTGCTTTGTTAAATAAATTGCAGACAGTTCCTACCAGTTGACTAAAAAGAACCTTAAATCATAAAAGACATAATCTGCTATTCAGTAATTATTGACTAGACTGCAAAAATTGTTTAAAGTAAACCAATGTCTGGAACAATTTACATGCAGAAAAGTGCAGTACTAATTTTATACAACTCTTTCTTAATAAAAGAATTACAGCTGACCTTTGAACCAACATAGGTTTGAACTGTGTAGGTTCATGTCTATGCAGATTTTTGGGGGGATAAATACAGTACAGTACTATAAATGTATTATCTCTTACTTATGATTTCCTTAATAATATTTTTTCTCCAGCTTACTTTATTATGAGAATACATTTTTTAGTAAATTTAACATACAAAATATGTGTTAATCAATTGTTTATGTTATTAGTAAGGCTTCCAGTCAACGGTAGGCTATTAGCAGTTAAGGTCTGGGGGAGTCAAAACTTATATTCAGATTTTTGACTGTGACAGTGCCCCTAACCCCTGGGTTCAAGGGTCAACTGTACTTTGTCCCTAAATGGTTTCTGCTGGTTGCATTTTAAAGTCCTTCCTGATGTATAATATATCGCACAATGTTTATTGATGTGACAGCTAGAACATATAAACAACAATAAATGTGACATATATCTGTACAGGTGAAATCAGATTATTTTTTTAAATTATATTATGTTAGTCACCACACAGTACATCATTAGTTTTTGATGTAGTGTTCCATGATTCATTGTTTGCATATAACACCCAGTGCTCCATGCAATACGTGCCCTCCTTAATACCCATCACCACACTAATCCATCCCCCCCACCCTCCCCTCTAAAACTCTCAGTGTGTTTTCCAGAGTCCATAGTCTCTCATGGTTTGTCTCCGTCTCTGATTTCCCACCCTTCATTTTTCCCTTCCTTCTCCTAATGTCCTCCATGCTATTCTTTATGTTCCACAAATAAGTGAAACCATAAGTGAAACATCTCAGTCTTTCTCTGCTTGACTTATTTCACTTAGCATAATTTCCTCCAGTTCCATCCATATTGATGCAGATGAGGAAACTGAGGCTTAGTGAAATTAAGTAATACATCTATCATTGGGTAGCTGATTCAATTTTTTAATGAGGAATCATCTACTCCAGTTCCACCCATGTTAAGCAGATGATTCTTTATTAAAAAATTGAATCAGCTACCCAATGATAGATGCATTACTTAATATCACTAAGCCTCAGTTTCCTCACCTATAAAGTGAGAGATGGTCCTTCCCAACATCAGCATTCTGAATCTCTTCTCTCAGTGCATCTTTAAGACCTGCAGTTAAGGATTCTCCTAGGGAAACAGAAGAGGAAGGAACACCCCGAGTCCCTTCTGGGTGAAGAGGAAAGTTCTAATTTAGCCACAAGCTTCTTGACTGCTTTATACAGTTGTCAGGAAGCAAGACACCTACAGTCATCAGTGACTATTCCATGGAGCATTTATCCAATCACAGCAGGGGCCAAACTGAGAACAGCTGCCTCTCCCTCCCTCTCTCTCCCTCTCGTGAACTTGAATATGTTCGCTCTCTTTTTTTTATTTAAGATTTTATTTATTTATTTGAGAGAGAGAGAGAGAGAATGAGCAGGGACAGGGAAGAGGGAGAAGCAGGCTCCCCATTGAGCAGGCTCCATCCCAGGACCATGAGATCATCACCTGAGCTGAAGGCAGACACTTAACCGACTGAGCCACCCAGGCACTGCTGTCCATGCTCTCTTAAGTCACGTAATCCTGGCACAGACATCCAATGGTTTCCTTTAGTAAAATTCTCAGAAGTGTCAAATCCTATCTTTTAATAACTGCTGGACCTAAGAGTTTTAAGCAATAAAATGAATAAAAATCAAGTGTGAATGGTACCAATTATTGATCATTGTTTACATCCAGACAATATATTAGATGCTTTACATACATCATTTCACTTAATGCTTAGAACAACAGTAGCAGTTAGGAGGGTAAGCACTTGAGTTAGAGGAGTAATGCCAGCTTTTGCAAATAAAATATAGAAGACCCAGTTTGGGATATATATTATTGGATGACACAAACTTATATTTAAAAATTCATTGTTTATCTGAAATTCAAATTTAACTTGCTGGTGCTTGATTTAGGAAGTTGGAAAGCTACATCTCCAAGCCCTATTTTCTTTATACATATAATGAGGATGCTAATAATAGGTCTCACCTCATGTGGCTATTAAATGATTTAAGCAAATTAATCCATATAAAATGATACATAATGGCAGAGTTACTATTAATTATAAGAGTATAGAAGAACCCATAAGAGTATGGGCTGAACTGACATTTTTTAAAGAAGATGGTCTTTCCATATTTTACTCTTTTAATATTTACTTTCCCATGACCATAATTAAGAGATAATTATCCTTCATCTTCCCTCCAATCAAAAATGTTCATTCTCTGGTCCTAATTCATAACATGGTTTTGCCCCAATTTGCCAATTATTTGATTTGTGCATGTTCTTTGGGGAAAGAGCATTATATTAAAATCCTTGCTCTTCCACTGACATTTTGACATTATTTGTTCTCCTGGAAACTTGATTTCTTACATGTAATATCAGGGTAATGGAACCTACCCCCAAAGAATTGTGAGAAATAAATAAGAATGCATACATATATAATTATTAATTATTAATAATATTAATAAAATATTATATATTATTTTATGTTATAATAAATAATTTATATAAATAAATCATACATAAAATTCTTTCTAATTTATATATAAATTATTATTATTATGATTCTATAAATGTATACAATTAAATATATATAATTATATATATATACATATATATATATATGGTTGCTTTTACTGCATTATGTTGCAGTTAGTTCTGCATGTGCCTGAGTCCCTTGAGAGACTGATTATTAACCACCTTCAGAACAAAGCAAGCGCTCTTCTCTTCAGAAGCCCCATGAGCACTTAACAAGGTAGTCACTCATGATTCATCTTGAAGAACTGCTTCCTGAATTGAATTTCAAACTGAATCCATCCACCAACACCTATCATGTACACAAATACATTATTACTGGATTAAACAAGAGAAAATCTTATTCTTTAGACATCAAAAAGTTTCCTAAAGTCATACAGGGCAGAAGAATAAGAATGATGTGGCCAATACCAATTCTTTTGACCTCTTATTTCAAAAACATGTCTAAAATTAACATACTTAGATACCTGGTTTTGAACAGTATTCTATCATAGTATGAAGCAGGCATCTAATTCTACCACTTCTGCAGTAAATTTTGTAGATTTAACAGAGCATGTTTGGAGAAAACCTTCTAGTCTTTTTATTCCAGAACTATGATTTTCTTTAATTTCCTTTTTGATATATAGGGACAAATTATTCCATCTTTCTTCTTCTTTTCTCTAGTCTCTTTTGATTTTCTTCAATACGTCCTACTGCATTTGCCTTCTAAAAGACAAAGAAATAGAACAAAAATTAACAATAAAACAAATGTTTTTAGGATAATACATTTGATATTTTTGAGACAAATCTTCAATATCTCAGACCATTAGTTTACCATTTAGGACATTCAAGTAGCACATCAAATTGGCTATTGGGGTTCCCAAATAAAGGGCAAACATCTATACTTTATACAAGCATGATAATTTCCATTCCCTCTGTCTCCTCAGTTATTATTTCCATCATCCGTTATGCTGAAAATCAGTGTTCTGGCGTTCCAAGTCTGTGGGGTTGAGTTTAAGAAAAAAGTCTATTTCAAATTAATATTCAGTCGAGATCGGTATCATTTATAAGACTAGACAAATTGTGCTATAATCACAAAAACTGCCCAGGCATGTTGCATGCTGCACTTCACAGAAGAAGAAATAGAACTTTTGCCCAGCAATTCCCAGAAGAAATCTAATCAGTCTGAATGGGGTACAATAGAAGCATTCTTATGTTCTAATATTTTACTATCTAGACTCCCATATGCAATAGAGAATGCTGCCATAGGCGATCTCTGTGACAAACTTTCCTTTCCAGAACTCAGGCATGTCCTTCTTCAGCTCCCCTTCACCCTCTACCTCCTCAAAATGGAAACAATGGACTCAAGGACTCCTGAGTACCAGTGAAGTAATTTTAGCTCCTGAGGAGAGGCAGATACCTAACCAGGGGTCAAAGGATATCCTTTGAGAGTGTGGGAGCACCCAGAAACATGGCTTCCTTAAGCACGAGAATGGAGACTAAGAAAATATTTTCATCCTTTATGACAAGGAATATTGTGTTTTAAATATGTATAGCTCCAAACAATGAATCAGGTGAATCTACAGCAAGAGTAGATAAAGCACATGAAAGAGAAGTTAATAAGGAAGAGACACAAATGAACTCTAAATTTTGAAAAGATACTCATGTCACTGGTGTTCAAAGAATTGGGATTAAAAACCCTTGTTGAGAGGAATTCCAGGAGGAAAAAGCAGAAAATCTCATACACTCATGATGGTAATTATAGCTGAATGGTCAAAAGGACAAGTTCTCCCGTCCAGCCTGGATCATTGACTCACTATGTAACTTAGCACAGTGTTCTTCACATAAGAGTTCGATAAATTGATAATATATTACTATTATTACATGCATTAGTATTAAAATAAGGATAAAAATTGTTATAGTCTTTTAAATAAGAATGTATCAGTATATATGAAAAATCTTAATATGTTACATAGTCTTTGATCCAGCAATTACTTCTTTAAGTAATTAGAAAAGGATAGAAAGATTCATAGCACAGGCTATCACAGTAATGAAAACATAATAAACAATAATATAAATAAATACATTATGGAATATAATGCAAATACTAAAAGGAAAATGTTATTTCTAGCTCATTCAAACAGAAGTTTCTCCAAAATACATTGTATAATGGGAAAAATAATAAAACCACATGTACATTTTAAAATTTTGTGTGTATTTATAAATATGTACAGATTGAAATATTTGGAAGGACAGTTACCAGAAAGTTGATAGACATAACTTTGGAGGGGGGTAAAATTTTAGTGATTTCTCATTTTTTTGATACTCTTCCAGATAACCTAAATTTACTAGATTGTTTGGCCTGTATAATCTTTTTTTTTTAAAGCTATTTAAAATTTGGGAAACTGTGCTATTACAGAAGTATATTTAATAACACAGAAAAATGTCCATTATATGTTGATAGGTGGGGAAATATGTTAAAAATATAGAAAGGGGTTTTTCTTGTAAAAAAATACGCTATATGAATAAAAATGACTGAAAGGTTATATGTCAAAATGTTAATAGTGGTTATCTGTGAGATGAGAGTATAGACTGTTTTTTTCTTATCTATTTTTCCATATTTCAAAAGGAAATAAGCAAATAATAGCATGGCCATATTACAAATTATACAGCTACAAAATTGTGTTCCAATTGTGTTTTTAATAATAAGAAAGAGAAAATGACTACAAAGAAATGCACAAAATGTTAACAGCGCTTAACTGTGTGAAATCCTTTAAGATGCTTTTCTTCATTAGATGTTTCTGCATTTACAATGATTCTAAAAGGAGAACAAATTATTTTATCTTTTATAATTCATGGTTAGTATTTAGAGTACACTTGATTTGCAGTTATTTCTCTTTTTTGGAAAATGTTGGATTTCGTGAGCAAACCCCAAGACCGCAAATGAAAAGATGACTCCAGACACCTTAGTAGGAGAAAGGAGAGGCCTGGGGACCAGAAGCTCTAGTGGCGAAAGGCCCTGAGCCAAGCTTTGTCTCCACTGTTATTAGGGTCTTAGCAACATTACCAGGCACAAGAGCAAAGCAAGGAAGAGGGCGTAACCTTAATGGTCAGGATAATAATATATGGAGCAGCATGTGATGGGGCGAGGAGGCAAGGAGTCCGTGAAGTACGTGACCACCACAGGTGCCTGTTTTTCTTCAAAATTTAAACATGTACTACCTAGATGAGGACCTTGAGCCACAGTAAGAATCCAGCCATTTTCAGCCAAGAAGCTTCAAAGGAGGCCCAGTGTTGTAGGCACTCCTTTGCTTTTCAATTAGTCTCATCCAGGGAGGCACATACAAATCAGACTTTGTCTATCTAGGAACTGTGAATTCCCACATTTCTCCCTTTTTTCTTATTTTTTTTTTAATTCTACAGAGATAGAGACAGCCAGTGAGAGAGGGAACACAAGCAGGGGGAATGGGAGAGGAAGAAGCAGGCTCATAGCAGAAGAGCCTGATGTGGGGCTCGATCCCATTATGCCAGGATCACGCCCTGAGCCGAAGGCAGACGCTTAACCGCTGTGCCACCCAGGCGCCCCTCTCCCTTTTTTCTTATTAATAGAGCGAAGGTCTCATTGCTTCTGTGCCAGATATAATTCCTGGGTTTTTCCAGCTCGGGAAAGCACCTCTATTTCAATTTTGCAGACTATGAAAAGAAATATCAAAGAAGTGAGTAATACAACAGATAGGCCAGTAAGTCCCCATTTAGTGAAAGAAAACCAATTTTTCGGGTTTAACTATTGTAAATTATCCAAAAGGATATTCTAGGTATTTTGATCATGTTCATGTTTATTAATAGTGGTAAGGGGGGACCAAGATTTACTCATTGAGATTGTGAATATCCAGGGTTAAATTATCTTGGAGAGAACCTTGAAGGTGTTTTTTAATTTTCTCCCAATTATGTAATGAATTGTTCCAAAGTAGGGGGGGTTACACAAATGGCCGTATGGGCCCAATCACAGTCAAGGCTTTGGCGGAAGGTAAGTGGTTCCTGCCTTTCTCCCAGATACTCTATTGCGGCTTCCATAAGTTGGAGCCTCCCTAATAGTTTTTGGTCAATTGTTGTAGTTGGAATTCCTGGGTTAAGTTACAGGCTATCTGATTGACATATTGAGCCATTTGAATAGTATAAGTAAGGGCAGCAATGGCAACACTAGTAGCCGTTAAAATAGAGACAGCAGTTACAATGCCGGCTATAAGCAATCCTAGAAACCTACATGGCCTTCTTAATTCACTAAAGGCCTGATTAAGAATACTGAGTGATTTGGACTCCTCCTAAGATCAAGTGAGGTTGACAGGGATAAAAGCAAAAGGCTGCCTTTTTAAAACAAAGACATGGGTAGCCTTGTGGTGAGTAATACTGTAATTATTTAGGCAAGCTGCATAATATGCCCTCTGGCTACCAGAGGGTTTGCTAGTATATAGTCAGTCCTATTTTTTTAAATAGAGATATATTGGATCCAAACAGAAAAACATATAGGTGAGGAATACATAACCAGATGAAATCCATAAAATTTGTATAAAGGGCTATGGAGTAGCTGCCAGAATAACTGCTATAACTTCCATGCCATACGGAAAGAGGAAAGAATAAATGTCCCAATCTCCAGAGAGATGATTGAATAGGAAGAGGTTCTATTTGGGGAAGGGATACCTGAAGCCCCCTTCACGCCAGATTATGGGAGAGGTAGCTCTACCAATCCAACTTCCATTACCCGCCAGGTGGACTTTAATTTCCATGTTATTGGCTATGAAACATCCTAAAATGACATGATTATCTACTTTAAGAAGGTGAGGATAGACGCCTCCATATGTTTCCCAGGAAATCCTCTCTGAAGAGGGAGTCCTTTTAGTGCTCCTCTCACAGGAGGGGAGAGAAGTATGGCTCTTACAGGTGGTCGGATTGCCATGTTGGATGCTTCCAACAGAAATAAAAGTTAGTTGGGCTGTCTTAATAGGATCTTTTGGCACAATATGTAACCAGATTTGAGGAGTAGCCATCGTGCAAAGAGGGTCAGACAAGGCGTCACATATTGGAAGGCTGGAGGCATATAACTCCATATCATTGGGTGCTAGGGCCCAGAAGGATCCATTGAGTTGGGGTTGTGTAAAAGGAAAAGAAGTCCCTCCTATCCAGTTAGAGCTATTATTAAACATAGGAAAGGGTGCATCAGCCTAAGTTAAGGGCTTCCAGAGAGGAGGGTTGAGCATGTATGCCCAGTAATCAGTTGCCGTAGCTCCTGGAATAAGATAGTAAAATGTACCAATCATGACAGAAGTTGTACTTACCACTGAGAGCACGGCCAAGTACGTGTTTTCAGGTGTGTGGGCTTGTGCTGTCATCTGCAGGATTTCTTCAGTCTTTTAAGTCGTTTTCTTCAGGCTTCCCCCAAGTTATTTCGGTGGCATCCTGTCTTCAGCAACAAGTGGTTTTCAGCTTTTTAGCTGATTCATCTGAGGGATCGGGTGTGGTCCATGCCAGGCCATGATATGGCTTGACATTGTGCGCTGGGAGCCAAAGCGGTCCTTCCTGTGAAGAGACACAAGCATAGCCTCTGCCCCAAGTTATGAGTTCATGGGGACCTTGCCACAGATTAGAGTTGGGGTCCCTCCAAAGGACCAAGGAGCAAGGTCCTGAGGATTTTTTTGTAAAGTGTTTTAGGGCAGGAGTTAAAAAGTGATCATTCAAGTAGAAAAGATTTAGTTAGGAGTGCTTTGTGTAATCGTGCAGCGGGGTCTGGACTGCTTAGGCTCATATTCCCCCTTTTTTGTTTATCTAACGTGTTTTTAAGGGTGGAGTGTGCTCGTTCAATGATGGCTTGTCCTTGTGGATTGTAGGGGATGCCAGTGTGATGTGTGATTCACCAGAGTACAGAACTCTTTAAAGGATGCACTACTGAAAGCTGGCCCATTGTCTGTTTTAATGGCTTTAGGGATGCCCCTATAAGAAAAAGCCATGAGAAGGTGTTTGGTTACTTATTTTGTGGATTCGCCTTTGTGAGCTGAGGTGAACATGTAGCTGGAAAATGTATCAATTGAGACATGTACATAACGAAGTTTTCCAAAGGAAGGGACATGTGTGATGTCAGTTCGCCAGAGATCATTGGCTGTGAAACCTCAAGGGTTGGTACCCTGTGGATAAGAAGTGGCTTGGCAATCAGGGCATTGGAGTATAATAGATTTAGCTTGTTGTTGTGTTAGATGAAATTGTTTGTGTACAGAACACCAGTTTTGGTGGAAAAAATCATGTGATAAGCGAGCTTGTTGTAGGAGAGACATCATTACTAGCTTATCTGCTTGTGAGTTTCCGTGAGTGAGTGGCCCTGGTAAGCCGCTATGAGATCTAATGTGAGAAATAAAAATAGGATGAGAGCGCATATAGAGGAGTTGCTGGAGTGAACAGAAAACTAAAAGGACTTCTGGGTCTATGGCGGGTTTGATATGTGCTATTTCCAGCTGCTTGAGAACAACATGGAATAAGCTGAATCACTAACAATGTTGATAGGCTCATCAGGAAAAGTTTCTAGGGCAAGGATTAAAGTTCCTATTTCAGCATGCTGTGTTGATGAAAATCCTGAGCAAGTGGGAGAGGACTGTTGTTTTTCCATCTATCCAAGAAAGAAGGCCATTGGCCCCATTGTTTGAGGGGCCTGGGCAAGGCCTGCTTGGAAGTTTCCCAAGGAAAGGGGATTTCCATCATAATCAAATTTTGATCTACATTGTTTAGCCCAATGAAAGCCCTTTTTACAATGGGGGCATTACACCCTTAGGAGGATTAAAAGAGAGTTCTCCTTTAGAGGAGGGAGCATTGGAAGGACAATCTTTTTTAAAGTGACCAGGCTTGACACACTGGAAACAGGTTTTGGAATCCTTTCTTTTATCTTGTTGGAATTTCGGGGGTCTGAGAGCCGCTGCGAAACCCTGGTTTTATGGGTTTCTGTCCCTACATATTGGCAGGCCTTGATAAAGTCTCCAACTGCAGTGGCTTTAGCTCTTACCCCTTTCACAGCATCTTGGCAGTCTGTATTGGCATTTTCAAAGCCCAGCTGAAGCAGTAAGATATCAGCAGCCTGATTATGATTGACCTGTCTCCTTATCGCCTGTTGTAGTCTGTCAATGAATCCTACAAAGGGCTCTTGCGGTCCCTGCTTGATACTAGCAAAGCAACCCTGTGTCGCATTATTTTCAGGGATGCGTTAGCAGGCTCCCTTTGCACAGAGAAGTTTGGTCATACATTCGAGAATCAAAATTGAGCTGCTGGAATATTGTCCTCGGCCCTGTAACATATGGGCTGTTATAGGGATTCCAGCCGTCTGATTTTGGGTGGCCTGTTGCTCACACAAGTCGTCAAATTCTGATCGCCAAATAAGATATTGACGAGCTTCAAGGATCGTTTTGCAGAGTTTGCTAATCCCATGGTGACATGGCATTATGGTCTGCGAGAGAGGCAATAAGGCCTTTTGAAAATGGGCTCATGGCACCATTTTCTCGTATGCTTTTTCTGATTTCCTTAAAGGCATTGAAGGCAAGTGGTTCACAAATGCATTGTTGTTGTTGTCCCACTATAATGGGAAAAGCTGAGAGCTCTCCTGTGAGCAAAGCCTCGGAAAGGCAATTTTTCAGTAATGGTTGTCGCCTGGGCAGGGGTCCTAGGCCGTGACTGAGGAATTTTCTCAGTAGGGGGTGGCCATGGGAGGGAGTCTTCCCTTTTGGCGACTAACTGGACTATCTGGTCTTGCTGGGGTAGGGTAGAGCTGAGGGAGCAGGGAGCATAGGCACAGGGAGCTCTCTTTCTGCTTGCTTAGAAACGCTAGATGTATCCTCAATATGTAAAGAAGTCAAAGCTGACCTTACTAGCCCCTACAAAGAAAGGGAGGCGAGGGGCACCCTCTTTCCTTATTCATGGCTCCGTTTTAAATGTTGTCCAACTCTTTCCCATATTTCTAAATCTCAAGTTCCTCCATCAGGGAACCGGGGGTTATGTTCAATAGCAGTCTTTAACAAACCCCGGAGTTGGGCTTCTGATACAGAGGCCCCGCTCCTTTTAAGCAGCTGCTTAAGAACCTTAATGTATTGCTTTTGTTCAGCAGAGAAATGCTGACCCATGATAGAGATAGGAAACCCAAGCCCTAAAGTTCCCTCGAACTCGGCAAGCCCAAGCAGGCTTCCGACGACTGACACTGCGCGCAGTCCTTTCCTTTTCGAGGGCTCAGCCGGCCGCCAACAGTCACAAGTTCCTCACATGGGGCACCACTCATCGCGTTTGGCGAGCAAAGCCCGAGACTGCGAATGAAAAGATGGCTCCAGACACTTAGTAGGAGAAAGGAGAGGTCTGGGACCAGAAGTTCTAGTGGCGAAAGGCCCTGAGCCAAGCTTTATCTCTACTTTTATTGGGGTCTTAGCAACATTATCATGCACAAGCGCAAAGCAAGGAGGAGAGTGTAACCCTAATGGTCAGGGTAATATATGGGGCAACGTGAGACAAGGAGGAGAAGGCAAGGAGTCCGTGACGTACGTGACCACCACAGGTGCCTGTTTTTCTTCAAGATTTAAACATTTACTCCCTCGATGAGAACCTTGAGCCGCGGTAAGAATCCTGCTGTTTTCTGCCAAGAAGCTTCAAAGGAGGCCCAGTGTTGTAGGCACTCCTCCTTTGCTTTTCAATTAGTCTCCTCCAGGGAGGCACATACGAATCAGATTTTGTCTATCCAGGCACTGTGAATTCCCCTAAGAAAAATGAGTCTTTTCTTCTCTAACAACACAAGATTATCAATATGTACAATGCTGGATATTGTTAATAAGGATCTCACATGGAACGAGTAGAGCCTTAGTGAAGTGGGAAACTGCCCAGAGCAGGCCCAGGCCAGGAGGCCCCAGAAGATCGAAAGTTACTAACAATAAGCTAGAGATAACCTGAAGCCCTACTGAGAGCAAGAGATAACCAGCCATTTCTGCTTCTGTAAACAGGCTTCCCACCATAGGCTCCCTGCGTCACTGTTCCCACCTAAAGCAGCCCCCGCTCCCCTATTTACCTATGAACATAGAAAGAAATATAAAGACAAATACATACTATGCCAGATGATTAGAAAAGCATGAAGGAGAAAAATAAAGCAGGGAGACAGGATAGTGAATTCTGGGAGGCAGAGATGGTGTGATTCCAAGCAAGATAGTCAGGAAAACCCTTGCTGAGAAAGTATTTGAGTAATAGGTTAAAGGTTGTTTGAGTCAGAACATTTTGAACAAATGGAACAGCAAGAAGAAAGGTTGAGAGGTGGGAGAACAACTGTTGTTTTCAAGAAACGTAATGGCCAAGACATGGAAACAACTTAGGTGTCCATCAATAGATGAATGAATAAAGAAAATATGGTGCACATACACAGTAAAATATTGCTCAGTCATAAGAAAAGAAGGAAATCCTGCCATTTGTGAGAACATGGTTAGACCTTGAGGGTATTATGCTGAGTGAAATAAGCCAGACAAAGAAAGACCAAAAAACAAAACAAAACAAAAAACAAAAACCCAAAACAAACAAATAAAAAGCAAGCTTATAGAAACAGAGTAGTTTGGTGGTTGCCAGGGGCTAAGGGATGGAGAAAATGGAATGATGCTGGTCAAAAGATACAAACTTCCAGTTTTAATATAAGTAAGTTCTGGAGATCTAATATCTGTCATGCTAACTACAGTTAACAATACTGTATTATATACTTGAAAGTTGCTAAAAGAGTAGGTCTTTTTTTTAAAGATTTTATTTCTTTATTTGAGAAAGAGAGAATGTGGGGGGGGAGAGAGAGCACAAGAGGGGGGAGAGTCAGAGGGAGAAGCAGACTCCCCATTGAGCAGGGACCCCGATGTGGAACTCGATCCCGGGACTACCAGGATCACGTCCTAAGCTGAAGGCAGCCGCTCAACCAACTGAGCCACCCAGGCACCCCAAAAGAATAGGTCTTAAATGTTCTTACCACAAAAGGCAATTATATAAGGTGATGGATGTGTTAACTAACCTTATTATAGTGATCATTTTGAGATATATACATGTATCACAACATCATGTTTTATACCTAAAACTTACACAATGTTTTACGTCAATTATATCTTAAGAAGCTGGCAGGGTGGGGGTGGGGGTGGTTGTGGGTAAAAACAGAAAGGAGGCCAACATGGACAGAGCCAGAGACCTTGGGAGAGATCAGTAGGAAATGAGGTCAAAGAGGTAAGAGAGAGGGATCCAGTACCGCATCAGGCTCCTTGCTCAGCAGGGAGTCTGCTTCTCCCTCTGCCTGCCGCTCCCCCTACTTGTGCTCTCTCTCTCTCTCTCTGACAAATAAATAAAATCTTTAAAAAAAAAATGAGGAGTAGTTTTTAGAGGATAGAGAGCAGTAGCTCCCAACAGTCCTTTTAATTCGAGTGAGTTGAAACTCCTTGGAAGGCTTTGAGCAAAGGAGAGAAATAATCTGATTTTCCCCCCATAAAACCACTCTGGCTGCTGTGTTGAGAACATAGTGAAGGAGGCAAAGGCAGAAGCAAGAGACCAGGAAGGGGCTACTGTGATAATCAAGAGACAATGGTAGATTTTAAGAAGTCAAGGATGATTCCAAGAATTCTGGCTGGAGAAACTGGAAGAAAAGAGAAGGTGGAGGTAGAAAACACTGAGGGAAGACCAGGTCCCCTGAGATCAGGAGTTGGCATTTCCACAGAGTTTGGGATGCCTGAGACATCCAATTAGAATCAAGAGTTTAGAGACTTGAGTCAAGGTACAATTTGGGGAATTTATAGCAAAAATTTTGGAGATATTGAAGAGTAAAATTGAGCACAGCAGGCCCAGGCCAGGAGGCCCCAGAAGATGGAAAGTTACTAACAATAAGCTAGAGATAACCAGAAGCCCTACTGGGAACAAGAGATAACCAGCCATTACTGCTTCTGTAAACAGGCTTCCCGCCACAGGCTCCCTGCACTACTGTTCCCGCCTGAAGCAGCCCCCACTCCCCCAGTTCAAACCCACCTACCAGCAGTCAGCATAGCCCTTGGAGCCTGACTCCTGCAGCACCCTATAAAAGCCCTGTAAACCCGTTGCCCGGGGCCCAGAATTTGAGCATGAGCTCATCTGGGTACGCATAAAATAAATCAGAGTTCTCCTACATCTCCTAGTGTCACTTGGTCTCTCTCTGTCTGATTCTTTTTTTTTTTTTTTCTTTGCATGAATGTGGTACTTTAGGATCTCAGAGACTTTTACAACAGGTATTATTTTCTTTTTTTTTTTTTTAATGATTTTGTATTATATTATGTTAGTCACCTTACAGTACATCCCCGGATTCTGATATAAAGTTCGATGCTCCATTAGTTGCGTATAACACCCAGTGTACCATGTAATACGTGCCCTCCTTACCACCCATCACCAGTCTATCCCATTCCCCCACCCCCCTCCCCTCTGAAGTCCTCAGTTTGTTTCTCAGAGTCCATAGTCTCTCATGCCTCATTCCCCCTTCTGATTACCCCCCCTTTCTTTATCCCTTTCTTCTCCTACCGATCTTCCTAGTTCTTATGTTCCATAGATGAGAGAAATCATATGATAATTGTCTTTCTTTGCTCGACTTATTTCACTTAGCATTATCTGCTCCAGTGTCTCGGTCTGATTCTATTTTTCCGCAACAATATGAATTCAAGACTTGCTGATACTATAGCAAAAAAAAAAAAAAAAAGCATATTTAAAACCATGACACTATGTGACCAGAAGAATGACAACTTACTTAGTCAAATGTTAATGGTTTTCTAGGTTTGCTTCAGATCTTCATTTTAAAAAAATAAAGCATTGAGGATACATTTTAAGCCTCCTAGTTACCTCTAAGAAGCCCCTTCTTCTCTCTCCCAAAAGTAACTGCTACCTTGTATCCATCATTCCCTGGCATATTTACATACCATTGCTGAATAGACTGCACATAAATGACGTCATAACAGGTAAATCATTCTCTAACTTTCTATGTTGCATTAACAATATGCTTTTGAGATTCATACATGTTGATGTGTGTGTTTGTGTGCAGTTCTTTTTACTGTGAAGTGTTGCATTATATTAATTTCCCAAAATTGACTTCTTATTATCTTATTGCTGGATATTTAGCTTACTGCAATGCTACAATGATCATAAATGCAATTTTTCCTTATGCAAATATACAAGAGTTTCTCTAGTTAAACTGCAGTTTGTAGAGAATGCACATCTTGAATTTCACTAGGTTTTACCAATTTCTATTTCCAGGTCAATGTTTAAACAATGTTTCCATAGCTTCCCTAGATTGTTTCCATTGCCACACATCTTTGGCATCGCTCAGTCTTGTAAATTTTACCAAAATGAAGGGTGTTGAGTAACGGTCAATTGTAGTCTTAATCCTAATTAAATCTTCATTTCCTTGATTCACAGTGAAGTTAAACATCTTTTCACAGTTTTATTGGCTATTACCACACTTACTCTTCTATTAATTAACTGCCTCTATTCTTTTGCTTTTTTTCTTCTGTCTCATTCATCATTTTACTATGAATTTTAGGAATTCTTTACTAAATCCTTTATACAAATTCTGTGCTGGTTACATACATTTTAAACATGTCCACAATTTTTGTCTTACAGTATTTAATTTTAATATCCATAATTTTAATTTAATTTAATTAATCCATCAATTAATTTAATTTTAATATCCATCCACATGTTTCTTAATGATGTAAGTTTTATATAGCATCTGAATGCTCTAAATACCTCTACCCTGAGATCATAAAAATATTTTCCTATATTTTCTTCCACAAGTGCAACTGTTGTCTTTTACATTTCAATTTCTACCAACTTAAAACCTATTTTGTTGTAAGTGTCATCTAAGGATAGACTTTCATTTTTTTAAAAAACATATAATGTTTGCAGAATAATTTGTTATTTTCATAGTGATTTGTCATATCTGCCATTTATGCAATTGGTAGGATCAGCTTTGCTTCCAAATGCACCAATCTTCTTGTAAGACCACTAATGTTCACACTTTCCCCACCATACACATTTCAGCATTCCTTGTCTCATCACCATTAACTTCTTTAAAGACCCATCCCTAGAATGATGGTTAATATTTGGACTACCTAAACCACCTAGTTTCATCAAGCCAGACTCCTCTGTTTATCTCATTCTTCACCCAACGTCTATATTTACAAGGTCACTATCCATTATTACCAGACTCTAATGTTCCTCTGAATTTACATCTATAACCTCACTAAACCCTTTCCCTGTATCTTCTAGACCTCAGGGACTCTTATCAGTAATTCCCTATATCCATAAACTCTGAATATTCCTTTTACCCAACTGTTCCTGACTAAAACCTGACTCTCCTAAGGGTGTTTCTGCTTCCTTTGCTTCTTCTTCAAGTCTGGCTAATTTTTCTTCATTTTCTTCATCCCTTACTATTGTTTCCAGAGGCAATTTAACACACTCCTTGGTCCTCTTTGCTCTTTCAAGACCTCTTTTTCCCTTTCTACTCCATGGAAATACATGCTTCTGACATAAGACCAATAGATTTGGCAAATAAAAATGTAGGACACATTTGAATTTCAGATAAAATGTGGATACACTTCAGCATTAATATCCCTCATGCAGCCTTACTTCAGTGTCAATTCCAACAACCCTTCCTTGCTGAGTTATCCTCCTTGCTATTCCCTTTCTCTCACTGAAGATATAAAAATGTCTTTCCCTTAATTATTTTTTTTCTCTCATTGTTCCTGATGATTTCAAGATCCACACTGATGATTCATTTCACATCTGGCCTTTAAATTCTATACCTTGGCTCCCACTGCACCTCAGCCACTCACTCCCTTTGATTATACCTTTAACAAATCATGCCCATTATAGAAAATAAAGGTAAAAGATATATTTCAACATGTGAAGGATGAAGGAATGTTGTTTGAAGAAATTTTTTAATGTTTTAAAAATCATAATAATCAATTATGTATAAAGTAAAATTCACTGAAATTCTCATTAAAATGTCTCCCAGTATGAATTTTAATCATACATGTACAATACATACAACAATAAATCCAGCTAATTATACCCAAAGACACAGATAATAAATAGCACAAACAAGGTGAAGTTTTCTATACGGTGCTTTCTTAGAAAAAGTAGTCCTGGGGCACCTGGGTGGCTCAGTCATTAAGCGTCTGCTCTTGGCCCAGGGCGTGATCCCAGGGTTCTGGGATCGAGTCCCGCATCGGGCTCCCTGCTCCACTGGGAGCCTGCTTCTTCCTCTTCCACTCCCCCTGCTTGTGTTCCCCCTCTCTCCGGCTGTCTCTCTCTCTATCAAATAAATAAATAAATAAAATATTTAAAAAAGAAAAAAGAAAAAGTAGTTCTGACAAAATATCTCCAGAATAATCTTCTATAATCTCAGTTTTCAGGGGAATGAGTCCTGATTTATGATTTTCTTGATTTGATTCTGGTAGTATTTAAGAATACACTTAGTTTTTGAACACGGAATTCTAAAGAATTTACCATTGTGATGCAAGTGTTTCTAAAAGAACAAAGCTAAACATTTTCAGTATTTATTACAAAATAAATAATATTTTGATAGAATTGTGGCAAATCAATGTTTAAATGTTTAATGTTTTAATAAAATTTATACTCCACCTATTAAATCACAATGTAAAAATATATTGAGTGAAGTAATGTAGAATTTTCCTTTCAACTCAGTTGAACACATTTGAGAAATGTGAAAAGATCACTATGCAATCTGGAAAAAACAAGTATTTATTCTGAACCACAGTAAGAAATATACCTATTTTTTCCATAGACCAAAAGAAGCAAGTTGTAAAGTTTATAAAAATTATAAATTTAATCATCAGTATTAATAAAATGAAATAGTAGTAAAGTTGATTCTGTATCTCTGAATAGCTGAAACTTAAAAAACCTTTATATATTTCATTAAATCCCAAATAAAGTTTTTCTATGTAAACAGACTGGTCTAATCTGTCAATCACAATTCCCCAAGATCTACTTAAATACAAGCTCATTTCTGCAAATATACTTGAGCAAAACTTTTACTTTTTGTAGAAAACACACTAAAGATATCACCACAAGGTATCTTCTCTGCTTGGCTATGGAGACAAACAGAAATTAATCCAAATCTTCTCTCTACCATGAATTTGCTATGTGATTTAAGACAACTTCCCAAGATCTTATCTGTAAAATGAGAATGACACTAATATGAGTAGGGCTGTTTTGAAAAACAAATTCAAATATCATGTGAAGGGCAAAGCACAATACCTAACAGAATGAGTGCTTAATAAATGTTAGCTCCCTTTCTCATGTTCTCACTTAAATAAACAAAAAAATAAAAGAAGAGAAAGGCAAAGAAGGTGCTATAGGTATGGCAGCTAAGCAGCAGGACCAATGCTACAAAAAGACAAAACTTTGAAGGGCAAGATCTATTTTCTGTACAAGGGTTATACTGCTAATCTTTTTCTGTCCTGAACGAGATCAACTTGAAAATGTTGTCAGCACTTCTGGGTGACATGGGTGTTCCTGTGTAAGAAATGGTCTGGATGTTGTCCTCAAGGGCATGGGTCTTTCAAAGTTATCATCCCCTGATAAGGTTAAGACTGCATTCCACAGCTTCTGATATTCCTGCATCAAACTGTCATTCAATCCTAAATTTAGCCCTGCGTGGAAGAATAAAATATATTCAAATTATAATTAAATTTTGAGTGATAGTCACCATGTTTGATGTTTTATGAGTATGTAAATTATTTCATAAGTTATGTCTATATCTCATTTTGGATGCTTAAAATAGAATAGGTCCTGGCATATTTTTCATGTTGAAACTAATGTTATAAGACAGTAAAGTATCTTTGAACTTAGTTACTGGTGTTGCTATATTTTTCTCTCAGTCAGAAAACAAAACCTGATGGGTCAATAAGAAGGCAGCCCATGGCTCCAATATGGTAGGTGAAGGAGTCCAGAATCAATATAATGCTTAAGGTCATGCTGGGTGAAGCAGAACAGAACTCTTGAACTGTCCATCCTCTTCCTTCAGATAATACTCCAACCTGACACTCCTCTTCAGTTTTCATAGAAACAACACCTTTTCTAAAATGATCAACAGCAAATTATGTATGCAAAACATCTGATTTAAGAAAGGTAACACAATGAATGGTAACATCTGTCTAGTATTCTAGGGGTAGCTCCTATAGTTTCCTTCAATTTAACTTCCTTTTTCTTTTTTCTCAAATAGCTGACATTATCTCATAGTTACTAGACCTTCAACAGAACCATTTATCCCTTGTGAAAATACAGATTTTCCACAGAAAATACCTGAGAAGAAAGCTTCCCATCCAATTGTAGTTAAGTGATGAATAGCCCACTGTAATTATTCGTCAAATACAATTCTGACCCACTCACCAAAAAATGAATAAAAGACTTAATTATACAGTTATTTAAAACATTCCTCTACTACTTTAAATTTCATAATAATAAGCAATATTTTCCCATAAAATATTATCAGTTAAGTCAGACAGGCCAGTGAAATTCACATTCCAATTATGTCTAGCCTCTAATTGTCAGATGAAAAATTCACATTTCTTTAACTGAGAAAAATAAAACAAAAAAGCAACCTGATAAATGGGACATGTTTGGAAATGATATATCAGATAAGCAGTTAAGACCCAAAATATATAAAGAACTTAGTCTACTCAACACCAAAGAAACAAATCTGCTTTAAAAATGGGAAGTGAACCTGAAGAGACAATTATCCAAAGAAGATATACAGATATACAGAATATATACAGGCCAACAGACACATGAAAGATGCTCAGCATCACTAATCACCAAGGAAATGCATATCGAAACCAAAATAAGATATCACCTCATACCAGTCAGCATGACTAGCATCAGAAAGATAAGAAACAACAAGTGTTGGTGAGGATAAAGAGAAAAAGGAACAGTCAAAGTACTGTTGGGAACGTAAAGTGGTGCAGCCACTATGGAAAGCAGTACGGAAGTTCCTCAAAAAATTAAAATAGAAATACCATATGATTCAGTAATTCCATTGCTGGATATTTACCCCAAGAAAATCAAAACGCTAATTTTAAAAGGTATGTAGACCTCTATGTTTATTTCAACATTATTTCCAATAGCCAAGATAGAGAAGCAGCCCAAGCATTCATCAATTGATGAATGGATAAAGAAGATGTGGTATGTATCTACAACAAAGTATTACTCAGCCACAAAAAAGAATGAAATTTTGCCATTTGCAGTGACGTGGATGGAGTTAGAGAGCATTGTACTACGCGAAATAAGTCAGTCAGAAAAAGACAAACACCATGTGATTTCACTCATATGTGGAATTTAAGAAACAAAACAAATGAATATTGGGAGAGGGGAGAGAGGAAAACTAAGAAACACTCAATGTTAGAGAACAAACATGGCTACTGGAGTGGAGGTGGGTGGGGGATGGGTTAAATAGGTGATGGGGATTAAGGAGGGCATTTGTGATGAGCACCAGGTGTTGTATGTAAGTGATGAATCACTAAATTTTACCCCTGAAACCAAAATTGCACTGTATATTGACTAACTGGAATTTAAATAAAATTGGAAAGAAAAAAGTCAGACAGACAAAGACAAAGACCATATGATTTCACTTGTGAAATCTAAAAAACAAAACAAAAAAACAGAAACAGACACAAATACAGAGAACAAACTGGTGATTGCCGAAATGTGGGAGAATAGACAAAATAGGTGAAGGGAAATAAGAGGTACAAACTTCCAGTTATAAAGTGAATAAGTCATGGGAATTAAAAGTACAGCGTAGGGAATATAGTCAATAAAATTGTAATAACATCCTATGATGACAGATGGTAATTACGCTTATCACAATGAGCACTGAGTAATGTACAGAATTGTTGATTCACTATGGTATACACCTAAAACTAACATAACGTTGTTATGTCAACTATATATCAATAAAAAAATAAAATTCTAAAAAATAAATGAATTATTTTAAAAATGTTTATGACATCATTTCATTAGTTAGGACCTACATAAAACACAAGTATGTATCAGATGGGATTTCTTTAGTATACAATGGAATGTCATCTATATGCACAGTGACGTTGTGCTGACAGCAACTAGATAATAAAATCAACAACGTAGTTTTACAACTACACAACTGTGCTTTAATTTTTTATATTATGTGGGTTTCTAAATATTTCACAAAGGCATTGCTTTTGCTTCATGTAACTTAGTATCCTTTTATCTTATACTGTACCAAGGCAACAGGAATAATTCTCTTAGCAGACTTAAGTTATTATAAAACATATTATATTATGTGTGAGTAAGGGACAGGTGGGGCTAGACAGGGAGGGATAGGTAGGGGGCTTCGGGATCAGGCTCCCAAAAGTCCCAAAAATGTGGAGGTGTACTGAAACCAGAGATAAGGGACCAAACCAGACCATCTGTCATAGGTGTCAGAGGCGGGGTCTTGTTATAAGAGCTACTTGTGACCAACAAAGAATTACTGGGCCTTAAAATGAAAGTAAGCCATTGAAGGTGTTATCACTAGTCCTTACTCAATGGTGCTATATCAATACAGATGTTAAAAGGATTTAAGTTCCCTGGTTAGCCTTCTATAAAAGGCCAACCCTAAAAGCCCTCAGTGGCAATCCTGTCCGAACCCTCTCACTTCTGAGAGCTTTTTCTGTTATCTTCACTTAATAAAACTATCGCCTTACTCACTCTCCTTTGTCCACGAGATTCGTTCCTTGACTCCATGAGACAACAACCTCGCTCTCCCATTTCATGTTCTCTTTAAAGTCGGCTCCAAAATATATCCTTTTTCTTGAGCTAAGGTGTCAATCCAAAATGAGATTGCAATAAACTATAGGAAAGTAATATTAAACTGGGAAGCACTATGCTAAACATGGAAGCTAAGATTGTTTAGTTTCACAATAGCGACAAATGACTTTTACATTCCTTTTTCTCCGTTTTAACTAATAAAGTATAAACACACAATTTATGTAAATTATTACTTTAATGTAAATATATATCAATAGTATTACTGTTTCTTCAAAGAAATTATAGAAATAATCTGGAATTATTAGGAATATGTATCATTTTATATGTGGTTGAAGTTCTTTCTTTTACTGAGTACTTTTATATATGATGGAACTGTTTTTCCTAGAAACATGCATTGTTTGCTGGTAGCAATTTTTAAGATGCTTATTTTAAAAAAGCAGTATCTGGAAAAACAAAATATTATGCCTTTAAACTTTTGCCTTATTGAATTCAAAATGTTTGTGAATTTCCATATGGTTGACCCATACTTTTAGATATGGTGTAAGTGTTCTGTCCCAAATAGAAGTAATAATTTTACTCCAAGCTCTTTGAAACAGAGGTTAGTATTGAAGGAAAATCACACTAAGGGCAGTACATTCTGCAAAGACCTGCAGCTTCATTTAGTGTTGGTGATTCCTCAAGTCCTAGAAAAACATGAATTTAAAAAATATCAACCTACAGATAGACAAAGTAAAAATTCAGATATGCAATAATAGTATCTTAAAGTATCTTATCCATAGTTTCCCTATATGATAGATTTATTTTTTTCAGAGTCACTTTAAGAAAAAATTTAATAAGCATATAATTTATTTTTCTAAGCAGTATAACGAGTCATTTTGCCTGAGTGAAGGTTTTTCAAAATAAATAGAGCCTCAGCATTCACCATATCTAATACTTTCATTTTTTTAAATGGTGAAGGATGGACACCCTTTGGAGGTATGTCTACTATGTATTTATTTACAATCTCAAAGCAGCAATACAAGGAAGGTGATAAAGCTTCATATATTGTCATACCTGTTTCTATGTGGAAGACCAGGGCTGAGTGGAGATATGATCTGTGTACCAGCAGAAACAAACAAAAACTTGGGTTTGTATCCCAACTCTGCCCATCAATTAGCTGTTTCACGCTTAGGCATCTGTAAAGTAGGATATCAAGAATATCTAATGCACCAAATGGCTGTAAAGATTAATGATAATGTGAATACTGTACCTGGTATTAGCACATAATAAAGAATTAATAAAAGTTAACTATTTATAGTAATATCACCATTATTATTGGTCTTCTTAACAGAAAACATGGGTTCTAAGCAACAGAGTAGATGGCTAGATATCTTGATCACCACTATAATCATTGCCACCAGTAACACTTTTCCTAAGAGCTTTTATAAAAGCTAAATCTCCTGTGTGATATTCCCACCTATGCCTTGAAATTGGCCTATGAAATTTCCACAGCAGTGATGATCAGCTGAGTCCAGAATAAAATAGATATTTACTCTTTGGTCAGGGAAGAAAGAGGTGACAAGATCACCACAAGAGGGAAAAAAATCTTAACTTGTTTTGAAAAGACCCTACATGTTTTCATAAAAATATGATCAATATACATATCTCAATGTTTATTAAGCAAACATGTAACAAACACATATTTTCTGTTTGATGATGAGATTACACCTTTGGCTACTACTCATAAGCACTATCACAATCTTTAAAATTAAATATTAATTTTTGAAGGAATCTCACCTGTGTGTTATGATTTTTGGTGCATATATTGAGGCTTTTACAGTCTTGTGCATCATGTAACTTGTTTTTATAGAGTTTTAGTATCACAGAGCATGAAACACAGCAATGGACACTTCTGCTGTCAGCTCCTTCCGGCCACCGACAAGGGTTGATGTACCTATAATAAAATTTTTTTAAAAAGCCTGGAGATTACAAGAGACAATATTCAAAACCTAGGTGATATTTAACCCTAGAAAAAGGAGTTTCTTTTTTCCCCATTAATAATATTAATTTTAAAATTTTAATCTATCAAAAAATTAAAGAAAAAAATATCAAAGAAATGCCTAGGAAGTGAAGGAACAGTTAGAATATGTCTAATGGAAAATGAGAATGCACTGTATCTCCCTAGGTTCTAAGTGCCATTTTAATATTAACAACTGTTTCTCCTCCTGATCTGTATACTTACTAACAAGTCTGCGTAAGCCATGCCTAATTTGCAAGTCTCTGAATAATTAATCTGTAAATTCTATAGTGCTGTCAGGTCAGACATTTTTCAGTGGCCACAAATGAGACAAATACCGTGTATTTATCTGATGTTCAATTGCTATCTTCTCATAGGTTGGTAATTATGAACTACTACCACTACTAAAAAATATTATCACAAAATGCCTGTATTTGGGGAAAGTTGAAAAAGAGCAAGAAATAGAAAAGTTCAGCAAGATAAATAAGAGCGGAGGTGCCTATACAGACCTGAAGCAGCTTGCTCTGTCTTCGGTAAGGTATCACAGTCTCAAAAAACTTAGCCTCTCCTAAAAACTTACAATGTTAATTAGATAAGTCACTTAACCTCATTCATTCACTTAAAAACATTTGTTTAGTGTCTACATATTATGTAGGGTTTATAGGAATTTTATTCTAAAATTGATTAACACACTTCCACAGAGTTTTGAGTAGAGCGGTAACATGACATCATATTTATATTTCTGTAAGATCACTCTGATTTCTGTGTAGAAAGCAAATCTTATGAGATCAAGAACAGAAGGAGAAATATAATTAGGTTAATGTATGCTAGCCTACTGCATTTGTCCATGGAAGAGATGACGGTCTTAAATTAATGTTGTAGTAATGGAGGTGATGAGAAGTTGGCACATAGTGACAGGGTGACTGGTGGATGTCATGGGGGTATGAGGAAAAGAGTGAAGTCAAGGACACGTCCCAAGTTTTTGTCCTAAACAACTACAAGAATAGAGATGTCATTAACTGACATGGGAAACACTCCAATGGAGTGGGTTTGGGGTAAGGATCTGTCTAAGCCATGTTAAGTTTGCAGTGCCTATTAGAAATTAATATAGAGATGTCTAATAAGTTGCTAGATACAGGAGAAATGAAATATCTTGCTTGTAAGCATATTGACTCCAGAGTCATCTGACCCTGATTACATCATCACGTCATATCTACTCTTCCAAAAAGAATGATCTGTTGAAGGGAAAACAACGTCAGATGGTGTATTTCAAGAAACCGAAAGGATAAAATAACCATTGACTTATGTCATATTCTTCATGAGAGATTACCAAAGAATCAATTGCTTAGCTTCCATTTATTAGCTTTATAGATATCTTTCCTCTCCAAAATACTGAAAAATTATTTTCTTCTCAGAATAAAATTTCTCAGTGGTCCTTCATATATTTTAAAAATTAAAGTTTGAGATCTTAAAATTATCACAGTAGTTGTCTTCAATTTTATGGTATATTTTATACAAAGTCGGGGTTTGGGAGTTTTTTTTGTTTTTTTTTTGTTTGTTTGTTTTTTAGAAAATGACTAGGGTTTTTTAATCAATAAATTTAGCAAGGCTCTTCCTTGCATCTTGATGGAGAACACATCCCAAAGATGTAAGTCCATATAATCAGTAAGAACATGGATGCTGTGAAAGGAAATGTTTATCTTCCAGAAGGAACAAATCATTAAAAGTGTATTTCCTAGATGCTGAACTTTAGTTTCCAAATAAACATGTTCTTACTTTTCTGCATGTCTCCCAAGTTTAGTTTCAAATAACCATACAGAAATATTTCTAATTCCTGTGACTTCTGGAAATAATCTATTATATGTAAGCAGGCAGGGCATGTTGCAAATGTTTCTCATTCTAAAAAACAAAACACACAAGTAAATATTCTGGTTCAAATAAAAATACATTACAAACCTCTAATGAAATTAAATACGAGGTGGAAAATAATGTGCATGATCATTCAACTACAGAAAAAAATCAGTTCAAGTGAAACAGACTTTCACTCCTTTGGCTTGTACTGTTCATTGTTGAGGTTACTCGAATAGAAAAAAAAATTTTTTTTAATGCATTTATTTCTAATAAGCCAGCCATTAAGAAATTACTGGTCTGAGTAGTAGCATAATTGCTTTGTATTTCCCCACACTGGTCTCTTATCTGGAAGGAAGGAAGGAAGGAAGGAAGGAAGGAAGGAAGGAAGGAAGGAAGGAAAGAAGAAAGGAAGGAAGGAAGGAAGGGGAAGGAAGAAAGAAAGAAAGAAAGAAAGAAAGAAAGAAAGAAAGAGAAAGAAAAAAGAGAAAGAAAGGAAAGAAGAAAGAAAGAAAGAAAAAGAAAGAAAGGAAAGAAAGGAAAGAAAGAAAGTAAGAAAGAAAGAAAGAAAGAAAGAAAGAAAGAAAGAAAGAAAGAAAAAGAAAAAAAGGAAAGAAAGAAAGAAAGAAAGAAAGAAAGAAAGAAAGAAAGAAAGAAAAAGGGAGGGAGGAAGGGAGGGAAGGGGCGGGAATGAAGCATTACAGATCATTATATATATATTACACGCAAAAAATATATGCATAAAAATATACCTATATAATACTTAGTAGAACATATGTGAGTATGTGAGTGTGTGTATGCATATATACACATTTATTTACAAGACACTGATTGAGAATTTCCCACTGTGATCTTCACATGTCCTTGGCCTCTCTGAGTTGTTTCTTCTCATTGCCTGAACTTTGTGCATAGGTTTCCTCCCCATCTCGCAAAATTGCTCATACAAAAGCTTAATCCACGAGAACTTCAACTAACCTCTGTTGCTAAAACCATATAAAACTATCTTGCCCTCCTTCCCTATGTTAGAATGCTTCTTCAGAGTCTTCTTATACTCAGAATTTTCAAATGAAGACTTATGCTCTTGGTTCTCTAATTTTTCCCATATTATATCACTCATTTCTTCTGAGCTATTTAACCTAACTTACTATTCAAAAAACCATTTGTGAACATAGCAACTTGAGGCACAGTGTCCACAAATTCTAAGGACATCTGACTATTCCCAAAGGCTGCCCAATATTGGTTTTCTTTTAAAAAGCATGAATAATAAAATGTTTAAAAAGTCTGTTTGATGAGGTATATTCCCCTTTCTAAGACAATTAGGAAATATGGTTAACATTCTGTAAGAAATATCTCCCATTCCGGTGACAGACAATTGGAAAATTCTGTATAAATAGTGACATCAGCATTATGTCCTAAATGTTGAATCAAATCATGTAGTACAAAGTTCCAGAAGTTCAAGGTAATTAATATAATTATAATTAATATACATATTTTCTGCATCCTGTAGAGAAAGGAAACTAGTGTTATTAGCGATTTTTCTAAAGATTACAATTGTGTACAATTGTCATATTAAGACAATGTCTTAATGTCATTAATTGTCATATTAAGACAATACAAAGTGTTAAGAATTTTTTTAAAGATTTTATTTATTTACTTGAGAGAGAGAGGGAGAACATGAGCAGGAGTGGGAGAGAGAAGCAGACTCCCAGCTGAGCAGGGAGGTCAATGCAGGGCTCCATTCCAGTACCCTGAGATCATGACCCGAGCCTAAGGCAGACGCTTAACCATCTGAGCCACCCGGGCACCTGCAAATTGTTAAGAATTTTAAGATGATTAAAATATATTTTTCTGTAATGTATTTTTCTATAGAAATGTTAAACAAAGGAGCACCTGGGTGGCTCAGTCAGTTAAGCATCTACCTTTGGCTCAGGTCACGATCACAGGGTCCTGGAATCGAGTTCCACATCAGGCTCCCTGCTCAGCGGAGAGCCTGCTTCTCCCTCTCCCTCTGCTCCCCCTGCTTGTGCGCACACGCACACTCTCTCTTTGCCAAATATATAAATAAAATCTTTTTTAAAAATGTTAAGTAAATACTTATTAGCTATTTTCCTATTGATAATACTTTGTATTATTCCTATTAGTAGAGATTTTAATTACAATCTAAAGAAGCAAAATATCTAAAAAAATGATCAAATTTTAAAATTATTGAATATTTTTTCTCAGGCTCTATGAGATGAGAATTTCATAGGCTCTATAAAACAAATTTGATGTCTTAAAAAAAACTATTACCAAAAAAAAAAACTATTACAAATTTGGCGTCCATTTGAATGCAATCATGCCAAAACTGTTCCACACCATAGAAGTGAAGAGTTTGTCCTCTCCTGAAGTTCACATTGAAAGAACAAATGATGAATAATGAATATTCATCAATCAAAAAAATTCAGACTCAACAGTCTTTACGCTAAGCCTACTATGCTGAATAAAAATACAAAACACATAACACAAAGATTATAAAAAATAATAGCAACTTGAGAGAAAATACAACAGTTCAATTGGTTACACAAATTTTTTTCTAACTTAAGAAAAAAATTTAAACAACTAACCACAGATTTCTATTATATTTAAGTAACCATTTTCTCATTATTCTGTAATAGAAAACGCCCTTAAAGATCTGAGTGATTCTATAGCGACACTGAAATTCATCGGTGTAAGTATAAACTTATGCAAACACATCTCCACATTTTAAATTTAGATACTTCGTGGTTTTGCAACTGAAGTACGAAAATTAAGGCAGGCATTATCCTGGAGCAATTATATGTATGGAACTACCTCATTTTGATTCATAAATTAATATATAATGAACATCTGTGAACTCTTCACACAACCCAAGAAATAAAAGACTCTGTATAGCTTGTATTTGCCCTGGGCGCTGTTTCCAAAACTCATCTCCCCACCCCGCCCCTCCGAGGCAACCGCTGCCTTGAATTTAGTTTTATATTATGTTAATCACCATACAGTACATCCCCTGATTCTGATGTAGTTTGATGCTTCATTAGTTGCGTATGAATTTAGTTTTTATCATCCTCTTAAATTTTTTTAAAAGATTTTATTTATTTATTCGACAGAGATAGCCAGCGAGAGAGGAAACACAAGCAGAGGGAATGGGAGAGGAAGAAGCAGGCTCACAGTGGAGGAGCCTGATGTGGGGCTCGATCCCACAACGCCGGGATCACGCCCTGAGCCAAAGATAGACGCTTAACCGCTGTGCCACGCAGGCGCCCCTATCATCCTCTTAATTTTTTAAACTTATTATGATACTATACATATACCTAATTTTGAATCTTTATTAAAGGACCACATCTTATATGTGTTTTCTGGAATTTGGTAGACTTAATTACTAATTACTATTAAAATTTGGGCATAAGGATACAGGAAGCTATACTTAACTAACTTTAATGCCACATAATATTCAATTATATATCTACATCACAATTCATTCTACATCCTCTTCTTTCAAAGGGCATTCAAATAGTTTCCTTTTTTTATTTTGTTCTGTTTTGTTTTTTGCTAGTATAAACTATGCTGCAATGATCATTCTTGTGAATTTCCTAATGCACAGATAAAACACCAAAATATATTCATAGACAATTACCAATCTGTACATTATAAGGTAATAACAAATTGTTTTCCAAAGCAATTTTACATTACCTGCATTAACAGATGTCAGAAATTCAATTCATCTACATTATTTCTAATACCTGGTATTATTTAAACATGAACTATGTACTTTCTCTTAAGTTTCAAATTTTTTTGTTTTTATTTTTTGGTTTTTAATTTTTTGTTTTTTGTCTAAGATGTGAGAAACTACCACATGCTACTTTTTAAAAAATTAAAACACTGCAGAAACATGTTAATTTTGCTGCATATTCTTTTAAAATTTACCCTTTGCATATTTTAACACATAATATAGTGGATCAGATTCTGCAGCCAGACTGCCTAGGTTAGAATTCTGGATATTTCACTTATAAACTCTAAGACTTTATATTAGTTGCTTCCCTATTCTGTGCTACAGTTTCTTGACATGTGGAAATTAAAAGCAGCTAATCCTTCATGTGGTTGTGGTGAGGATTAGTAAGATAAATATCTATAAAATGATTAGAAGCAAACTATGCTTAGGTCATAATATGTGCTTAAAATATTATTATAAATGATGTTTTGGGTATTTTATTTTGTAATTGTATACAGTTGGTTTTATAGTATACTTACTCTAAATTAATTTAGAAAATTTGAATATGGAGATAAACACCATAAGATTAAACTCAATCCATCACCCATGACAGGATATTTGAGATCTATCCATGTTGACACACATAGATAGCACATTCTTTTAGCAACTGATAATTCTCCACCATATGAGTATATCACCTTTTATAACCAAATTCCATACTGATAGACATTTAAGTTGTTTTCTTGTCTTTGTCTCACAAATAATGGCATATTGTACATTATTTTTAGCATGTCTCACTGAACATATGCAAGAGAAATTCACTAAGTAGAGAACTGGGTTAGAACAGTAAGCAACTTTAATAGATAGTATTTAATTCATCTTCAAAGAACTGATATTTTGAAATATTTTAATTTGAGAAGTGTGAAATGGTGTCTCATAGTTCTAATTTATATTACTACCAAAGGTAAGTTATCTTGTAGAATATATATCTCTATTTTTTTCTAACATTCAGATTTCCCTTTTGTGATTTACTTATTGGTAACTTTTGCCCATTTTTCTCTTGGATTCTTTCTCTTGTTAATTCGTACACAGACTCTAGTTTTCCTAGATAAGTAATTCTTATATATGGATTTATTGTCTTGTTCCAAACTGTCCCTTATACTTTAACTTTGGTTGGAAACTTTTGAAACAGAGAAATTTCTTTTTTTATTGTTATTATGGTAAAATTTACCAAACTTCTATTTATTTGAATTTTTCTTTTTTCTTATTTAAGAAATTCAGCCCTACCCCAGGATTCTTCAGATAGTCTACTGCATTTTTTTTTTGTAGAGGTAAGATGAAAGAATAGATTAAGAGTAAATATACATTGAATTTAAAGATCAGTTTGGGTAGAATTTATGTATTTATGATATTAAGGGATAACAAGCAAAAACCTGGTATAGTTCTACATTTATTCAGTATAATTAAGTTCTCTGTAATGTCTCATAATTATTTTCTCCTTAGCATGCTTTGCTAGATTTATTCCTGAGTATATTAGTTTGTACTGCTGTTTTGATACTTTCCTTTCTTTTGATACATTTTCCAATTAGTCAATTTTGTTGCTTAGAATCAGTATTAGATTTCTTCCTTCTGGACATTTCCACACTGATGGTGATTAGAATCGGTATTTTTTAAAATATCAATATTCTATCCCAGAAGAGATTTCTCTTATTTGTTGTGTGTAGATTCTCTTGAACATTTTAGGTAGATTTTCTTGGCTGTTTGGGGTACAGTAAAATAGCAATTATTTTCTCTCTCTTCTTTCCCTATCCTCACATCTTTTACTTACTTTTCTGGTGTTATTTCATATACTAGAACTTTCAATATACTACTAAGTAGTTGTGATGATAGCAAATACTTTTCCTTGTTCCTCATTTTAGTGGCAAAGATGATAAGGTTTTACCATTACTTTGATGTTTGATGTAGATTTTTAGCAGGCTATTTTAATAAGTTTAGGAAATTATATTTCTTTCCTGGTTGGTGAAATGTCTAATCACTAGTGAGTACTGAACTTTATTAAATGTTTCCTTGCATCCATTGAAATAATAGTATTTTCCTTTTATCTGTTAATACACAGAACTTTATTTTTAAAATTTTTACATTGAGACTTATATTAAAACTCAACAACGTCTTGTCTTTTGGGGACACCTGGGTGGTTCAGTTGGTTAAGCATCTACCTTAGGCTCAGGCAATGATCTCAGTGTCCTGGGATTAAGTCCCCTGTTGGGCTCCATGCTCAGCCAGGAGACTACTTATCCTTCTCCCTCTGTCCCTCCTCCCACACCCGCTTTGCTCTCTCTCTCAAATAAATAATACCTTTTACTAAAAAAGTGTTGTTTTTTTTTTACTTTCAGTATAATTGTATTTTATGTGCAATATTGAATTTAGGAATTTATGATTAACAGACTACTCTTCAACCTCTTGAGTCAAGCAGAATCATTTGAACCTGCTTTCAAATTTATAGTCCTATAATCAGAATCATGTGTGAACCTTGTTAAATTTTTGATTCATAGTCCCTATCCTGAATGAATTATTGATTCAATAGGACTGATAAAAAGTCTAAGAATCTTTGCTAGAATGGAATATAACAGATCCGTATTTGGCTTAAATAAAATCGACTACATACTCTCATAAAATTTCTAAATCCACATTTTTTTTTTTTTACAATATAGTTTCCAGTAAAAGCAAATTATTCAACCAGGTGGAAGAAGAGGGAGAAGGAGAGGAGTAGGAGGAGAAGGGGGAGGAAGGAGGGAGAAAAATTTGTCTATGGGTAATGCCTCACTTGATCTTTCTAAATCACAATTGTTAACATCTGTAGCTTCAGCTTTTGAAGGTTTCTCTTCATTGATTTCAAACTCATGTGTCAGTTGCCCAGGAGCTGGCTCCCATAGTATGTCTTCTAAGATTAGATGGTTGTCTTCTTCAGACGGATCAAATGATGACAAGCTCGCCATGGTCTCACTGACATTACAGCTGTCACTTCAGTATCACTGCTGCTGTCACTAGAACTTGATTTCTCATCTGACACAGTAGGTGTAGAAGCCATGATCTATGAAAACAAAGCTATTAATCATCGCTTTATTTAAAATAACATATCACTATGTAGTTTACTCCTTTCAAAGGTAAAATGTGTTTGATTCCCCCTCTCTCTAAATCTCTTCAATCCCTAGTTTCCTTAGAGGACATTTCATAATCCCTTCCCCAAACACTTCTGCAATGAGGTCACTCAAAAGGGAAGATAGGGTACCACAGTAGTACAAAACATATTCTTGAAAAAAATAAATCTGAAAGTAACATTTCCAAAGACAAAAAATCATGTATATGTTTAAAGAAGGGCACATGTTGCATGGTGCACTGGGTGTTATATTCAAATAATGAATCATGGAACATTACATCAAAAACTGGGGATGTACTGTATGGTGACTAATATAACAAAATAAAAATTATTAAAAAAATAAATAAATGAGGAGTTGATCCAAGGAAAGTAATAAAATAGTAAAAATTTTTATGTACACCTTAACTTTGGAAGTCTTCATAGAGAACTTTTCCTGCATTTCAAATATTACTTCAATTTTATGCTTTTCTTTCCTAGCTGAGCACACATAGTCAATCAGGTTACACTGAATTAGCATCCAGTTAAAGCTAAAAATCTGCTGGTTTCCGTGTGCCCAATAACTTTCATCGTTTCCTTAAGTGACTTTGCATACTATACGTTCTCTCGATGTATCAATACACATACTCTTTATTTGTTCTTTTTCCAATAGTAAAATATTTCAGTGGTGCACCAAGAAATGTATCAAAAGCAAGGACAGTGCCTTGTTGGTTGGCAGAGAGCTTAACTTCATATTACATCAAAATGCTTATTCTTCAGCTTGTGGAGGAAGAGGTCACTGTGGTTCCTCAGAAATCCAACTTAAAAGAGCCACTGTACACCAAGGCAAGCAGATACAACCATAAGTACTATAGGCACTTAAATTCATAGCAAAGTTACATGCAGATAGAATAAATCTCTGTAAATAAACTCTCATCAACACTAGCATTAGTAGTGTCACCAAGATATTTTAATAATGCCTCTTCAGGACAAATCACATTGTATCAAATTATATGAAAAGAAACTATACAGATGTCACAAAATTGAATGTTTTATTTTTGTAAAAAAGTGCAAGTGAGAGTAATTTGGCTGTAACATCTGTTGAGTGCCTAGAATAATAAAATTGCTAAAAATGTTAAAATGTGTACTTTTTAGTTCTTACCTATTTTATATTGATTTATAAATTGCTTACTCTAATTGTGTCAGAAAATTCTTACACAGAACTTCAGATATTTTTAGCCTCACCCGTCTACAGGGCCCTTGGCCCTTGTTTTGTCCCAGCCACCACTGTGGCAAGCATTTCTGCATGAGTATCAGGAAGGCAAAATTCAATAGCATTTTGCCTCTTGGTTACATACATCATATGTCTCTAGCTCCTTGTTTGGGGATTTCCCTGCTGCCATTGAGGCATGAACACTACGTCCATATGAGCACTATATATCCCACAGTATGTTGCCTTATGTGGCAAACATTCAACAAACGGTTGTAGCAATCAGAGCATAAATCCTCCCATCCTTCCCTGCAAGGATTGTCCTGGAATGCATTACTTTAAATGGTCTCTTGGAAGATTGTGCCAAGGGAATGAATTATTAGTTGTATGATACTAAGCAGTGGACAACTCACCAACATACTCTTATATTGGCTCTTCCTCCTTCGCTGCTTCATTCCTCCTTTCTTTTACCTTTGACTTCCTGGCATTGCATGCCTTAACAAATTATTAGCACATACTTTTCACTTTTTTTGCCTTGGGCTCTGCTTTGTCATAACCCAAAAAGAATTGATAACAGAGTGGTGCCTGAAAGAATAACCTCAGGATAGGATTTTGCAGTTGGATTATTCCGTAGTGTGATGTCAACAGTGATTCCATTGCTGGTGCAAAGAGAGGCACTAATAACGTTGGCAAATAGGAGAATGATAATTACTAAGGCTTTCCTCTGCATTTCATTCTAATTAAGTGGTGGAAGGTAAGGCATTGAGAATACTTATTAGTTGTGGCACTTGAAAATATAGGAGCAATGATAATTTTAAGTATGGGGTGAATTATATTCTCTTAAACACTGAAAGCACTTTCATATAGAAAATGATAGATTGACCCATCAGTGAATTTAAGGCATGCTATAGAATTCAGAATGTCTCAGTGATCGTTTTTGAAGAGATGCTCATTTCCTATTGCCTGAGGGCAAACTGTGCTGAAGATCATACTTAAATCTCATTATAAAAACAGCAGCACTAAAGGGAGACTGCACAATCTTGACAGGTCTTCATGTCAAAAACCCTAATAGGAAAAAACCCTAGGATAGGATATTTGGGTGGATAAGTTTAAGAATCTTAAATCCTCAACTCCCCTAAATTCTTTAGGCAGGGAGAGCAGTGCTTTTCCCCTTGCTAGAGGATAACAGCCTCTGCTTTTTTGGATACTAAGCAAAAATTTCACCTGGAATACATATGTCACAAAATGTTTATTTTCTTCAAGATCTGTCCCTACCCCTTCATTGACTCAAGGCAGTTAACCAGAGTCCATGTGTAACAGAGCCCATGTGGATAAATCTAGTCTATGCTCAAGGAGAAATATCTTTATGCCAAAAGAACTGAAGAGTTACCTAAAATGTATATTCAGGAGTGGAGGGAATATGTATGAAAGTGGATTTTGAAATTATTAAAACAGGTCTCTGAGGAGCCAAATATAAGGCTGAAGAGTAGAATTTATTGACATGACAGAGGGTAAGGATGACCTACCAAAAAACTTAACCAAGTGGGCTCCCATTTAATCATACCTATTTTCCCAACTGTAGTATCTTTACTGAGATAGATGATTATAGTCCCTGGCATTTAGCATGGTGCTAATGAACTGATAAACGTATTTGTTTTCAACCTCTATCAATAAAGAAGATCAATGCAGTTCATATTTGCCAAGAACGCCACCATTTTGTCTCAGAGTTCTGTTAGATTTCCTGCTGTCTATCATAATATAGTCTGTACTCTAATCAACATGACATTCCAGAGATTATCATGCTGGTTTTCTATGCTGTTAAGATGCATGTCTTTCAGCTCAATTTCCTGCCACTACCCTCATATATAACTATTTGTGTTCCAGCCACATCTTCTTCCCTCTATATCTAAAACTGAATTATAGTGTCTCCTGTTGTGTATAAATTATTTTATCTGTGCTCCAATCCACTCCCATTCTCTCGTGGACGCTTCTCTTAAAGTTACCTCCCTTCATCCCATTTTCTCCTTTCTCACCTTTCTCTCCTGGCTTTTCCCCATCAGTGTATAAACATAGCCATGTCTTTTGCATCCTAAAATAATCATACTGCTATCTCTGTTATACTCTTCATTCAATTTCAGGGTTGTTGTTTTTTTAAACTTTCTTCTGTGACTATTTTGATCCATTATCACGCTCCTCCAAATATCTAAACAACTCTTCATTTTTCTATACATAATCATGTATGATCAAGCTTCTAAGAAGAGTATCTTATGTCTCTATGATTTATCACCTATCACTACTATCATTGGCAAAATGCAATAACTGTATAATTATAATTGTGTAATAATTTGATCTCAGTTCCCTTTTATTTAAAATAAGAGTGAAAAATAATTCCTTCAAAAAGCATAAAAGTATAAAGGAAGAAACAGAAAATCTGAACAGACAAATTATTGGTAATGAAATTGTATTCAGAATCAAAAAACTACCAAAAAATAAGTCTAGGAACAGAAGGATTCACAAGTGAATTTTATTAAACTTTTAAAGAAGAGTTAATACCTATGCTACTCAAACTATTTCAAAAAAAGAAGAGGAAAAAAAGCTTCAAAATGCATTCTTTGAGGATAGCATTATCCTGACACCAAAACCTAACAAAGATACCACAAAAAAAAAAAAGAAAATTATAGGCCAATATGCATGATAAACATAGATGCAAAAACCCTCAACAAAATATTAGAAAATTACATTCAACAATACACTAAGAGAAGAATTCATTATAATCAAGTGGGACTTTTTCCTGGGAGGCAAGGGTGGTTCAATATTCACAAATCAATCAGTGTGATACACCATATCAACAAAACAAAGAATAAAAATCATATGATCATCTCAATAGATGAAGGAAAAGCATTTGACAAAGTGCATCATCTGTTCATGATAAAAAGCCTCAACAAAGTAGGTTTAGAGAGAACAAACCTCAACATAATAAAGGCCATATATGAAAAACTTAAGGCTAACATCATCTTAATGGGGAAAAACTGAGAACCCTTCCCCTAGATCAGGAAAAAGACAAGGATGTCCACCATCGCAACATTTATTCAACATAGTACTGGAAGTCCTAGCCACAGCAAACAGACAAGAAAAAGAAACATGAGACATCCATACTGGGAAAGAAGAAGTTAAACTGTCACTATTTGCAGATGAAATGATACTGTACATAGAAAAACCCTAAAGACTCCATCAAAAATTAGAAGTAACAAATGAATTCAGTGAAGCTGCAAAATACAAAATTAATACCCACAAACCAATAGTGTTTTTATACACTAATAATGAAATAGTAGAAAGTGCATTTACAATTGCACCAAAAAGAATATAACACTTAGGAATGAACTTAACTAAAGAGGTCAAAGACCTGTACTCTGAAAACTGTAAAACACCAATGAAGGAAATTGAGGGTGACACAAACAAATGGAAAGATATTCCATGCTTGTGGATTAGAAGAATTAATATTGCTAAAATATCCATATTACCCAAAGCTTTCCACAGATTTAATGCAATCCCTATCAAAATACCAATAACATTTTCCACAGAACTACAATAAATAATACTAAAATTTGTATGGAATCACAAAAAACAAAACAAAACAAAAACCCAATTAGCCAAAGAAATCTTGAGATAGAGAAACAAAGCGGGAAATATCACAATTCCAGATTTCAAGATTTGCTACAAAGCTGTAGTAATCAAAACAATAGGGTACTGGCACAAAAAACAGATACATAGATCAATGGAACAGAAAAGAAAGTCCACAAATAAACCCACACTTATATGGTCAATTAATCTATGACATAACAGGCAGGAAGATACAATGGGGAGAAGACAGTCTCGAAATGGTGCTGGGAAAACTGGACAGCTACATGCAGAAGAATGAAACTGAACCACCTTCGTAAGCTATACATAAAAATAAATTCAAAATGGATTAAAGACCAAAATGTGAGACCTGAAACTACAAAAATCCTAGAAGAGAGCACAAGTAGCAAATTTGTTTTGGTACACAAAGCACCACCACTATTCTGCCCTAGGTAGAGCCTTCAAGTTTAACCTCGCTCCTTGTAGTCAGTTCTTTTTTCTTAAATGGTCACTAAACATATGCACTCATTTTTTTTTCTCACCACTTCATCTATACACAAGGCATCAAACCCTCTTCTACCTGTGGTCTGTAATTTCCTTTTTACAGTCCAACCACCAGTAGCAGGCACAAGATGGTAGAGTGAGTCCTCAGGGGTTTCATGAGAAGACCTAGAAAGGCAGACAGAGCTACCCTACTCCTCCAACTGAACCACTGGCAGCACCCTCAGCACCATCCAAGTACCCCTGCTTTCATTTTCATTTCCTACAGAGGTTGATAAAAGAGGAAGGCATAATAGCTTATTACTGATTCTCGAGTGTTATATGCCACTTCTTCAGGCCACATCCTCTAGAAAAAATATATATAAAGAACACTAAAGGCAAATGTTGAAAGTTTATACACACTTGCCCCACCTCCTCACTGCCATAACACAAGCCCCAGCGACCAACAATTATTCAAAGAAATTAGCTCAACTCACACTTACACTCTCCTTCTTCTTGTATTTGTTCTTACATTCTACAAAAATTGAAGCAGTGAGAAAGGAAATCATGAGATGATTAACTGGGGTCTTGAGACTCACTAAAAATTATTCTTTATCACCTCAAAAGCCAGAATCAGTGTGGACTAGGACCTAATATTTGGTATATGCACAAAAATGATCTGCTGGATGGAATTTAATGTCCAATGAAAGGTAAAACCACACAGTGGAGAACTGTGTTTCTGCAACAGTGCTATGTAGAGAGCTAGCACAATGAATCTCCCTCAATGCTTGTGTGTTTTTTTTTTTAATTTAAATAGAGTTGACATAGAATATATTAATTCCAGGTGTGTAACAATAGTGACTTGAAATTTATATACATTTCAAAATGCTCACAATGATAAAGTGTAGTTACCATCTGTCATCATACAAATATTACAATATTCTTAAAATATTGCAATATTATTAACTCTGTTCTCTATGCTGTACTTTTTAATCCTGTGACTTACCTTATTTTATAACTGGAAATTTGTACCACTTAATCCCCTTCTCCTATTTTACCCATCCCCCATCTCTTTCCTTTCGGCAACCATCAGAACTGCAATCCAGTTACCCTTTCTAATGTCCTCTTTTTTCTCAAATGGCCTGCATATTATCTTTCATGTGCTTTTTTTTAAAGATTTATGTATTTATTTTAGAGGGGGGAGGGGAAGGGGCAGAGGGAGAGAGGGAGAATCTCCAGCAGACTCCCTGCTGAATGTGCAGCCTGACACAGGGCTCAATCCCACCACCCTGAGATCATGATCTGAGCTGAAATCAAGAGCGAGAGGCTCAACTAACCTAGCCACCAGGTGTCCCTCATATGCTCTTTTCATTTAGGCTTTTAGCATTTGGTTCACAGCAGCTTTAGACAGTGTCTCAGTGAAGAGTTTTGCTTGCTCGTTCTACAGAAAAGATTTTGATTCTTTTTTTAATCAGAAAGCATATTACCCACCATTTATTGTCATCAATACACTTTTTTTATAATTTTTATTTTGTTATATTAGTCACCATACAGCACATCCCCAGTTTTTGATTCTTAATATAACTTTGAATGTATCTAATTTCAGAGATTAGATTTTGAGTTAACTGGTAAAGACTCAGAGTTGAATACTGGAAAAGGTACTCTTATGCGTTCACCTTTCTAATAGATCTGAAAAGGAGAAAAAATCATCTGGTAGGGAAGCTGCACAGGGAAGGTGATATTTGAGGACAGTTGTAAAGCATGGTGAAGACTTGGATAAAGAGGGAAGAAATTCAGAGCCAAAGAATTGGTCTTAAAAAGAGAAAAATGCAAACGGTATTTTGGTGAGATCATTAAAGATATAACATGTTGGCAAAGAGTACACAATATAACTTGAAGGACGGGTTAATGCCAGATTAAAGAGGTCTTAAATAGCATCCCAAGGAGTTTGGATTTTATCTTTCATAAAATCAACTTATGATTTTATGATAAAATGTCATGGGGTTTCGAGCAGAAGATATGCCTCTAAAACTCCAAATATTAAATATTCACTGATGACTATGATGTTTCTAACTTTGACCTTCAGCTTGAATCTCTCTCCTGAACCTCAGATCCCTACCAGAAACATTAATGAGGCAATTCAGTCTCAATATGCTCCAAACTAGAATCATTATTTTTAGTTCCTCAAATGTTTGCCCTATATATCTGACATAGTTTAATGGCATCCTAATCCATCTTTCTTTTTGTTTTTATTATGGCCAGTTAGCCAGCGTATAGTACATCATTAGTTTTTGATGTAGTGTTCAATGATTCATTAGTTACATATAATACCCAGTGCTCAACCCAACACGGGCCCCCCTTAATACCCATCACCTAATTACCCCATCCTCCCACCCCCATCCTCCAGCAACCCTCAGTTTGTTTCCCAGAGTCCAGAGTCTCTCATGTTTTGTCTCCCTCTCTGATTTCTTCCTGTTCAGTTTTCCCTCCCTTCCCTTGTGGTCCTCTGCACTATTCCTTATATTCCACTCTTTCATCCAGATGAGAAGCCTATCTCCTCTCCTACAAGACCCATACTGAATTCATCATCAGATCTTGTCAATTGTATCCCCTAAATATCTTTTATATCCATCCCTTCTCTCTATGCCTAGCATCACTGCCTTTGCTAAGGTAAGGATCTTGTTTTATCACTTCTCAATTGACTATTTTAAGGGGCTCCCAACTGGTCTTTGTCTCCAGTATTACTTTTTATTTCAGCCACTACATAACTGCTGGAGTTTCATTCCAAAAGAAAAATCTGGACTTTTTATCCACTTGCTTTACTGCCTCCAATGGATCTCCACTAAGGGTTAAATAAAGTCTAACTTCCTATGTGATGTCTTCCTCAATAATTGCAAGTACATATAAATGCTGCCTCCTCTGTGTTCACAAAAAGTATTGTGTTATATTTATCACCCAAGGGTGCTTTAGGAATTAAATGGTATATTACCTGTAAGACATTTAGCACAGTACCTAGAATACTGTCAGTTCTCAATAAAAATTAATTGTTACCATTATTATCAGCTGGAAGTATAGTATGGCAGGGAAGAGAGTACCTTTTCAGGCCAGACTGCTTCAGTTCAAATTCCTCAAAAGAAGTGAGTTTTATATTTACTAGTTGCATAATCTTGGGCAAGTTATCTAATTGCTCTGAGTCTAATTTCTATATCTATCCAGTGCAAATAACAATTACATCTATCTCAGAAGCTTATTTTAAGGATTAAAGGAAATAATTTCTGTAAATTACTTAGCTCATACCAAAGATAAAATGATGACTAGGTTTTATTGCACCCTTCCTTTAATGTAAATATCTATTTACATCAATCTTCCTACTTGATCAGTGTCTCCTTCTGTGCATGGCATACAGTGAGCATGTAACCAAGATGTACTGAATTCAAGTATGAATATATGAAAGAATATATAGGAAGGAAGAAAAGAAGAAAGTATTTAAGAAGCTCAATTGGACAGTGTTATATATGTTTGCTTATTAGACAAGAACTTGAAATCTAAATTAATAAATGTGTTCTAATAATTCAATAGCATAGACTGTGCAGGCATGATAAATAGAAATAGAAAATAAATTTGGGAGACCCTATGAAGGCTACATCAATAATACACTAGTACTAATTGTATTGAGATGTGGAAAATTCACTCACAGATAACAACTTTTTTATAACAAAGAGAAAGATATAAAATTTTACAGAAAATCTCATGCTTTCGCTTTCTTCTATTATTATATCATACATGAATCATCTTTAAAAAGTGGAACAGCTCAGCCCTTTCAGTACTATGCTCTAGAAACACTAGTGGCAGTTTACTTATAAAACTCATATTTTCCAGTGAAGGAAGAATTGTTCCACGGTGCAGAGCCAAGAATTCACCACAGGCACAGGCACACACACACACACACACACACACACACACACACATTCTCTCTCTCTCTCTCTTTGCAATGTACCAAGGAAATACTCCCACGTATCTTTTTTTTTTTCCTTAAACTTTATATTCTTTATTTTACTTCATAACAAACCCTAAAAGCAGTGTGGCAATTTCTTTCATGGAAAAATATTGGAAGCTATGGAGGCTAAGCAGAAAAGAAGCCAGAGTTGATGATTGTAGCAACTTGTGGTTCAGGGGCTATAAGAAAAATCATAAAAATCTGAAATACTTGTTATAAGAACCCAGCATAAAAAAATACTGACTAAATATAACATTTGTTAAACTGAGTTTTATTTTAGTTTCAGTGTTAACTAACTGCATATCCAACCAGCATAAAATCAGCTAAGGTCAGGGTATGATCATACATTCTTTCAGAGGGGACTAAATACGTAGAATTGTGTCAAGGGAGCAAGTCATTGCAATGAAAGAGTCTGCCCTCTTTGATTTCTAGGACATTGTTCAGCAGCAGTAGCTTCACTAAAGGCTTTTTATGAAATCCAGGATCACAAGGATGTGTAATACAAGCAATATCAGCCTATTTATTAAGTAGGAAGTTAGTTTTGGTTTATATCGGCATATCCACATAAGCAATAAGACTAATTTGCCTTTATATCAAATACATTGGTAAGATATCACTTCCCCTAATAAGTACTCAGGCTCGTACGGAATTTGACCCTCTGCACTATCACAAAGATGATAGAGTGGGCCTTCATTCAAAGAGAAGATATAAAACAGGATCAAAAGGGATATTGAGAAAAGCAAAAATTGGCTTTCAGAAAATTCTCAGGCCATAGAAGTTTTGCCCTCCTACCATGAGATTTCCTGAACCACACACAAATTACTGCTGAAATCATAACACGAAGTTATGAAGAGAAGCTTTCCCTTGACCCAGTTACTGATTCATGTAAACAATATAGACTCAAACTTCTCACAACATGTCCACATCTCCTTTATTTTAATAAAAATCTAAGACAGAGCAACCCCATTCCTCCTAGGTCTTCCTTTTTGCAGCAAAAGTACCTAGACATAACAGAAAAACAATAGGAACCTTGAGACTTGAGAAATGACATGATAATGAGTTCTCTGAGTTTGCTACTGTCTCTTGTATACCCAAAGCAGTATGAGGAGGGGTTAATCACCACTACACTTCACCCTGTCCAGGCGTCATTGGGGCTATCTAACCACTCCCTGACCTAGCATCAGTGAGATTAAACAAGACAGTGTGAAGTGGAGCTAATCAGAAACCTGCTTTTACTCCCTTCCCCGGTAGGTGTGTATTGAGGAGGGTAGGTACTGAACCTCCACCCTCAACCAACATGAGTAAGAAAGAATGAGTTGGTACAAGACAGGCAGGACTAATCAACACTGTCCCACATATAGACCCTGTGACAGCTAAGCCTCCATCCTCACTCTAAAACAACAGAGCAGTGTGAATCAGCCCTGTTTCCCCTTTCCCTGGTGTCAGCAAGGTCTAAAGAGAAGCTGATTATATACCCCACTCAGAGATAAGAAACAAGACAGTGAAAGCATGGTTCCACTTTCACCAGGAAGATGTCAAAAAGACTTCCAGGGAAGCTGAACTTCAATAATGTCACTATCTGCATGGAGGCAATGTAAGCTTGTGCTCCTTTTGCCAGAGTGATGCCAGCAGGTCTGGAAGAAAGCTGAACTCCCATCCATCCCATTCCTCATGCTACATCTTACCTCACTTTCTAAAAAAACATATTAAATAGGATTAAAAGTCTCATATTATAATATCCAAAACGTCCAAATGTCCAAAGGGTATGATAAAAAGTCATTCATTATATCAATAATTAGGGAAATCAAAACTTGAATGAGAAGACACTGATGCCGATACCAAGATAAAGCTGATGTAGAAATTAAATTATAAGGATTTTATTTTATTTTTTTTAAAGATTTTATTTATTTATTCGACAGAGATAGAGACAGCCAGCGAGAGAGGGAACACAAGCAGGGGGAGTGGGAGAGGAAGAAGCAGGCTCATAGCAGAGGAGCCTGACGTGGGGCTTGATCCCATAACGCCGGGATCACGCCCTGAGCCAAAGGCAGACACTCAACCGCTGTGCCACCCAGGCGCCCCAAATTATAAGGATTTTAAAGCATCTGTCATTAAAATATTTCAACAAGCAAATGCAAGCACTCATTTTTTTAAGATTGATTTATTTATTTTAGAGAGAGAGAGAGCACGAGTGGGAGGGGTAGAGAAGGAGAGGGAGAAGAATCTCAAGCAGACTCTGCACTGAGTGGGGATCCTGACAAGGGGCTGATTTCAGAACCCTGAAATCACGACCTAAGCCAAAACCAAGAGTCGAATGCCTAAACAACTACACCACCCAGGTGCCCCACAAATGCACATTCTCTTAAAACAAATAAAAAACAGAAAATCCCAGCAAAGACATAGAAGTTACAAAAATATGAAATGGGAGTTATAGAAAGGAAAAATACGGTAGAAATTTTTTAAATTGCTGGATGAGTTCAGTGATACAGTGGAGATAACATATGATGGAATCAGTGAACTTTACAACAAATCAATAGAATCTGCCAATCTGAATAACAGAAAATAGACTGAAAAAGAAATAACAGAGTTCTAGAGACCTGTGAGGCAACACAAAAAAGCCAACACTCATATAATTGGAGTCTCAGAGGAGAGAAAAACTGGGTGGGGCTGAAAATAAACTCAAAGAAATGGCTGAAAACTTCCCAAATTTAGAAAAAAACTACACTTCTTAAATGAAAAAGGTAAGTAGACCCCAAATTAAAACAAACAAACAAACATGCATGCAAACATCATAATTAAATTTCTGGAAACTAAAGACAAAGAAAAAATCTTGAAAGCAGACAGAGAAAAACAACACATAACCAACCAATAGTGGAATACTAATTCAATTGACACTGGGTTTCTCATCTGAAAGCATGAAGGCCAGAAGTGACACACTTTTAAAGAATTGAAATTTTTAGAAACCTGCCAATCATAAATTCTATATCCATTGAAAATATTTTTTTAGAAATGAAGAGAAAATAGGGGCGCCTGGGTGGCGCAGTCGTTAAGCGTCTGCCTTCAGCTCAGGGTGTGATCCCGGCATTCTGGGATCGAGCCCCACATCAGGCTCCTCTGCTAAGAGACTTCTTCTTCCTCTCCCACTCCCCCTGCTTGTGTTTCCTCTCTCGCTGGCTGTCTCTGTCAAATAAATAAATAAAATCTTAAAAAAAAAAAAGAAATGAAGAGAAAATAAAAACTGCCCACTGAAAGAAAATGAAGGTAATTTTTACTAACAAACCTATCCTTCAAGAATAGGTAAAGGAAGTTCTTTAAACAGAGGGTGAGAATTACAAAAGAAAGCTTGTGCCTTCAAGAAGGAAAAAGAAAATGAGAATGGGTAAAAATAGGGTTAAATATAATATTCTTCTCATGAACTTCTTAAATCATATTTGATGATTAAAATAAAAATTGTGAAGTTCTGATGTGGTGTTCAATGTATGTAAAGAAATACTTAAGATAATTATATTCAAAAAGGAGGGAGAGTAAAGGGATCCAAGTAAAAGTAAGGCAATAAAATTTGATACCAGTAGACTGTGATGAGTCATACAGGTATATTGTAACCACTAAGAAAACTATACAAAGTGATATACTCAGAAACATTATAAATAAATCAAGATGAAATCCAAAAAGTTTTAGGCAATTCACAGGAAGGCAAGAAAAGAGAAACAGAATAAGAAACAGAAGAAATGTAAATATTAACAGCAGCTTTACTTGTAATACCCAAAAACTGGAAACAACCCAAATGTCCTTCAGTGGGTTGAATGGTTAAACAAACTGTGGTACAAACAAACTGTGGAATACTATTCAGCAATAAAAAGGGACGCACTACTGATACATGTAACAACCTGGATTAATCTCAAGGGAATTATGCTGAGTGAAAAAAGACATACTCAAAAGGTTACAGACTGCGTGACTCCATTTATATAGGTCTTGAAACAACAAAATTGCAAAAATAGAGAACAGCTAGAGGTTGGTGGAGGTTCAAATTGGGGGCAGGGGTGTCAATCAGATGGGACTCAGCAAGGGAGATGCAGGAGGGGGTGAGAGGGAAATGGTTGTAATAATAAAAGAAAAAGAGAAGTTTCTTTGTGGTAACGGAACTGTTCTGTATCTTGACTGTAATGGTAGAAACACAAAACTACACATGCAATGAAATATACACAAATGAGCATGTAAAATTGATGAAATCTGAATAATGGGTCATGTTTATATCAATTTCCTGATTCTGATATTGTACTATATAATAATTATGCAAAATGTTACCATTTGGGAAACTGTGTAAAGACTGTATAGGATCTCTCTGTATTATTTCTTGTTTTGTTGAGAATAATTGACATAATAAATTACTTTTAGGTATATAACATAATGTTTTGATATTTGTTTATTTTGTGAAATGATCACCACAATCAGTCTAGTTAACATCCATCACCACACATAATTACACATTTTTTTCTTGTGATAAAAACTTTTAAGATTTATTCTCTTAGCAACTTTCAAATATACAATACAGCATCATTAACTATAATCACCATGTTTTACATTGCATCCTAGGACTTATTTATCCTACAAGTGAAAGTCTGTACATTTTTACCCCCTTTACCCATTTTGTCCACCCCCACCTCCCACCTTTGGCAACCACAAATCTCTTCTCTGCTATGAGTTCAATTTTTGTTTTGTTTTATTTTATAGATTCCACATATAAGTGAGATCATATGATCTTTGTCTTTCCCTGTCTGACTTATTTGACTTAGCAGAATGCCCTCAATTTCCATTCATGTTGTGGTCAACGATAAGGTCTCATTCCTTTTTGTAGCTAAATTATATATGTACATATATATTTTTTAATTTATCATTCAGCCATCAATGGATACAGGTGTCTTCCATGTCTTGCTTACTGTAAACAATGCTTCAGTGAATATGGGGGTGCATATATCTTTTTGAGTTAGTGTTTTCATTTCCTTCAAATAGATATTCTGAAGTGGGATTGCTGGATCATATGGTACTTCTATTTTTTATTTTCTGAGGGACTCCCACACTATTTTCCATAGTGGCTGCATCCTTCCCAAAATAATGCACAAGGATTCTTTTTTTCTCCACATCTCTGACGACACTTGAATGAATAGTCATTCTCAGAGGTGTGAAGTGATACCTCATTGTGGTGGTGTTTTCATTTCCCTGATGTTTAGTGAGCACTTTTTCATGTGTCTGTTGACCATCTGTATATGTTCTTTGAATAAAAGTCTATTCAGGTCCTCTGTCCATTTTATTTGGATTATTTGTGTTTTTTTTTTAATTTTGCTGATGGTTTCCTTTGCTGTGGAGAAGCTTTTTAGTTTGACATAGTCCCACCTATTTATTTTGCTTTTGTTGCCTTTGCTTTTGGTGTCAAATCCAAAATAACATTGCCAACATTGGTGTCAAGGAACTTACCTAGTTTTCTTCAAGGATTTTTATGGATTCAGGTCTTATGTTCATGTCTTTAATCCATTTTGAATTATTTTTTGTGTATGGTATAAGATAGTGATCCAGTTTCATTCTTTTTCATATGGCTGTCCATTTTTCCCAACACCATTTATTGAAGAGATGATCCCTTCACCATTGTATATTCTTGGCTCCTTTGTCATTTATTAATAAACCAGATATGCATGGGTATATTGTTTCTCTTTTTTTTTAAATATGGTATGCTTCACAAATTTGTGTGTCCTCCTTATATTGGGGCCATGCTAATCTTTTCTGTATCATTCCAATTTTAGTATATGCAGTGCTAAAGCAATCACAGTATATTATTTCTTATGCCAGCATCTGTATCTATAATTTTCTCAAAATACAAATTTTTAATAAACAGCTTTTCCAGAAGACCCTTTCTAGGCTGCCAATATGATTTTTTCCTCTCATAAGAAAAAGATAGGAATAAATTATGCTGGTAATGATTCTCCAGTAAATCTCACCAGGATCTCTGTACATGATTCTCAGAAAGAAAAATTTCACATTATTACAACAAATGGAACACAAAATGCTTTCAGAGTTCCTATATAAACTCTGTGCATAAGTTGTTCCAAGCTACTTTTTAAAGTTGTTGCTAAAAGTCAAAAAGGAAGCAAAGGAAGCTGCCCATTAGACCCACCTCAAAGAGGTTACGTATAACTCCCTCTTTTAATAGAATACCAGATTATAGGAAATAACCTTATTCTACCTCTAAAAATAAGGAAATCAGGTTGGCTCAGTCACATGAAAAAAAAATCTTCATGTCTCCATGAGACTTATAAAACCATAAGTAAGACGTGGAAACCAACATGACAATCTATTAATATTGTGTATCAGTGTTTTGAGTAGAGTTTAAGAGGTCAGTAGAAACCATTTTGGTTTCGAAGTATTTTGGGGTCTGGAAATTGTTGCAGTGCATGTTTTAAAATAATGTAAATGGGTTAGTCTGAAGAAACTATAGAGTCCCCTAACATGGCACACGCAATAATGGGTCAGTTACAGGTAACCGAATATTCTTTTATCTCCAGACAAAATGAACAACAGGTGTTTTTCTAAGCCAATGTAATATATGTATAAATAATGTCATACAAAAGATCATCTTCAGTAAGACACCTGGATAGAAGGAGAGAGCAGTCCTTTTGCTCTGAGGATAAAATGTTCTGTTCAAGTTTAGGGTCTAAAATAAATTCCAAAACTGTGATCTGAGGCTTAGACTAGGGAGGGAAAGTGACTAGACATAAACTGTTTAATATATATGTAAAATGATATGTATATACAAATGGATTGAAAGATATATAGACTTTTTACAAAGAGACTCATGGAAAATTGGTTACACCCATTTTATTTCTTTGTGGTTTTTCAGTCACAATTGAAATCAAGTCAAATCACCAGCTATATTTTATCTTAAAGCATCACAGGATTTATGCCAAAACTCTCATTTATATTTTTTTAAAAAGTAATTCAAGTTTACTAGAAGGTGCCATTTTTAAAAACCATATATCTAAATCATATAATCACATTTAAGTTAATTAGAGAAAATATATTTCAACTTGATACTGTAATAGTTTATTTTAGCCTTGATAGACCTTTACAATTTATAACACCAAGGAGAAAAATGCTGAGAATGTAATATTTGTTTAGGCTTCACAGAGTAAAAATTGTTCTTCAGTCACATACAAAATCTTTGCATTTTCTCAATCAGTCCACAAACTAGCTGAAACATAGGCATTATTATTCAACTATATACAGAAGCCATGATTCCAAAGATATTAAATAACTTGTCCAAGGGTACACATGAGAGAACATGGCAGGTTTGATCACAATTCTGACTCCAAAGTGTTTGCTATTTCCACTTCCCATAGATGTATTTCTGACAAAAAGTATGAGGATCACAAAATATGACTTGAAAAATGCCTGGTCTTGATAGCGGTCTGGATAGTCTTTATTTTTAAACTGCCTTAAGTTTTTCAAAAAAGGTGTCACTCAACTGTTCAAATGCTAAGACCACATTGTCGTCTTCATTTTCACATAGTTCACGCAAGGAAACACTATAAATGGAAATACACACACACAAAGCACATGTTAGTGAGAGTCAGCATTATAAGAAGGACTTCCCCAGGCAGAAAGAATTAAGTAATTCCCACTAGATGATGAAATGTTAGCAAAATATTAAGAATACTGATAAGAAATACATTTATCGAAAAAATGTATAAAAAGCAAAACAAAATAAAGATAACAAATCAATTTCCATGCAGCTCCTCTTCATGTCAATTACCAAAATGATTTTAAAGGCCACCAAGTTCCATGTAACCTTATCCCTTCTCCCTTCAATAGTGCAACACAAAGTCCCTTCCTTCTCACCATGCATCTCTTTGGAGGCTATTTTGTGTTTGGTTTTTTTTTTTTTTGGTTACTGTGTCCAGTATATACTGAAATCCACAAGCAACTACCTCTATGAAGAGCAAAATATTACTTCCTTTACCTAGATACATGAGAGAATTTTTTAAAACAGGGTATAATAAACAGAATAGTGGCTTTTATTTGTGTTCTAATCCAAAGAAATCTAGGACTATGTTAGTTCACATAGCAAAGAGAATTAAGGTTGCAGATGGAGCTGAGCCTGCTGATCAACTGACTTTGTGGTAGAAAAATTATCCTGGATTATCTGGGTGGGCCTGATATAGTCTCAAAGATTTTTGCGAGAGAGGAGGCAGGAGACAGTTCATCTCAGAGAAGTGCAATGTAAGACTTTGCCCACCATTGCTGGCCTTGAAGTTGGAAGAGGACCATAATCAAAATAATGCCAGCAGCATCTAGAAGCTGGAAAAGACAATAAAGCAGATTGTCCTAAAGTCTCCAGAATGAAATGCGCTTTGCCAACATCTGATTTTAACCCAGTTAGACCCATTTTGGACTTCAGGCTTCCAGAACTGTAAGATAATAAATTTGTGTTGGTTTAAACCACTAAGTTTGTGGTAAATTGTTATAGCAGCAACAAGAAGTGAATATGCAAGTGAAAAGAAAGGAAAGAGGAAATCTAAGAACGAGCCATGCAGGTGGGCTGATAAGTATTGACCACGATCAGGATCTGACATTTTATCAGCCTTTCGTAATTCCTTATCTATCTTGGTTGCACTAGAGTTCCAGAATTTTTCCTAGTGTCTTCATTGACCTACCACAAAGAATGACCAGATCTGTATCTATAACACTGAATATACTCCTAGTCACAGACCTAAAATTATGACACTGACCATTTCCTCTTGAATTAATTCCCACAGATATTTTGTGACACGTATAAATTCTAACTCACTATTTTTGGTTCTTAGTCCTCCTCAAAATTCATCCTCACTTCTATGTTTCTTATGTATAGTTAACTCATTATCATCACCAACTACATGAACTTTATTACAGATTTCTATAAATTCTATCCCGTAAATATTTCTCTAACCACTCTTTTCCATAATTACTTCTATTTCCTTAATTTAGACCCACACTCACTCTTAACTTGCATGGCTCTTATAGCCTTTGAGTCTCCATCACATATATAAACCATACACATTTTTGTCACACAAATAAACCATAGACCCATATCATACTCATGCCTATACACTGTCTACACATTATCCAGAATATTAAGCCCAACTCCATCATATGAGAATTAAGACCCTTTCCAATACATACCCAAATAGCCTTTAAAGCTGCTTTAAGCAACTCAGTATCTTCCCCCATCCCTATCACAACTCCCATATTCCCCATACCACTAGAGTGAGATTGAAGCCTATCTCTGACATATCAGACCCTTTCTCATTTCTGTACTTCGAAAACACTATTTCCTCTACCCCACCCCTTAAGATCCTTTAAGACTTAGTGAAAAATTCACTTCATTTGAAAATTCTTCTCTGAATCCAAGGTTGCCACATTATTGTCATCCTAGAACTTATTGATTTTGTAATAGCTACAAATCAGTTTCCTCACACTACACTGTAAGATTATGTTTAAAGCAGGGATAGATTTACTGATTCTCTATATCTCAAATGCTTAGAAGTATATCTCAAACCAATAATATTTCAATACTTTTCAGATGAATGAACGATATTTCTAGGACCAGATTTTGAGATGGCTCCAAAGTCTCTGGCATTTCTTGGGACACTCTTGAATAACTATGAGCCCCTCAAGAAATACACAATCTAGAGCTATTCAAGAAACTATCTAGAGCAGTTCCCTCTGCTCTAGCATCCCCATAGTTTCATTCCCTGTATATAACATCCAAATAGGTCTGATTAATCTCAAAACAAAAAATTAAAAATCAATGACCTGATAAGCAAGAACGTCATGAAGAGGTTCATGGCACATTGCATGTATGCATGTATGTGAAGATATATAACTTTTAAAGTAAGTGACAGAAAAGGGAAATCCCATAAAGTATTGAAGTGTGTGCAGACTGGAGGCTTTAGGAAGATGTGTGTTTAACCAGGCAACACTAGATGGGCCTAAGGATGGACCTTCTAATAAAGTCTTAGGATGGGTGCATCCATATAAAGTTTGTTGTTTGGGTCCCGACTGAGCTTTGCTAAAGATGAAAACAGGAAGCCAATATGAGAGACCAGAGTTAGATAAAGCCTGGGGGAAAAGCACTATATAAAGCAAGAGAGTCCAGATTATGCAAGTTGATATAAACCAGGGACCTGATGGAGCCCTAAGGAGCCTTCTGAAGTATCATGTATCTGACAAACACTGGTTGTGAAACTGAGAATACTAGGATCTAGGAATTCTTGAGGCTTTAGAATATTATCCTGTTGTTATTCAGTGCCTGAGGCTGAGGCTCTGGTCTGAATAAAACCTTATGTCAAACGGGCTTTGGAATTAATTCTACTATAGAACTAATGCAACAGGGTGTTGAAGAGAAGCTCTGCAAAGTGTTTGGAGAGTTGAAATGTGTGACACCTAAGAAGCTCAATGGCATTTTTAACTATGAGGTCAATATTTTTCAAATTACCATTACATTTTTAGAATATCTGCAATCAATATCTAAAATGTATAACATACCTGATAGATTTAATGGTGAGTGCAAAATCTTTCAACAACTGATAAGCAGCTCCTTCATTTATCCTACACAAAATATCATTTTGAAAATTAATAGTATAAAAACATTAAAGAACTTATTTCATACTGAAATACTGGATTTGTCAATAACAAATTACTTTTGTCTGTCAAGACATATTTACCAGAAACATTTCACCACAAATCCTAGATGATGATTCAATCAATAGAAATGATGATTATTAATTCAAAAGTCACAAGCATCACAACCACACATAATCAATACACACAGGAGACTGACCATCTCAGGAGAAAACCAAAATAGGAAAGTTAAGCTCAGGAGAGTGAATGGGAGCTGGAGAATCAAAAGGAAAGAATCAAATGAATTATTTATTAATGTCACAGCTTAAGTCACAATGAGTCATATTTTTAAAAATGATCAGAAATACATCCAAAAGGGAAGATGATGGTGGAGTAGAAAGACCCTAGGCTTGCCTCATCCCATGAACACAACTAGATAACTATAAAAACATCCTAAATACCCCAGAAATCAACCTGAAGACTGATGGAACTGAAGATAGACAAGAAACCACATTGAAGAAGATAGGAAGCGCAGAGATGTGGTTTGGGAAAGAACTGGATCATGACCATTGCAGTCAGGTGGGAGCCATGGAGGTGGAGCAGAGCAAGAGACAGTCTAGCACACAGTGGAGCATACAGGGAAGATGATTCCCCATAGCAACTGGCTTGGAAAATGAGAGGGGTGAAATTTCATGAGTTCTTGCAACCAATGAGGCTTAAAGTCTGTAATTTTAAAGGTCAGTGGTTTTGGCTCAGATACAGCCCAGGGGCATTGGGGCTGCTTTTGGAGAAAAGGCAAGGCAAACAACCCACAGATGTATAGTGTGGAAACAGCAATTTGAAGAGTGCCTGTGGCATATGGTGGGGAGGTTATTTGCTCTTCTCAGAGCATTTCCCAGATAGCCAGTGTTCACAAGAGACCCCTCTGTGAATAAAAAAAACTGTCCAGCACCACTTCCCTCCCTCACCCCTCAGCATAAGCACAGGGCTACCTGCAGGAACCAGTACCACACCAACACTCACTGCCTATCTTGCTTATGCCAAGCTTGGTACCTGCCATACTCTGGGGGAACTACCCTTCTGGGTCATGCTTGCTTCAATCCCAGCACTGTGGGCCCCTTTCCTGAGAAGACCAGCCCAAACCCCACCTACACTGCATCTCCCAACACAGGAGTTCTACATAAGGCTATTACCCTCAAAAACAGGAGACAGACAAAATGAGAAGACAGAGGATTTGTCCCAAATGAAAAAACAGGATAAGGCCATGGCCAGAAATCTAAGTGAAACAGAGAATTTAAAGCAACGATCATAAAGATATTCACTGGACTTAAGAATGGAAGACATGAGTGAGAGCCTTAACACAGAGATAAGGAATAACATAGCAGAGATAAAGGGCTCAATAAATGAAATGACAAACACACTTCATGGAATGAACAGCAGGAGGAAAAACAGAGGAACAAATTAATGACCTAGAAAACATAGTAATAGAAAGTAATCAAGCTGAGCAACAGAGAAAAAAAGAATTATACAAAGTAAGAACAGCCTTAGGGAACTCAGTGACTATCAAATGTAATAACATTTACATTATAGGGGCACCTAGGTGCCTCAGTCAGTTAAATGTCTGCCTTAGGCTCAGCCCATGATCTCAGGGTCCTTTAAATCTTTAAAAAATCTTTAAAAAAACAAAAAACCAAACCAAAACAAAACAAAAGTTCACATTATAAAAGTCCCAGAAGAAGAAGAGAAAGAAAAGGGGACAGAAAATTTATTTAAAGAAGTAATAGCTGAAAACTTCCCTAACAGGAGAAGGAAAAAGATATCTAGATCCAGGAGGCACAGAGAACTCCCAACAAAATCAATGAAAGCAGATTCACACCAAGATATAATTAAAACGGCAAGCTATAGTGATAAAGAAAAAAAATTAAAAGCAGCAAGACAAAATAAGGCAGTGACATACTAGGGAAACTCCATAAGGCTATCAGGGGCTTTTTCAGCAGAAATTCTCCAAGCAAAAAGAAAGTGGCGTGACATATTCAAAGTGCTGAATGGGAAAAATCTGCAGCCAAGAATAGTCTATCCAGCAAGTCTATCATTCAGAATAGAAGAAGAAATAAAGAGTTTCCCAGACAAACAAAAATTCTAGCAGTTCATGACCACTACACCAGCCCTCCAAGAAATATAGTCCCCAAGAGGGGACTCTTCGAGTGGAAATGAGAGACCAAAAGTGACAGCATGAAGGTGGGAAACACAAAAGCAGTAAAAATCATTTTTTTGGGTAAAATACCAGCCAAGGAACTCACAAAATAATAGTATGTAAAATAAGACACCATATGTCTAGAACATGGGGAGGAGAGGAGTAAAGAATGAGTTCAAATCTAAATGATCATCAGCTTAATATAGACTGCGATATGCAGAAGATGTAACCTAATGGTAACCAAAAATCAAAAACCACTAATAAATATGCAAGGAATAAAGAGAAAGAAATCCAAACATGTCACTAAAGAAAACCAGCAAACCATGAAAGAGAGAAAGACAAGAAAGGATCAGAGAAAATCTTCAGAAACAACCACAAAACAAGTAATAAAATAGTGATAAATGCATATCCATCAATAACTACATTGTATGTAAATGGACTAAACACTTGAATCAAAAGATACAGAGTGACAGAATGGATTTTTAAAGACTCATCTATATGCTGCCTATAAGAGCATTTTAGCCCTGAAGATCTACAAATTGAAAGTGAGGGGATAAACATTTATCATGCAAATGGTTGTCAAAAGAAAGCCAGACTAGCAATACTTACGTTGGACAAACTAGATTTTATTTTTTTTTAAAGATTTTATTTATTTATTGGACAGAGATAGAGACAGCCAGCGAGAGAGGGAACACAAGCAGGGGGAGTGGGAGAGGAAGAAGCAGGCTCATAGCGGAGGAGCCTGATGTGGGGTTCGATCCCATAATGCCGGGATCACACCCTGAGCCGAAGGCAGACGCTTAACCGCTGTGCCACCCAGGCGCCCCTGGACAAACTAGATTTTAAAGCGAAGACTATAACAAATGACAAAGAAGGGCACTATATAATCACAAAGAGGAAAATTCAACAAGAAGATGCAACAATTGTGAATATTTATGCACCCAACATGGGAGCACCTAAATACATAAAACAGTTAATAACAAACATAAAGGAACTAATTGATAATAACACAATGATATTAGGGGACTTTAACATCCCCCTTACATCAATGGGCAGATTATCTAAACAGAAAATCAACAAGGAAACAGTGGCTTTGAATGACACACTGGACCAGATGAACTAAACAGATAGAACATTCCACCTTAAAACAGCAGAATACATATTCTTTTCAAGTACACATGGAACATTCTCCAGAATAGATCATATATTAGCCCACAAAACAAGCCTCAAAAATTCAAAAAGATCAAAATCATAACATACATCTTTTCTGACCACAACCCTAAGAAAATAGAAGTCAATCACAAGAAAAAATCTGGAAGAACCACAAATACATGGATGGAGGTTAGGAAATCAAAGAATTAAAAAATAAATGGAAACAAATGAAAATGAAATCACAATGGTCCAAAACCTTTGGGATGCAGCAAAAGTGGTTCTAAGAGGGAAGTTTATAGCAATACACTTCCACCTCAATATGTAAGAAAACTCTCAAATAAAAACCTAACCTTACACCCAAAAGAGTTAGAAAAAGAACAACAAACAAAAACTAAAACCAGCAGAAGGAAAGGAAATAATGAAGATTAGAGCAGAAATAAATGTTATAGAAATTAGAAACAAGCAAGCAAACAAAAACAATAGAACAGATCAATGTAACCAGACGGTGGCTCTTTGAAAAAATCAATAAAACTGATAAACATCTAATCATAAATGAAAGGGGAGAAATAACTACCAACACCAATAAAAAAATACAAACAATTTTAAGAGAATAATATGAAAAACTATATGTCAACAAATTAGACAACCTGGACGAAATGACTAAATTCCTAGAAACATAAAACCTACCAAAACTGAAACAGGAAGAAATAGAAAATTCGGACAGACTGAATATCAGTAAAAAAATTGAATTAGTAATCAAAAAACTGCCAAGAAACAAAAGTCCAAGACCAGATGGCTTCACAGGCAAACTGTACCAAACATTTAAAGAAGAGTTCATACCTATTCTTCTCAAACTTTTCCAGAACAGAAGAGGAAGGAAAACTTCCAAATTCATTCTATGAGGCCAGCATTATCCTGACACCAAAACCAGATAAAGACACCACAAAAAAAGAGAACTACAGGCCAATATCTCTGATGAACATAGATGCAAATATCTTCAACAAAATACTACCAAACAAAATTCAACAATATATTAAAAAATCATTTACCATAATCAAGTGGGATTTATTCCTGGGTTGCAAGGGTGGTTCAATATTCACAAAGCAACCAATATGATACATCACATAAATAAAAGAAAGGAGAAGAACCATATGATCATTTCAATAGATTCAGAAAAAAGCATTTGATAAAGTACAACATCCATTCATGATAAAAACCCTCAACAAAGCAGGTTCAGAGGGAATACACCTCAAAATAATAAAGGCTGTATATGAAAAACCCACAGCTAATATTATCCTCAGTGAGCACAAACTGAGAGTTTTCCCCCTAAGGTCAGGAAAAAGAAAAGGATGTCCATTCTCACCACTCTTCTTCAACATAGTACTGGAAGTCCTACCCACAGCAATCAGACAACAAAAACAAAAGGCATCTAAATTGGTAAGAAAGAAGTAAAACTCACTATTTGCAGATGATATGATACCATATATAGAAAACCAGAAAGACACCACTAAAAATCTGCTAGAACTGATAAATGAATTCAGTAAAGTCACAGGATACAAAATCAATATACAGAAATCCATTGCATTTCTACACACCAATAATGAAGCAGCAGAAAGAGAAATTAAGGAATCAATCCCATTTACAATTGCACCAAAACCAAAAGATACCTAGGAATAAACCTAACTGAAAAGGTGAAAGATCTATACCCTGAAAACTATAAAACACTGATGAAAGAAATGAAAGATGACACAAAGAAATGGAAAGACATTCCATGCTCACAGATTAGTAGAACAAATACTGTTAAAATATTTATACTACACAAAGCAATCTACAGATTCAATGCAATCCCTATCAAAATACCACCAGCATTTTTCACAGAGCTACTACAATCCTAAAATTTGTATGGAACCACAAAGGACCCTGAATAGCCAAAGCAACCTTGGAAAAGCAAAGCAAAGCTGGAGGCATCACAATTCCAGACTTCAAGTTATATTACAAAGCTGTAATGATTAAGACAGTATAGTACTGGCATAAAACAGACATATAGATCAATAGAACAGAATATAAAATCCAGCAATAAGCCCACAATTATATGATCAATTAATCTTTGACAAAGCAGGAAAGAATATCCAATAGAAAAAAGACAGTCTTTTCAACAAATGATGTTGGGAAAACTGGACAGGAACATGAAAAAGAATGAAACTGGAAGGGGTGCCTGGGTGGCTCGATCAGATAAGCTGTTGCCTTAGGCTCAGGTCATGATCCCAGAGTCCTGGGATTGAGGCCCAAGTCGGGCTCCCTGCTCAGTGGGGAGTCTGCTTCTCCTTCTCTCTGTGCCCCTCCCCCTCCTCCTTCTCTCTCTCTCTCAAAATAAATAAATATTTTTTAAAAAAGAATGAAACTGAAAAACGTTCTTATACCATATACAAAAGTAAATTAAAAATGGTTTAAAGACCTAAATGTGAGACCTGAAACCATAAGAATGCTAGAAGAGAACACAAGCAATAATTTCTTTGACATTGAATATAGCAACTTTTTTCTAGATAGGTCCCCTGAGGCAAGGGAAGCAAAAGCAAACATAAACTATTAGGACTACAATATAAGTAGCTTCAGGGGTACCTGGCTGGCTCAGTTGGTAGAATGTGGGACTCTTAATCTCACAGTTGTGAGTTCAAGCCTCCTGTTGGGTGTGGAGCCTACTTAAAAAAAAAAAAAGTAGCTTCTGCAGTGAAGGAAACAATTAACAAAACTAAGACAACCTAGAGAATGGAAGAAGATATTTGCAAATGACCTATCTGATAAAGGATTGTATCCACAATATATAAAGAATTTATAAAACTCAACACCCAAAAAAGATAGTCCAATTAAAAAATGGTCTGAATGGACATTTCTCCAAGGAGGACATACAGATGGCCCCCAGACGTCTACATGAGGAGATGCTCATCATTACTTGTCATCAGGGAAATGCAAATCAAAACTACAATGAGATATCACCTCACACCTGTCAGAATGGCTAAAATTTAAAAAAACAAACAAACAAAAAAACCCACAAGAACCAATAGGTATTGGTGAGAACATGGATAAAGGGTAACCCTCTTGCACTGTTGGTGGAGTGCACACTGGTACAGCCTGCATGAAAAACTGTATGGAGTTTCCTCAAAAAGTTAAAATTAGAACTATCCTACAATCCAGCAATCACACTACTGGGTATTTATCCAAAGAATACAAAAAAACTAATTCAAAGGGATATATGCACCCTTATGTTTATAGCAGTATTATTTACAATAACCAAGATATGGAAGCAGCCCATTATCAAGTGTCCATCAGTTGATGAATGGATAAAGAAGAGGGGTGTGTGTGTGTATATATATGTATATATAAATATATACATATATAATGAAATATTATTCAGCCATAAAAAAGAATGAAATCTTGCCATTTGCAATGACGGATGGAGCAAGAGTATAATGCCAAGTGAAATAAGTCAGCCAGAGAAGGGCAAATACTAAAGGATTTCACTCATCTGTATAATTTAAGAACAAAACAAACAAAGGGAAAAAAAAGAGAGAGAGAGAGGCAAACTAAGAAATGGACTCTTAACTATAGAGAACAAGCAGATGTTTACCAAAGGGGGAGGTTGGGGAATGGGTGAAATATGTGTTGGGGATTAAGGAGTGCATTTGTTATAATGAACACAAGGTGATTCAAATAAAAACTTCAAAAAAAGAATATAATACATCTGCATGAGTGAGCTATGAAATACAAAAAAAAATCAACATTTCTCTAGTGTCTCAAGTTTTAAATCCTTTAATTCAATAAAGATTGTTCAAATTGTCTACTGAACTACGGCTTAGTGTGACAGAGTGCCCCTCCCCATCTATGTGCTCAGTGCCTGGGCTCTATTCTCAGGTAAATCCAAGAGGGTTTACCCTTCCTTACTGTTTTTGAAAATAATTTGCCTGCCAGAGAGCTAAAACAATTGTCCTATGCTCAGTCCTCAGATGTGTGAGTTATATACTTTTTTTATATACTTCTCTCAGATAATGGTGAGCATGGCATTGTTATTGTTTTTCAGTTTTAAAATATCTTATAATGAATAAATAGGATGGTAATAAATAAAAACACATCTGTGAATGTATGCAAATATGTTTGTGGGGTACATCTTCAGGTCAAGTGAGTCAGCCTAAGTCCCAAGATTTTGCCAGTAAACCACAAACAAAAACAACACAAAGTCTGTCATTCTCTCTCACCATTAATCTGCAGGACAAAATTCCAGTATATTTAGCATAATTCACCTACACTTAAAATTGTAAAAAGCTTTGCCTAGAATTCATTAGGTTCATCTGTTAGATATCAATGTACAGATGGATACAGAAATAGAACTAGAGGTAGAGGTAGAAATGAAAGAGAAAGATGGAGACACAGACATGAATGCAGACATGGAGATAGAAAGGTAGAAGTAGAAAGAGTGGGGGGGATAGATGAAGATGGAGAAAACATACCTGTTGTCTTGGACTAGTCCTGTCAAGGAACCATGTTTATAGAAATCAAGTGCATAAGCATTAAGTGGCATTCTTCTTCCCTGGTTATCAAATATCTGTGACCACAGCACAGGAGCCTGAGCGTGATTGATACCAATTGTGCGTAGAATGGCCTGGAGAAACACAACTCTTTTGTTATTTATGTGTAAAGAAAGTTTATGATTTCTTACATTGTGCTTTGTAGTTCCTTTCTTTATTCAAACTTTTTGAAGCACACTCTTCATGATGAAGGAATATGGTGTCTTTCATACATACTGGGTTGGTGTTATCCCAAGCAAGCCTAGAGAATTACTTGGTACCACCTATGAACATTATTGCCTCATAGCATACTCTTGGCAATTTCAACCACGCAGCCATGAGAATAATAACAAGAGTCACTAGGAAAGAAAAGTTAATTTTAATTTTTTTTTCATTATCCTAATTGGTATAGGAGATACCTTGTAAATAGAGTATCAGAGAACCGGTGCCTTCTATGTCTCAAGAGAAGAGTTCGACTAAGCAACTCTAACAATTTCAAGAACCCAATCACCAGAATAAAAAGGAAGGGGAGCAAGATACATGGGGAAAGAGAAGAAAAGTAAGACTAGGAAGTAAACAAGTCAATAGCTTTTGATGTCTGCTCATTTTATGAAAACTATAAAGGGTCAATAAGAACTACTCTAATACACTAATTGGTACAACTACTTTCTCAAATGATTTGGTAGTAGCATGGAAAGCTCTTTTATTACTAAAAGTTCTTGGAATATTCTTATTCCGTTATGATCCAGAAAACTGTTTTGACCTCAAAAATCCAGAAGATTTACATTCAAGGAAAACTGTTGCACATGTGCACTAGACATTTGTAGCAGCCCTGTTTGTAACAGTAAAGACTAAAAACAAACACAGTTTTTAAGAGGAAAATAGATCAATGGCTTGTTTCATATCCACACTCTGAAATATTACAAAGAAGTAAAAATAAAATAGAGCTTCATGTGACAACATGAATGAATCTTGAGAGCATAGTGTTGAGTGCAAAAAGCAAAACAAAACAAAAGTGAAAAACAACATCCAAGAGACTACAGTACGTATTCTTTTACTTTTGATAAAAATTAAAAATGACTTTGGAATATGATATTTTTAAAAGGAGAATTAAAAACACAAAATTCAGGATAATTGATATCCTGGGGAAAGTGGAAAGACCGGGGAATAAAACAGAGGAGAAGCACATGGGTCCTGAGTCCATGGGTGTTCATTTTAGTTTTATGCTTTATAGCTTATCTATATGTTAAAGATAATATGAATGCCTATTTAGCTTTACCTTAAAATGTAACAAACAATAAAAACAAAATAAGTTTTGAGAGGTTATAACTTACACTAGTAAAGTAAAATTGTATAAAGTGAGTTGGGTAGAGCAAAGGGCACATTGCCATCATGGCATACTCTAGAAATATTCATTAGTGGAGGATGCTTCAAAATAAATGAAATAGAACCAGCCTCTTCTCTCTAGCACACCAGCAAGAACAATGAAAAGTCTGTGTTAGTTCATGCCCTGTACCTTAAAGATCTCTTCTAATTGATGGTGACTGTGTGGCAGTAAGACACAGATATTATATCCTATTATAAATGTATCAGTGTCCCTCAAAAAAAAACCCATGGGAAACTTGCATATGGAAAGGAAACAAAAGATAATAGTACCTACTAATCATAAGTTGAATTAATTGTAAAATAGGAAAAAAGGGAAATTATAATACTTAACGATTAATATGTCTTGTTTTCAATGTGATTAGCTACAAACTTCTTACATAAGTAATTAATTGTAATTATAGAAATAAAATACAGGGGGAAAAAGCTTCATAAAATTATTGATCTTAAAAGCTGAAGTTCAGTCCTCTATTATTTATATGCCAGATTTCCACATTCTTCCACATTCTGTAAGACACCACTCACATGAGGGTAAAAAAACTAGCCTTATAGAGCTTCACATAAGACCTGAAGCACTGGTCTCTAAGTAATTTTTAAACCATGTACATTATCAGTAAAAAAAAAAAAAAAGTCCTTTCTCATCTCTTTTTTCATGAATGCTTTTCTTTCATCTTATAAAACAAAAAGCTTCCTCAAACTTACTTGGTGTTTGAAAATGTACAGAACCATGAGAGACTATGGACTCTGGGAAACAAACTGAGGGCTTCAGATAGGAGGGAGTAGGGGAATGGGATAGGCTAGTGATGGGTATTAAGGAGGGCACATATTGCATGGTGCACTGGGTGTTATACACAAGTAATGAATCATGGAACTTTACATCAAAAGCTAGGGATGTACTGTATGATGACTAACATATAATAAAAAATTATTATAAAAAAAAGAAAGAAAGGAAGAAGAAAAAAAGAAAATGTACAGAGTAGAAACAAAGAGCCATATTGCTTTCCTATTAAGAAAGTGGATGACTTTAAAGACTAAGTAAAAAAAATTTTTTTCTTTTAAATTAGGTTATTTCCAATTACTTAAATTCAACAAAATTAAAGTGGGTCTAATTAAGTTGCTAATTAAGAGAACATTAAAAATATATTTGTGATCATAGATTGGTAGGTGATTTGGGGTGAACAGCTCAGGAAGAATTAGAAGACTTGTGTATCACTGTTATAAAAGTTGTTCCATTCTGAGCTATTTATCTATTTGAATAAGGTTGCTCAACATTCATATTAAAATTTGAAGCTGGAACTCTGTCTCATTCTAAAAATAAGTAAATATTCATTCTTAGTTATATGGACTAATTTAAAAAGAAATAGCTTCATCCATCCCATTAATACATTTCTAATACAATATTAATTTTTAGTAATTATTTCTCAAAATTTATATTATATTTAAGTTTCTGTAATTAACAGGAAATAACCTATTGCATACTATTGAAATTACATACTATTTAAATTGAAATTGCATACTATTTAATCTAAGAAATGTGATAGATAGGGTGGCTTCGTTTTTAAAAATCTATTACACTAAGGTAAAATTATGTGGGTGAATGTATAATCTAAATACAAGAAAAAAGAATGAAATTTTATTCTCGACTGTTTTTAACTTCGTATTACGGGTATTCAAATGTTTTGGTATTCATATTCCATTTTATACATTAAAATGATATGATGGTTTTATTTTAACATATCAACATTTATCTGAAGCCGGAAATTATATCATCAGAAATTACTGGAATTTGTGATAAAAATGTATGTGTCCATTTAAAATGCACAAAGGTCTAATTAGTTTTTCAAAATTCTTTTAAGTGATACTGAACTATTTTACATAATAGAGGACTGTCTGATTTTGGACTAGAATAGAGTTGAAACACTAATGTCAAACCATAATATCAAATATAAAAAAACCTACTTTCTTTCTCAAACTTTGTGTTAAAATATAAGTTTAATTTCTATAAGTTTATTCCAACATTCAGTGAATTTCCAACATATTCCCAAAGTGTCTAGTTCTTTGTACTCCATTTTGTACATCAGTGATCCGGAATATATATGGGATTTAGAGCATCTATAGCAATACCGGGAAGCCTGAAGATAGTTTTACGTGCTCTTTTCATAGCAAACTTGCATCAACCTACAAAGATGGAAGAACAGTGGTGGTACTTGGGAATTCTGTATGAGCAGGGTCCCTCAGGTCAACACTGAAAAATTGAAATCATACTGGCCCCAAGAGTATCATTTCCTGGATATTTCTGTTCACACACCTGGAATTTTTTTTCAATTTGGGAAATTTGAAATCCTTTCTAAACAGCCTAGAAGTATAAATCCAATTCTTTCTTAAAGATCTTTTATTTATAAACCCCATTTCCACTTACATGGTTTGGAGTATTTGGTTGAAGCAAATCACCATCAGAGTTTCCAGAGAGACAAACAAATGGAGAAATAGCTACTCTTCCTTCTTTGCAGTTCATCAAGTGAGACACAAGTTCAGAGTCCTCACATTCTTTTCCTGTGAAATCTGGCCATAATAGGTTGGGATAGATTCGTTTTTAAAAAACAGCCCAAATGTTAAGCTTTATGCACATACTCTAGACCATGCTACAAATGGAGTCATTCAACTTTCCAGGACCTGTATCAGACTGGATGAGATATATCACATAAAGTGAGTAGCATGGGATGCCTGGGTGACTCAGTCGATTAAGCACCTGCCTTTGGCTAAGGTCATGATTCCAGGGTCCTGGGATTGAGTCCCACATTGGGCTCCTTGCTCAGCAGGGAGCCTGCTCCTCCCTCTGCCTGCAGCTCCCCCTGCTTGTGCTCTCTCTCTGACAAATAAATAAATAAAATATTTTTTTAAAAAGTGAGTAGCACATCTTGGCACATAATACATTCAATAAATGTTAGCTATTAATATTATTATCAATATTATAAAGTTTGTATTATGTTTTAGTTCCTTGATCAACAGGTAATAAAAGGCTACATTTAAATTGCATGCTCTTTTAACATAGAATTATTGTTATTCCTTGGTGCTTTTTCCCATTGAACTCAGATCTGGCCTCACAATCCTCCAGACAGGGTATTCCAAGAAGCCACTACCAGTAGGTTTGGAAATGGCATATGAGAAGAAGTATTTTTTCCATTCCTGCTCTTTTTTTTAAAGATTTTATTTATTTATTTGAGAGAGAGAGAGCACAAGCAGGAGGAGGGGCAGAGGGAGAAGCAGACTCCCCACTGAGCACGGAGCCCAACATAGGGCTCCATCCCTGTATTGTGGGATCATGACCTGAGCCAAAGGCAGGCGCTTAACCACCTGAGCCACCCAGGCGCCCCCTCCATTCCTACTCTTAAAAAGCACCAGATTGTGCATTCAAAGGGGGCCCTAATTTGTAATGAAGGCACTACTATTTTGCCTCCTCTGGGATGCTCACAATGTTCCACTGTTACTGTTTGCTTTCGTTCATGCTGCTTCCCACTCTAATAGGGCCCAGGAAGTAACAGGCTCTGCTTCCTTAACTTTTTCCAACTGAGGATGTTAAAGGTATGATGAAACTAGGAAATTACTGCCCATGGCTCAACCCTTTCCTTTTATCCCAGTCAGCTTTTCCTGTTTACTTTCCCCCAGAAGATTTCTATCCAATAGTTTATAAAAAATAAGAGCAAAGATTAATGCGTTTACTACGTGCTAGGTATGTTTTAAGGTATTCACATGTATTACCTGATTATTTAAAGCTCACCCAACTAGGTATGTAATGCTACTCTCTTTTTTATACATCTTTTGAGAAAATTGAGGCACGAATATGGAATATTGAAATAACATGGAATATTGCCCAGGGTCTCACTTCTAAGAATAGCAGAACAAGAGTTTGGGCCCAGGTAATCTTCCAAGAGTCTATGCATATTTCCTCTCAAGAAAATGAGTGATAGAATGGTCTCTCATTTCTCTTCATTTCATAGGTGTCTTTACTGCACTTGCCAAGCTTGCCCCGAAAGCAACCTTTAATCAAGATGGTTTATAAATGACTCTATTTAGTTTTATTCTCCATTGCCCTTTTGGCTTCTAAAAATCAAGAGTTTCTTTCTTTAGAAAGCAGAAGGAATCCCCCTTTCTTAAGGCAGACTGATCTTTTCCAGGGTCTACTCTTCCTCTGGAAAAAATATTCTTAGAAAGATTTTTTTTTTCTTTAAACCATTCCACAGTGGAGCTAAGATATACTTACTTGTTTTTGACAATGGGAGTTCATATTCCTGTTTCATATCAGCCAATTTGGCAACATTTAGTAGGAAGGAGGCAAAATCCTTTGTAATGTCCATATTATACTCATGTAAAGCATCATTAAAATCCTCAGGGAGATCATCAAGGAACACCTAAATCATCAGGGAAATCATTAAGAACACTGGAAAGCCAAATATTTTTTTTTAGAGAGATCTATACACCCTCCTTGAAAACTGAAACTTTGGAAGAATGGCAAAGAACACTGCAATATAATTCTGTAGTTACCTATTTATTCAATAATGTAATTGCTTCATTCCTTCATTGTGAAATTGAAGTAAAATTCATTTTTTGTTTCTATGTGCATTTATAAAAACTAGTATCTTCACTTAAAAATTTGTTCACACTACTTAATCAACACCATCTTTTTTTCTTTTTTTAAAAGTTTATTTTTAAACTCCAGTAGAGTTAACATCCAGTGTATTATTAGTCTCAAGGTACAGTATTTTGATACAACCTTGCAACACCGAGGGCTCATCATAAGTGCAACTTTTCTCTTTTTTTGTGGGAAAGTTTTTAAAATAATTGACCGCATTTCTATAATAGATACCAGACACAGGACTTTTTATTTCTTCCTTGGTTCATTTTGGAAGGTTGCGTTTTCTAGGAATTTGCCCATTTTGTCCAAACAACGAAATGTATTAGCATAAATCATTCATAATATCCTCTTTTGTTCTTTTCAATGTCCAAAGTAGATCTGTAGTAATGTCGCATTTTCTTTCCTGATATTTGTGACATCTACCCTAAGTTAGATTTTCTATTTGTTTTGTTTTCCTAGCTTCTTAAAAATTAAGTCATTGATTTTTTTCAGCCTTTATTCTTTTCTAAGATATTATTATAAGGCTATAAATTTTGCTCTAATCTTTGTATGAACTACATCTTGTATTTGTATGTTTATTATTGTTTAAATAAAATATTGTATAATTACATTTTATTTTCGTCCCATATGTATTTTTCTTATTTTAATTTTTTAGTTTTCTTTTTTAAGGATTCTATTAATATTCAAAAGGTGTTTTATCACAGTAAGCACTACAATTTAAAAAAAAAATCAGTGTTAAAGGCTTACAACAACTAATCAGGGCTCTGTCTTACCACCCATGCCCTCTAGTCCCAGAACCGTGTTAAACTCTTTTACTATTTGTTCTAGTGACCTATATGTATTTAGAAATGAATCTAATTTTCAGGCAATTAAGGTGTTTCTGATTCTTCTGGTAAGATTTACCTGGCATATCTCTTTTTCTATCATTTTACTTTCAATCTTTCTGGGACATCATAGGTAAGATGTGATTTGTAATAAACAGCAAATAATTGTGGGTTTTTTTCTTAATAAAATCTAAAAATGTTATTATTTTACCTGAAGTATTTAGTACATATATAGTCAATGTAGTTACTTATACAGTTGAGTTTATATATACTATTTTAGCATTCAGTGTCTATCCTGACCTTATATTCCATGTTATTTTCTCTGTTCTTGTCTTTTTTTTTAATCAGTTTTTCTTCTATTAACACTTATATGTGCACTATTTTGCTAGTCTTTATCCCAGAGATTACAAAATACATCTTTTTTACAACTCAGTACTGCAAGAACCTTAAAATATTCAAATATATTTACCCTTCCCAACACTTATACTATGATTGTCATGCATTTTAGTGTTTTTTAAATTACTTATATATTTATTTATTTATTTATTTATTTATTTATTTATATCTACCCGCACATTATCCTTCTAGTATACTTCATGCCCTGTTATATTTTCAAGTCTCCAAGTTCAGATTTCTTTGTCTGCATAAAATACATATTTCTTTTAGCACATACACAAGAAACTGTTAGAACTAATAAACAATATCAGCAAAGTTGGAGGGTACAAAATCATAAGAAAACAGCTGTGTTTCAAAAAAAAAGTTGTGTTTCTATACACTTAGTATCATCTGAAAAGAAAATTAGGACAATCTCATTTGTAATAGCACCAAAAAGAATAAGATATTTAGGAATAAATTTAACCAAGGAGGTGAAGATCTCTATACTAGAGTATTAAACACTCATGAACAAAATTACAGCATACACAAATAATGTAAAGGCATGCCATATTCATAGGCTGAAAGAATAATTACTATTAAGATGTCAAAACTATCCAAAGGGATCTACAGATTCATTGCAAGTCCTATCAAAATCTCATGGCATTTTTTACAGAAACATAAAAAACAATTCCAAAATTCATATGGAATCACAAAAGACCCTGAATAGTCAAAATTATCTTGAGGGGAAAAAAAAACAAAGCGAAAGGCATCACATTTCCTAATTTTAGAATATATTACAAAGCTCCAGTAGTTAAAACAGTATTGTACCAACATCATGAAAGACATATAGACTAATGGAACAAAATAGAGTCCAGAAATAAATCCATGTACATATGGTCAAAAGATCTTTGACAAGGGTGCCAAGAACACACAATGGGGAAAGGATCATCTCTTCAACAAATGGTGTTGGCAAAATTTGATATACACATGAAAAAATGAAATCGACCCTTATCACACACTGTACAAAAAATAAACTGAAATGCATTAAAGACTTAAACATAAGACCTGAAACTGTAAAATTCAAAGAAGAAAATTTAAGGACATTGGTCTTGGAAATGATTTTTATTTATATGACACCAGAAGCACAGGCAACAAAAATGAAAATAAACAAGTAAGACTAAATCAAACCAAAAGCTTCCACATAGCAAAGGAAATAATAAAGTGAAAGGGCATTTCCAGAATGGGAGAAAATATTTCTAAGCCATCTATCTGGGAAGGGGTAATATCTAAATATATCTAAGAATCTTCTACAACTCAAGAGCAAAAAATAAAAAAAAAATGGGCAAAGGACTTGATTAGACATTCCTCCAAAGAAGGCATGCAAATGGCCACCATGTGTATTAAAAGTTGCTCAACTGCACTAATCATTAGGGAAATGCAGATGAAGGCCACATGAGATATTGTCTCCTACCTGTTACTATGGGTATTATCAAAAAATCAAAAAGGTAAATGTTGAGGAGAATACAGAAAAATTAGAATCCCTATACACTCTTGGCGGAAATGTATGTTGCTGTGGCCACTATGGAAAACATTCAGGGTTTTCTTCAAAAAGTTAAAAATAGAACTATCATATGATCTAGCAATCCCAGTTTGATGTATATACCCAAAAGAATTGAAATAAGGATCTTGAAGAGATATCTGTACCCCCATGTTCACTGCAACATTATTCACAATAAGCAAGATATGGAAACAACCCAAATGTCCATCAACAAGTGAAGGGGGATAAGGCAATATTCCATACAATGGAATATTATTCCATCTTTAAAAGGAAGGAAATCTTCCCATTTGCAACAACATGGATGAACCTAGAGGATGTTATGCTAAGTAAAATAAGCCAGTTACAGAAGGACAAACAATTCATGATTTCATGTAATGGAATTTATAGCTTATAAATTCTACTTATATTCCACTTACATCTTAAATAGTCAAACTCATAGAAGCAGAGGATAGAAGGGTGACTGCCAGGGACTGGGTGGAGGAAGAAATGGGCAATTGTTTTTCATTGGATATAAAGTTTCTGTTATGCAAGATAAATAAATTCTAAAGATCTACTGTACAACAAAGTACCTATAGTTAACAATACAATATTGTAAACTTTAAAATACATGAAGTGGATAAATTTCAGTTAAGTGTTCCTACCAAAAAAAGGAGAAAAAAAAAAACACCTTACACATAAGGAATGTGGAATGTGATGAATACGTTTAGTACCTTGGTTGTGGTGATGATATCATGGGTATATGCATATGTCCAATCTCATTAAGACATATACATTAAATGTGTGCAATTCTTTGTATATCAATTATACCTCAATAACAATAAAGCTGAAAAAATAAGGTAGATATATGCATACCCTCCTGTTACGTTATTAAATCAATCACAATATATTTACCCTATTTTAAATTATGTTTAAAACATAGCAAAATATACATACATATTTATGTGTGAAAATAGAGTAGGATGAAATTTTTTCTTCTAACTTCAGTTATTTTGGTTAAAAAGTCAGCTATCAATCATTGCTTTTTTCAAGGAAATGCCTGTTTCAACTGTAGATGGTTTATGATTTTCTTTGTTTTTGACTTTCAGTAGTTTTAGCTTAATGTTTATATTTATCCTTCTTGAAGTTGACTAATAAGCTTTTGAAACTATGGAATGCTACCTTTCATCAACTTTGGAAAATCCCCAACTATTAGTTTTGAATACTCTTCTGCCATTTTCCTCTTTCCTCTTCTTAATGGACTCCCATTATGTAACATTAAATTTTTTGAATGTGGTGCATGTTTCTCTTAGGCTATTTGCCTTTAATTTTTTCTCTCTGTGCTAGAGTTTGGGTACTTTCTATTGAGCTGTCAGCTCACTGATTCTGACTTCTGATATGTATATTGTGATCAGATATTATATTTTTCAATTCTGAAGTTTCCATTTAATTATATGGTAAAATTCTAATTATCTGGTGAAATTTTCCATCCTTCCGTGAATTTTGTCTATCTCTTCTCCTATTTTCTTGAACATACTAACCATATGTAAATTTCTTGTCCCTTAGCTCCAATATCTGAATCATCTGTGTGTCTATTACTATTGCCTGCTTTTCTTCCTGCCAACTGGTCATATATTCTTGCTTTTCACTTTTTTAGTTCTGGGCCTTTTTTTTTTTCACCATAAAATGTTTATAAAAGGACCAGATAGACCTCATATGATGTTATCTTCCACCAGAGTGAGTTCTCCCATTTTTGTGTTTGGTTACATGATTGAAGATGTGATCACTTCAGTCCAAGTAGAGATTAAAGAGGTATTGTTGGTATTGCTGGTATTGTTTTCCAGTTTTATTAAGTTTCAGTCTATACCTGATTTAACTCTGTTGCTGGGTCATGACATTCTTGGGACTTAGAATATGAGGTTGGTAGGTCTCGTTTTCTCAGTCCTAAAAGACTAACAAAGATCTACCTCTTTCCTCCAGAGCTTCCTAATATTCTACATCTTCTAGCTCTAAAAACCTTCAAAAACGTCTTGAGGGGCATATAAGCCTGTGAATAAATGCAGAACCTTCCTGCTAGTGGGTTTTTACTTAATAAGTGTCACAAAACTACAAAAAATTTGGTGTAGTACCCCAACATTTCATGCAGATCTGGTACTCAGTAAACATCCTCAGTAAACTCATAGAAACATTATGTCTCCCAAGTTTCTGTCACTCCACCCCCATGTGGTCACTAAATGCTTTAATAATTTTTTTAATCTCACAGAAGACGCTCTCTGTATATGCTAAGTACAATTTTCAAACCATGTCCAGAATCAACAAATTCTTTGGGAGGAAACCCTGACTAAAGAGTCCCATCACACCTTAGTAAGTTCTTGTCATTTTACAATGTTAGCCAGCCAAATCTTCATTGTTTCCACAGCTCTCTGTTGCAATATGAATGATATCCACTTACTATATCCTACCTGGAAGTGCACAAATTTCCAATAACCTTTAAAAAAGAGAGAGAGAAAGAGACTGACAGAAAGCGAGAAAGACAGGAGGTCTCCACACAAAACCTTCCTTTATTTTATATTTTTATGATGTCTTTCCTTGTGAGAATTTAGATGCTGACTTTTCTAAGTTAAATATAAATTATTTAAGCAAAACAAATAATACTTCAAGAGGGTACATGTGATGAAAAAATGTGAAGATGGTAGGTCAATGACTAAAGTTGTGTTCACTGGTCAAGAGAACATTCTGTAAGGCCTAAGATTCATAATTAGACATTGTGGATTTAGACAATACAGATTAACTCATCTCTTTTTGTTCCTTGTCACCTTTTACTAAGGTTATTTAGTATAGCCAGCCTATTCCACTTTCTCAGATTCTAGTGGGGTAGATTAGTAACTATTTGATGTTGATTTAATAATAGCAAACCCTGATCAAAGAATATGTTGCAAATAAAACTGGAAAAGAGTTTTCCTGCCTTTACTCTATGTGAGTCAAGGAATGATTTTTTCAATGACTATTCTAATATATTTTTCAGTGAGGACATTATCACAACATATACTTCTTGCCTGTAGCCCTACCTCAAAGTAGATCTTAACGGAACTACAGATTCAATGATAGGAACTATTAGTTCATTTACTGTATAACTATCTACTTTTTTTCTTTAGCCACTGAATGCTATAATTTGATACAGTCATACAATCAAATGGAAAACATGGGCAAAATTCTTTATCTTATTTTTCCTCAAGAAATACAATCTTTTGATATATTTATATGGAGAGGCTTATGAATTAGAGTTTAAATATAACAGCGATTACAGAATGAACAAACAACTATTCTATAAAACAAATGAACCATGTATTGATAAAAATCCTAGGGCTGCTGAATCATTTATGGTAGGATCTACTTAATTACATTAATTATTTAATGTTATCAGAAGCATAAATTTTACCTTTGATTGATAAAACGTGACAGTACTATCCCGGAACTTTGCTGGAAGAAGCCTTCTTCCAAACAGATTTGCCAATACTAGCACTAGCTTTTCCATAACATCTTGAGAAAAATGTTTTGAGCCTATACAAAATAAAGTGTCTTGTTATAAATGTAAAAAAGTGTGTCAATCCCATTTTTAACATTTAAATTGAATGTTATACTGCATTTCATTTCATGGAAATTGAAAATACGTAACAAATACAGCAACCATGGAATGACTATATCTGCTGACAGTTTACATCTGTGCCTTCTTTTTCATCCTTGCTACTCCCACGCTAGTTCATACCAAAACCATTTCAAGCACAAATTGCCTCATCTCCTTACCTGGATTCTACCCCACCTCCCGCCCCCCAACTTCAGGCTACGATCAGTTTTCCTAAAGCATTTTATGATCATGTCTCTCACCTATTCAAAAATCTCTGGTTGCATCTCAATGCCTCATAAACAAAATCCAATCTCCTCAGCCTAGCATTTAAGGCTTTCCAAAACTCAGCCCATAAATAATCTCCCAGCCTTATCTCCCTGCCTTCCCTTCTTGCCACTCATATTGATACCATCAATTTGACTTACTTTCTGTCCTTCACAAGAGCATCATGCTGCAGTGATTAAAACGGTCACACCTTTAATAACTTGGGCTCTAGAGTCAAACTACTTACATTTGAATCTTTGCTCTGACACTTACTAAAATTGTGTGACCATGGCAATTTATTTAACTTCTCTGTATCTGAGTTTCCTTACAGACAAAAGAGTGATAGCCATATTATGTGCCTCATAAAGTTATCAAATTTTCTACCTCCATGATTATAATAGCATACACCCTCCCCTCCCACCCAGGCCCATACAGCAATGAACACAACTGTACTTCCTGTTACAGGAAATTATTTCTCCTCTTACAGAGTTTTTAGGGGGACAAAATTTTCTGAGTATTCTTGTTTCACGGAACAATGCATGTTCAGATAGTGACTAGACCTATTGCACGAAGTAAAGTGTTGTTATCAGTTCATGATAGAAGAAAAAGAAATGCTGTGAAAGGCACTGCATTTGCCAGTGTATTGTTGCCAATACAACAAATTTAAGCACCAAAAGGAAAACATTTCTTTTAGGGACACTGTTTCAGGGTGTATGGTTTAATTATAAAAATTCAAAGCTTTTTAATTTAAAAAATGTATTAAACAGAATATTAAGTGGGCATTAAAACAGAATTCACAAAAAGTTTATGTGATATTGGCAAAACTATATTTCAGGGAAAACAAGATTCCAGATTATGCAATTAACATATCAGTTATTTAAATAAACTATATCGTTATATTCTAAGAAAATATGATTGGAAGAAAATATTCACAAATACTAGTGGTGAATATTATATTTAATATAATGCCTTCCTATATCCCTTTTATATGATGAACACATATTACATTTAATTAGGAAAAAATATTTATTAAAAAATCATATTTTTTAATATGTTCTGAGTCCTGGAGTACAGAAATCACTAAAGTTCATAAGAAACTGACATTTTAAAATAGGTGTCACAAAATATGGCTGTCTCCCATATGATCTATATTAGTAGGTATACAAAACTTTATTTTACCTAATTTGGTATCTCTAAATTATCTAAATATTAACTTGTGTTAGAAGTGCTAGCTTCACTATAGTCTCTGTATAAGATTATACACACAAACATCAAGCTTACCTTTCCTAGTTGGCTGACAGAGATTATGGAAAAGGCCTTTTACAAGAAAACTGACAAAAACAAGATTAGAAGGCTCATGATAATGCAAATGTGATACAAGTCCAGCAAACCCCACTGGTTTACCTTCTTGATCTAAATAGCCCTAAAGAAAAAAAAAATTATTAGTTTGACTCAACCCACCACATCCATTAATTAATAACTAACTTATTAAGTGCTAGTTTAAAACAGTATTTAATGCCAATATAAGAGAGATTGGTAATCATTACCTGGTCCAGTTGTGATAATTATATCAACTAAAGAAATATTAGTTATCGGATATAACCTTCTACTAAAGACCACAATTAATTCAGAATGATAAAAAATATAGTACCATTCCTATTTCACAAAAAGACAAAGGACAATCATACCTGTTTCACAAGGAATTGCAAAGAAAACAAGAAGTAAAGTTTTAACGTCTCCATGACTCTGGGTTTTTTGAAGGACAACAATGAATGCTTTAGCACTGACAGCACCTTCAAAGAAGAATACTTTAATTCACACCATGTTAATTTTATGAAATATATTTGTAAATAATAATATAGGTATATTGTAATTTTAAGTTTTTTCTTATGATGTTTTGACATCTTAAAAAACCTTTCTGAAACAAACAAACAAACAAAAAACCTTTCTGGATTGGGGGGAAACTGTCCCTTCCTGGGCTAGCTAACTCCTAAAGATAACAACAACTTGCCTAAAAGCATGCCTATCATAAACAAATCAACCAATCCCAAGTTTATACCCCCCAACTTCTCCCTTCCCTAATTCTCACACAACTAGCCAATATTTCTTGTGTCCTAAGTCATACCAGAGCCAGGTGCCAGGCGACAAGAGGCCACCTGCACAGCCCAAAACCCAGCAGAATTATTCAAATCAGCCAGTCCTAAACTGCTTACTCTGCCCTGTCTTGCCTTTTCCATAGAAACTATAACAAAAGCAGTCACCTAAACTTTCCTGTTGCTCCTATCTTTTGCCTCCTGACCAGCCTGGTGTCCTTCACACATAGTCCTGCAGAGTTTGCCCTGACTCCTATCTCTGAGGCTTATAAATATAATACTTTATTCTCCTGAGCTCTACCTCAGTCTCCTCTTGTCGCTGCACCTCACTAGCACATAAAAGAATATAAAACAATAGGATAGATATTACCCATATCTATCATACCACAGAGATTCCAGCAATATATAAGATTCAGTTAAATTTCACATTATTTGCTTTACCATCTTCTTACATGGCACATCTTTCCTTTAACAAACAGAACATATAAAACAGAATCATCAGAAATGAAAACTATTGCCAAATAATCTGATAATAAATGTGAGCCCAGTTTAAGAGCTTACAGCTCTTGATTTATTCTGGAAGAAGACAAGATATGCTATTGTATGCCCTGCAGTATTGTGGCAAAAATAATGCAATTAGGTTGATTAAAACAAAAGTAATAAAAATATTGCTTGGTTTCTGGTATAAAACAGCACTGAGGTAGCAGTTAAGATACCTTTGAGCTGCCCACTAAAATATCTATGAGGTTCCAATAAAAGGAAAATTTCCTAACATCACCAAATTTAAGCCTGGCTACCATTAGGACTGAAAGTTTACAGAACCTAGAAGTGTCTGTACTCATTGTAAAGCCAGTGGACTATGTGAAAGGAAGGTGGGAGGATACAGATGAGCGAAAGGAGAAAGGAAGGGGGATATAGTGCACATCACCTTTACTTCAGGATGATTCTTTTTGAGAGTTCCAAAAATGCCCTTTCCTACTACCTCTCTTTCTCTGTTGCTCTACATTTGGTCACAGATGGCAACAGCAAGAAAATGGCTGAGTAGTAAGAGGGTGAGCAACTCATGGTGGTTCAGTGTAATCTTAGAGATGTAGACCCATAACTAAAGTCGTACTAAGGTAAGGACCCTGACAGCAATGCATACTGTAGTTTGTAGTGATAAATGTCATCCACATACATGATCAATGTGGCAGTGAGACTGGCAAAAGTAGATCAATAAACTTTCAGTCCAGAGAAGCGACCTAAGTTTAAAATCTACTGAACACTAACACTTGGGTCAAAAGCTATTCTTCTAGACTCACATTTAATACAGTATTTGAACAGCACTTAAGTGGCCAGAGAGAAGCCAGAGTGAAATCATACATCTCACTCTTTGGCAATCGATCAGATTTAGACAAATGTACCTATATTCAAAAGTGAGAAAATAGAAAAACCCACAATAGAGCAACTCTTTATAAGATAATTGATCACCTTCCTAAAATTTTTCAGTCATGCTAAAAATATTTATTAAATGTCTATACCAGGAAGTAAGACAAACATCTTTGGCCACAGAGTGCTTACATTCCAGTGGAAAATATAGAGAAAATAAATAAAAACATGATAGATGATAGATGATTGATAGATAGATAGATATTTGATACTATGTTAGGACTGATAAATACTATATATAAATGAATAAGGATCATAGTGCAGCAGACAGGAGATACATTTACAATTTAGAAAGGGCAGTGAAAGAATGCTTCACTGAGAGTAATGTTAGAGCAAAAACTTGAATGAGGTGAAGGAGTGAGGCTACGCACATATCTGAGAGAAGACTTCACAAGAGAAAGAAACAGCAAAGCCATGGTCCTCAGACTGTAATGTATCTGGAATATCCATGGAGCCAGTAGTAGGCTCATGTGGGAGAGCAGGAAGAGGTTAGTTCAAGAAGATAATCAGGGATCAGGCTCTGCAGAACCATCATAAGGACACTGGCTTTTACTCCTTAAACAAAAAAAGGGGGGGGGAGATGACATATAAAAATTATTTTCTTTGTGCAGCAAAAAAATTTTTGGAAAATTATTTGGCATCTGCAATGGATGCCTTAAGATATGAGACTTGTCTCTACAAGACAAGGCAAAATAGCATAAAGTAAATGGACAATTATAAACTGACATTAAAAAATACTTTATTAATATGTGAAACAGTGATATTAAAAATAGTGAAGAATTTCAGGAAAATTAAAATTCCAGTAGCAGATTTAAAATCCACAATGTGTATTACTAAAGAGCAGAACTGAAACTCTGGAGAGCAGCATCATCAATGGGAAAGATAAACTTCACCTGTTCTCTCATAATGAAGAAAAACATAGCAATGGAGTACAGAAAAAGAATTTTTGATTTAAAAATTATAACTCTTCCTAAAAAGAAATTGAACAAATGAAAACAGAAGCAAATATCAAAGATCTAATTCAAGAAACTTCTTCTTAGTTCCAAAATTACTTGAGCATTGTACAATGCAATGTATTTAACATTACTGAATTGTACAATTAAAAAATGGTTAAGATGGTAAATTTTATATTATTTTTATTTCACCACAATTTTAAAAACTGAGCATGAATCTTCCTATAAGCATGCTTCATGTAAGCATGAAGATTCAAAGTTCTTAGCATATAACTAAAACATCAACTTAAAAAATGACCCACAAAACAGAAAATCCTGGGGAAAAGAATTCGAAATATAAGGAGTTTTTTTTAAAAGAGTCATATAAATACATAGGCAGAAAAAAATCAAATTACCTACAAGAAAACAGGAATTACATGGCTCCACTAGGGAAGAGTAAAAGACTCTATCCACTGTAACAGTACATGCAAGAGGAAATGAAACTTAGTTTGATGTGATGAGTATAGAGAATATTCTAAGAATTTTATTCCGTATTTGAGCTTTTTATGTCTAAAGATTACAGACAGATCTTCTCAAATATGCCAAGGCAAAGAAAATAAACCACTCCAATAACCTTTCTTTAAAAATCTTTAAAAGCTTGCTAAAAGATGTAGTCTTCTCTCTTACACAGAAGTAAAAATTAGAAATACAGAAATGGGGAAGTTTGGTCTTAAAGGATATGTGCCTGCTCTGTAAGACCATAAGCAACACCAGGCCAACTCATCAGGAAAGGCCTGAAAGATTCCTCACATCGACTAACCGTATCTGATTTAATCGGTCATACTAATCAATATAAAAAAACAATGCATCTTCATAAGGATGAAAACCAAATTGTTTTATTATGATTTTTAAATTTTTCATTGTGACATTAGACACAAAATATTTATCTCAGCAAAAACTTCAGGAAAAGTTTACAATCGTATCAATCAATGTCTAATCAAATATATCAGTGTTTGAAAAACAAATGTACACCTAGGTCAAATTACCAAAATGATAATATGACTGTCTTTGGATAATGAAACCTGGTACGGCTTTTGCTTTCTTTCAGCCTTTTGCATTATCTAAATACTCTTTGGTGAATTTGGGTTACTTTGTTTTTTACAAAAAATAAACTCTTTTATTACCAAATGATCACAACAAATCTTGTTCCTTTTGAAAATGGAATCTAACCCAGATCTTTTAAAATCTACAGCCAGAGGTGCCTAGGTGGCTCAGTGGGTTGAATGTCTGATTCTTGATTTCAGCTGGGTCATGATCTCAGAGTCATGAGATCAAGCCCCGTGTCAGGCTCTGTGCTCAGAAGTGACTGTGCTTAAGACTCTCTCTCCCTCTCCCTCTGCCCCTTCCCCCGCTCATGCTCTCTGTCTCTCTGAGTAAATAAATAAAATCTTTTAAAAATAAAATAATAAAATAAAATAAAATAAAATAAAATAAAATAAAATAAAGATAGCCAGCACCTTTAACTACTATAGGGCAACATCGATCACACATGAAAAAAGTAATCTTTAATTCCAAATGCCCATCCAGCACAAATTCAATGACTGATAGAGGAGACAAACAAAATGAATTATTATTCTCCCACTCTGCACCAACCCTATACTATGCAAGACATTGCAAAGCATACAAAACTGATGAAACTGAAAAGTTATTGCTATAGACTTCTAAAGAAGAGCAAACCTAACCACAGCCAAGCTAGTAGTGAAGACTCTACGTCAGAAAATGTCAAGCACAGTACCTTTGCTTTGGCATCCTCTGGGTCATCTCCCTTGGAGGCCAGCAGCATGAGTCGCAGGACCAGTGTAATGCTGAGAGGAAACTGTCCTTTCAGTTCAGGAACATTGGATTTAATGAGTTTTTCTATTTTGGGCAATGGAATATCAAAGAAATATACATCTCCCAGCAGGTCTTGACCTCGTCTTCCAGCACGTCCAGACATCTGGAAACAGAAGAGAATCACAAAGTAATATTTCCCTAAATACTTTCTCCATCATCCAATTGAGCCTTTTCCATAGGGTTGGAGCAAGTAAATCATGCATATGTTCAACCATTAAATAAACTGAAACTAAAATCCAATGGTGTAGCATTTAGGAAATTTAAGACAGAGCTAAGAATGAGACATTTATCATTATTATGTACTTATTTCATGCCAAAAATTGTACTATATATTTATATCATGATATATAGATGAAGAAGACTAGACCCTAATTTCAAATTCACTTATAGCTGAACTAATTACACCAATTCTCTCCTTTCCCACTTCCTCTCCCTCATTCTGTTCTCACACACCAGTGTGTTGCATTACAGATCACCAAAAAAATTGTGCACAAATTGAGGAATACGTGAGTAAAATAAAATTCAGAAATTCTACTTGTAGAAAACAAACTCTTTCTTTATAGAAGTTGTACTAGTTCTCATATATTAAGTGCTTAGAATGTGCTAAATCCTTTGAACTGTTTTTATACAGACCTCCCACCAACTGTATGACATAAATATAATCATTATCTCCATTTTACAATGTAGAAATAGGGACATGACAGATAGAAGAAACTTGTCTATAGTCAAACACCAGAAAGTGGAAGATCCAAGTCACACCCTGGCATTTTGACTCCCAAGTTCATCATCTGAAACGTCATAACACATAGGGTTCTGGAGAACCCTAACTATATGATTCCCAGAAACGATACTGGAGAGGAGAGCTCATGCAGAACACAGCCCCAGGAGGAGAGATCAGAAGAACAGGCATTAGTAAAGTTGTGGGAAATAAGAGGGGTGTTACATTGGATAGGAACAAGTCCTACAAGAATAAGAAGTAAGAGTTTAGAGAGAAAGAGAGGGGGGCATTTTGATAAAAACTTGAATGTTGGCTGATACCTAAGTTTGCTGCTGCTAGCAGAAATATTCATCAAATATTCCCGAGCAGGGAAGCCATATGAAGACAAACTGTACTGTATACAGGACATAGCAAAGTAAGAAGAATTGAAAATCAAAAGAACAGTTTTAATAATACAAGGCCAAGAATGTCTGATGAGAGATAGTGAAGACAGAAATTGCAAGGCAGGGGCGGGGGGAGATGGCAGAGGAGTAGGGGACCCTTTTTTCAGCTGATCCCCTGAATGGAGCTGGACAATCCTTAACACCCACGAAATCAGCCCAAGATGTAGGAAGATACATCTGGTTCTCTACTAACGAACATCTCCAGCACTGAGTATTGAGGTACGAAATGGGGAGCCATGAATCCATGCACAGATATCAGAAGATAAACAGAAGGGGGAGGGAGCCGTGGCGTTCGGGCACCGGGAGCACTAGCCACCTGCAATGGGGAGCAGGCCAGACTCCCGGACCGGCATCCACGAGAAAGCAGACTGAGACTGTGAGCCAGGGAACGCACGCACAACCAGACTGAAAACCGGAGCCCCAGAGCACTCACTGGAACCAGACTGACCGGGAGCTCGCGAGCGCGTGCGCGACCAGACTGAAAACCGGCGCTCTGGGGCGGGTGCTTACCACACTGAAATAGGGAGCTCAGGAACGTGAGCAGGAACTGGGGGCAGCTGGCAGTGTTAGAAGCACAAAGGACAGAAACCTGCCGGCCCTGGAAGTGAGGCCTGGGAAAGTGGCTGTGGGGCGCACAACCCAGGACACTGTGGGGTTTTTAACAGCACCGACAGAAACAGAGTTAAAGTGGCCAGGAGAGCTCAGTGAAGAGCAGACTGCGATCTCTCTGTTCTGAGACTGAGGCTAGAATACGGCCACTGCTGCTCTGACTCTCAGAAGAGTCACAGAAAACTGCCAGGGAAAGCTGCCAGAGAACAAAAGCCTGGAAATCAGCTCACATCGTGCCCATCCCCATCCCCTTCACAGGGGACGGGGCGACTCTACCCAAACAGGGTTGCCTGAGTATCAGAGAGGCAGTCCCCTCCCCCAGAAGGCAGGCTGAAAAATCAAGAAGCCCACATCCCTAAGGTCCCTATAAAACAAGTGCGCACTGCCCCATTCCTGGTCAATAATTTGGGTTCTGGCCATCCCTGCAACCTCTCCTCATCAGAATGACGAGGAGGAGAAATCCCCCCCAGCAAAGAAAAGATAATGAGTCTGTGGCCTCTGCCACAGAACTGATGGATACGGATATAACCAAATTGTCAGAAATGGAGTTCAGAGTAACAATGGTCAAGATAATGTGTAGGCTTGAAAAAAATATTAACGAAAATATTAACGAGAATATAGAATCTCTAAGGGCGGAAATGAGAAAGAATCTGGAAGAAATTAAAAATGCTATGAATCAAATGCAGTCTAAACTAGACGCTCTGATGGCCAGCGTAAATGAGGCATAAGAACGAATTCATGAATTAGAGGATGGGATGGTAGAAGAGAAAGTAAAAATGGAAACTTGGCTCAAAAAAATTCAATCTCAAGAATGTAGGTTATGGGAGATTACTGACTCAATGAAACGTTCCAATGTCAGAATCATTGGCATCCCCGAGGGGGTGGAGAAAGAGAGAGGTCTAGAAGAGATATTTGAACAAATTGTAGCTGAGAACTTCCCTAATTTGACAAAGGAAACAAGTATTCGTGTCCAAGAGGCAGAGAGGACCCCTCCCAATATCAATGAGAACAGACCTACACCATGTCACATCATAGTGCAATTTGCAAATACTAGATCCAAGGATACAGTATTGAAAGCACTCAGGAGGAAGAAAATCCTTACGTACAGAGGGAAGAATATCAGAATAACGTCAGACCTATCTACAGAGACCTGGCAGGCCAGGAAGGGTTGGCAAGGTTGCAAGAACATGCAATCAAGGACACTTTATCCAGCAAGGCTATCATTCAGAATTGATGGAGAGATAAGGACCTTCCAGGATTGGCAGAAATTGAAAGAATTCATAACCACCAAACCAACTCTACATGAGATATTAAGGGGGGTTCTATAAAAGTAAAAAGGCCCCAAGAGTGATACAGAACAGAAATTTACAATCTATAGAAACAAAGACTTCACAGGCAACATGACATCATTAAAATCATATCTCTCAATAATCACTCTCAATGTGAATGGCCAAATGCTCCCATAAAATGCCACAGGGTTGCAGATTGGATAAAAAGGCATGACCCGTCCATTTGCTGTCTACAAGAGACTCATTTTGAACCTAAACGTACATCCAGACTGAAAGTGAAAGGATGGAAAACCATTTTTCATGCCAATGGACCTCAAAAGAAAGCTGGGGTAGCAATTCTCATATCAGACAGATTAGATTTTAAACTAAAGACTGTAGTTAGAGATACAGAAGGACACTATATTATTCTTAAAGGATGTATCCAACAAGTAGATATGACAATTATAAATATCTATGCCCCCAACAGGAGAGCAGCTAGATACACAAGCCAACTCTTAACCAGAACAAAGAGACATATAGATAATAATATGTTAATAGTAGGGGACTTCAACACTCTGCTCTCGGCAATAGATAGATCACCTAAGCAGAAAATCAAGATAGAAACAAGACCTTTGAATGCCATACTGGACCAGATGGACCTCATAGATATATATAGAACACTATACCCCAGAACAACAGAATACCTATTCTTTCTAATGCACATGGAACTTTCTCCAGAATACACCATATAATGGGTCACAAAACAGGTCTCAACCGATACCAAAAGACTGAGATTATTCCCTGCATATTCTCAGACCACAATGCTTTGAAACTGGAACTCAATCACAAGGAAAAATTTGGAAGAAACTCAAACACTTGGAAACTAAGAACCATCCTGCTCAAGAATGATTGGGTAAACCAGGGAATTAAGAAGGAGATTAAGCAATTTTTGGAGACCAATGAAAATGAAAACACATCGATCCAAAACCTGTGGGACACTGCAAAGGCAGTCCTAAGAGGAAAATACATAGCCATCCAAGCCTCACTCAAAAGAAGAGAAAAATCAAAAATGTAGTTTTTATATTCTCACCTTAAGAAACTGGAGCTGGAATAGAAGAACAGGCCTAACCCACACACGAGAAGGCAGGTGATCAAGATTAGAGCAGAAATCAATGAATTAGAAACCAGGAGCACAGAAGAGCATATCAACAGAACTAGAAACTGGTTGTTTGAAAGAATAAAGAAGATCGATAAGCCACTGCCCAGACTTATTCAAAAGAATAGAGAAAGGACCCAAATTAATAAAATTATGAATGAAAGGGGAGAGATCACGACCAACACCAATGAAATAGGAAGGTCATTAGAAACTTTTACCAACAGCTTTATGCCAATAAATTAAACAACCTGGAAGAACTGGATGCCTTCCTGGAAACCTATAAACTACCAAGACCAAAACAGGAAGATATTGATTATTTAAACAGACCGATTAATTATGAAGAGATTGAAGCAGTGATCAAAAACTTCCCCAAAGGGGCGCCTGGGTGGTGCAGTCATTAAGCATCTGCATTCAGCTCAGGGTGCGATCCTGGCATTCCGGGATCGAGTCCCACATTGGGCTCCTCCGCTGGGGGCCTGCTTCTTCCTCTCCCACTCCCCCTGCTGTGTTCCCTCTCTTACTGGCTGTCTCTCTGTCACATAAATAAATAAAATCTTCTAAAAAAAAAAAACTTCCCCAAAAACAAGAATTTGGGGCCTGACGGATTCCCTGGGGAATTCTACCAAACATTCAAAGAAGAAATAATACTTATTCACCTGAAGCTGTTTCAAAAAATAGAAACAGAAGGAAAACTACCAAACTCATTCTTGAGGCCAGTATTACCTTGATCCCCAAACGGCAAAGACCCCATCAAAAAGGAGATTTACAGACTGATATCCCTGATGAATATGGACGCCAAAATCCTCAACAAGACCCTAGCTAATAGGATCTAACAGTACATTAAAAGGATTATCCATCATGACCAAGTGGGATTCATCCCTGGGATGCAAGGGTGGTTCAACATTCGCAAATCGATCAGTGTGATAGATCATATCAACAAGAAAAGAGTCAAGAACCATATGATCCTCTCAATTGATGAAGAAAAAGCATTTGAAAAAATACAGCATCCTTTCCTGATTAAAACCCTTCAGAGTGTAGGGATAGAGGTTACATTCCTCAATTTCATGAAAACCATCTATGAAAACCCTATAGCGAATATAATTCTCAATGGGGAAAAGCTGAAAGCCTTTCCTTTAAGATCAGGAACATGACAAGGATGCCCACTCTCGCCATTATTATTCAACATAGTACTAGAAGTCCTTGCAACAGCAATCAGACAACAAAAAGGGATCAGAGGTATCCAAATCGGCAAAGAAGAAGTCAAAATGTCTCTCTTCGCAGATGACATGAGACTCTATATGGAAAACCCAAAAGAATCCACTCCCAAACTATTAGAAGTTATAGAACAATTCAGCAATGTGGCAGGATACAAAATCAATGCCCAGAAATCAGTTGCATTTCCATACATGAACAATGAGACTGAAGAAAGAGAAATTAGGGAACCCATTCCATTTACAATAGCACCAAAAATCATATGTTATCTCAGAATTAATTTAACCAGACAGGTAAACGATCTATAGAATATAGATCTACAAATCACTCTTGAAAGACATTGAAGAAGACACAAAAAGATGGAAAAATATTCCATGCTCATGGATCGGAAGAATAAACATAGTTAAAATGTCTATGCTACCCAGAGCAATCTACACTTTCAATGCCATCCCAATCAAAATACCAATGACATTTTTCAAAGAACTGGAACAAACAGCCCTTAAATTTGTGTGGAACAAGAAAAGGCCCCGAATCGCCAAGGGACTGTTGAAAAGGTGAAACAAAGCTGGGGGCATCACGTTGCTGGATTTCAAGCTATACTACAAAGCTGTGATCACAAAGACAGCATGGTATTGGCACAAAAACAGACACATAGACCAATGGAACAGAAGAGAGAACTCAGAAATGGACCCTCAGCTCTTTGGGCAACTAATCTTTGACAAAGCAGGAAAAAACATCCAGTGGAAAAAAGAGTCTCTTCAATAAATGGTGATGGGAAAATTGGATAGCTGTATGCAAAAAGAATGAAACTTGACCACTCTCTCACACCATACACAAAGATAAACTCCAAATGGATGAAAGACCTTGATGTGAGGCAGGAATCCATTGAAATCCTATAGGAGAACATAGGATGCAACCTCTTTGACATCGGACACAGCAACTTTGTTCATGACGCATCTCCAAAGGCAACAGAAACAAAAGAAAAAATGAACTTGTGGGATTTGTGCAATATGTTCATAAACTGACAGCTCACATTTTTTACCATTTTATGGCCATATTTTCATAATGCAATAGTGAGTGTATGCATATGGCAATACCTGTCTATAATTTAAAGCATCCAGATAGATTGAGTTTTGAGCAAACACCACAGATTTACAAGGCATGTTGACTCCTAAAGCAAGTGTCCCAGTAGCTGTCACCACCTAGAAAGAGAATAAAACAATTCATGAAATAGCATTCAGTAGAATTCCATATAGTTACTGAAAATCTCTGCACTTCAATCGAACCCCAGTGGGAAAGCCAGAGATGCCCTATACGCTATTGTATCTCCACACTGACAAAAGTACCTGGCATGTGACAGGTATTCAGTAACTATTTCTTAATGAATGATTAAAAAAGGGAATTTCCTCATGGCAGGGTAATAATACTTTTACAAACCCTCTTCTTGGCAATTGCCTACTCCCTCCACTACAATTTATTTGTGAAGGTTATTTCTATGGAGATAACATAGCTTGTAATAAACAAAAACCACAGTTTCATTCCGCCCCTCCTGAATGACCAAAAAGGGAGTAGGGCAAATTTTAAGTTTCTTAAATGATCCAAATTTGCTCATTTTCTCATATAATGTTGGGTATTTCTAAAGGCCCTCTCTTTCTCTTTACGTTGATTGTCATATATGCCATGGCTTAGTGCTAATGTTTAATAATTTTCTCTAATTATTCTGTAACTGAGATCTATACATCTGTGAAAATGAAACACATCATTTATTATGTATTTTTCTAAAGTTCTTTAATAAAAACAAAAATGGGAAAAGTAAGAACATTAAATTTATACTTTAAGTAGAATAAATACCTTTCTTCAAAATGTGTTCTCTATAACAAAGCTATTATTATTTCCATAATGCCTTTTCTAGAGTGACCTAATTATTCATTCATTAAACTAACATTAATTAAGCCACTAGTATTTAACATATACTATTTTAGACACAAGATAAGCCCGTCAAAATAGGTGTGTGTCTTTTCCTCAATTTATAAGCATGTAGAAAATTTTGTCTCTAGTTATTGACATTTTTTTAAAAAGATTATATTTATTTATTTGAGAGAGAGACAGCTTGAGGAGGGAGGAGGGGCAGAAGGAGGGGGAGAAGCATACTCCCTGCCAAGCAGGGAGCCAGACTCACAACTCAATTCCAGGACCCCAGGATCAAGACCTGAGCTGAAGGCAAAATGTGGAAGAAAGTTAAAAGGTAATTTTTTAATCTGGATAAAAACCAAAATATATTATTAACAACTTTGCTTAGCTTTTCTCTTAACTAATAACAAGTTACTTATTTACTTTAAAAGTCAATAACTAGAGGGGTGCCTGGGTGACTCAGTCAGTTAAGCATCTGCCGTCAGCTCAGGTCATGATCCACACCGAGCCCCACATCAGGCTCTCTGCTCAGTGGGAAGTCTGCTTCTGCCACTCCCTCTCCCTCTGTGCTCTCTCTCTCTCTAAAATAAATAAAAATCTTAAAAAAAAAATACTACCTACAGTAGTATCCTCTCTCTCCAACCCCCTGCTTTTGTGCTCTCTCTCGCATACACAAATTTAATATACATTATACAAAAAATCTGATACAGGTAATTTTAAAAACTCAGAGGCTATTCTTAAATATTACTCAAGATCTAAACTAAGAAATTATATTAATCCTCATTGTAGATTTATCCAAACTATCCCCATGCATCCTCATGTAACATACTAAATAAAGCATAATAGGAGTTGGTTTTCAAGTTGTTTAAGGTAATCTTCCTCTTGTGCACTATCAGTGATGGGGAGAGAGCTTTTAGGAGTGACTCATCTAAAAACTGCCAAAATATGCAGGGGGCCCTGAGGAAGTGATATATTGTTGCTCTTACTTCAGCTATTACAATGAGAAAAGATTTGACCAAAACCTATTATAAGTGTCCTGTAAGCCCACGAAAGGATGTCTGTAACAAAAATTATATGAACAGCTGATAAAATTCCCCAGATATTATAAATGAAAAAGCAAGGAATTGTTGTTCCAAGATCATAATAGGTATACTTCGTTACAGAAATATTTGGAAAAGTATCTGTTTAGGGAATATTTTAATTCTAGAAAAAGAGATAAACTGAATGATACATTTCAAACCCCCTCCCTCAATTAAATGAGATGTAAGAATATGCAGTGACATCATGAGCTGTAAAAAAATAAATAAATAAAAGATATAATTAGATGAGGAAAAAAAGTTACTATTTTCCCCTCTCATGGACATTCACTTTCATACTGACACAGCTTCAATTTTTAGAATGAAAAAATTTACCTACCCTAATAAATCCTTTCCGAAAAAGTATCTCAACTAACTGTTTTTCTTTGAAGCTTAAAGAGCTGTGATGATATCCAATACCCCTTCCTGCCAAAGCCTTCAGCACTGCACCTTTTCTTGAGAATTTTACTCGATCAAACACCATCTGCAAAGTCTGAAAGAAATAAAGAGTATTAGGGATTTTGATCATTTATCTAAGTTTAATTTAAATCAGAATAAAATATTTAAAGGAAGTAAAAGTCATACTATGTAATAGTTTGACTAAATGAAGCAACTGCTTAAAATTGATTCTACATGAGTACAAAGAACATTTTACAGCAGCAACAGTAACTATAGGAAATATTCCCAAATCTTTGAACAGCTGTCTCTCACTGTTTCACCCCACTTCAGGGATAAATAGTACTGACGAAACAGTAGATAAACACCCAGAGGAAGTGTGAGTGTATGACCTGCTCTTGCCTGAGGGAAGTGAGTTCTCTACTGGAGCCTTACAAGTTCTCCCCAGGGATAGAGAGAGAGAGAGAGAGAGAGAGAGAGAAAGAGACAGACTTCTCCAGGAAGGCAGAGAGGGCTCCTTACCCCATATGGTCTGAGAGTACTTAATTCTCACTGTAAATCAGTCACGAATGGCCTAAAAAATAACCATTCTCTAAGGGGGAAATCCACTTGTGTAGAGAGTTCTATGTACAAAGATAAACATTGCTTATGAGAAGGAGAAAAGAAGAAAGAAAAAGAAAGAAAGAAAGAAAGAAAGAAAGAAAGAAAGAAAGAAAGAAAGAAAGAAAAGAAAGAAAAAGAGAAAGAAAGAGAGAGAGAAAGAAAGAAAGAAAGAAAGAAAGAAAGAAAGAAAGAAAGAAAGAAAGAAAGAAAAAACCCTAAGTATCCAAAAGCAGAAGACAGTTGTATAGTCATCCATGCAATGGAATATTGAGGGGCTATTCAAATGATGATGTAAATTCATGGTTATTAAAAAGGAAGAAACTATGAAGTTTACCCCCCCCCCAAAAAAAGTATACAACAGAACTGTTTGTGTGAGTCGCAAATGAAAAAGATATAAAAGCTTCATCCAGAAGGGTAGTGATTACTTCTGATTGATGTCATTGTTTTTATTGTTACTAATTTGTATTTTCAAATTCATCTACCATAAGCAGGAATTGTTTGCGTTAAAAAAAAGTTTTAAGGAACAAATGGCATACCACTTTTAGATATTTCAATGTCTTTTGGTAGAATGTTTTAACTATAATATAGACAGCTTCTGATTTTGACAAATTCTGTGTACATTATTTAAAGAGTATTGAACTACATGTACCCAAATATTCAAATGAGGTATGAGGGATTAAGTCTAAAATTCAGGTTGTGAAAAAGCCTTTCTGTGAAAGAAAAAATAATCAAAGGACAGACCCTCTCAGGAGTTAATTTTTAACAAGCAAGAAATAACCTAGAAAACTTCTCTTGTCCCTTTTAGACATGCTCTGCAGAGCCCTCAAGAGTTATGTGTCACTAGAAGGTCACACAAAGAGAATTCTATTCTATTAGAAATTGCATTTAGTTATTACATTCAACAGTGTCTATAACTGAGAAATAATGGCTGATGAGTGAAGTCATTTCCTGGAGGAGCATTTCATTCCACCGACCTCAGTGTCTATTGCTTTTTGATTAGCATATGTGCACTCCTGAGGGATTTCCAGGTTCTTCTCTAAAATCTTGAGTAGATTATTACGTTCACCTTCATGTATTATTAGCCTTTGATCCATTTTTCTTGGAATTTTCTGCTTTTTTTCATACCTGTTCATAAAAATAAATTTTAAGTAATGAATAGTCAGATTTGGCTACCATAGTGAGTCCAAGACTTCCTAGATCCCCTCATCACCCAGACATTCACTCCTATATACATCTGTACTATTTTGACCCAGACTTCCCCCCTAATGCACTTCCTTATTAGACTCTGGGACTTGGGGTCCTTCAGTAGACATTTCCCTATGTACCCATATTTTCCCTGAATGTTCTCCTCCCTCCCTGCTGTAAATAGCCTTCTTACCAAATCCATTTCTCCCCAGATGACCTCATGTCCCCTTACTAAAGTGGTAATCGTTTTCCCTTTTTCAGCCTTCATGACACCAGCCTTGGAGATAAGTAGTCCCCCTTGATCCATATTGCCAATTTCAGGCCATTGTCCTTCACTCCTTGTGATAGAGGCTACAACAGCTCTGAGTTTGGTTGCTAAGGAAGGGTTCTCAGCTATACTGTTCCATGCAGAATTGTCCTCAACTGACAAGAGCTTCCTAGAAATGCCTGTGAGATTACAACCTCTCTTGGGAGAGAGGAAGAAGCCTAAGGTCAATAATTAACTAGTATGAGGTACAAAAATCAGCCACCTGGACCCAAGCTGGGACAATTCTGTGATGCTCCCAGATCTCCCTATTGGATGAGGCTCGGGCAATATTCCAGCAAAACCCACATCCATGCATATTTTCTTTACTTTCTCTCCCTCCCCTTTTATTTTTGCTTCCTTCACTTTCTGAAAGGTCCCTCATCAGTGCAACCTTTCAATAAATTGCTTACAGAGATAACCCCATCTCAGACTGTGCTACTAAGGAATCTTACCTCAGACATGGTTGCATAAAACCTGGCTATGTCATCAGACCATATTATCCATTGCCTCTCACTGTAATAGCCTTTTACAGATACCCAGATCACTTACACTTTCTTTAATTTTTTTCACTTTTCTCTTAGCTGTGAATATAAGACAACTCCAAATATGAGAAGATAAGCTCACTTGTATCCCACCTCCAACTAACATCACACTTAACTCAAGGGAAAATAATATGACTATGGAAACGCCTGGCCCTGATGTTTGCAGAGCGTGAGGCAGAGTACCAATGGAGACCCACATATTGTTGTTTAACTATAAGTTTTAAATCAAGGTAACAAACTGCCAAATAAAATATGTTCTCCCCTTCACCTTGACAAATATAGCCCCATAATAATGTGGAATTTAAAAGGGTGAGAATGAGCTCCAGGTGGCCATGCCTCCTAAGATTCACTGACTCCTAACATTATAGAAACAGATGCAGATAGAAGAGGGCCAGAGTGGTACTCTCCAAAACACACGCTCCCCTCTTACCCTCCATATAATGATGGTACTGAACAAGGTATTAAAGCACCCTTTATATTTTTATAGTTTGAATTATTGGTCACTAATCCAATTTGAAATGACGGCTCCTAGTGCCCTGAAGAAAAGTTGTCTAAAGATCAGTTACTGAAAAGGTTTCTAGGGGCTCCTGGGTGGCTCAGTCGTTAAGCGTTTGCCTTCAGCTCAGGTTACGATCCCAGGGTCCTGGGATAGAGACTCGCACTGGGCTCCCTGCTCAGCGGGAAGCCTGCTTCTCCCTCTCCCTCTCCCACTCCCCCTGCTGGTGTTACCTCTCTCGCTGTGTCTCTCTCTGTCCAATAAGTAAATAAAATCTTTTTTAAAAGGGGGGGGGAGGGGGTTTATACTTCCTATGCTGTCCCTGTCTGGGCTCTTCACCTGCACTACTTCCAAGGAAACAGCACAAGAGGCAGAGGGAAGATAAGCAGAAAGGTCAGCAGCAAATTACAGCTTGCTCTACAATTTGAGAAATCTGAATCAGAGGAGCTGTAAAAGTTATGTCTACTTTGAAGAAATATCTGAGTTTGAATGCGCAGATTCATTTAAAAATATTTATGAAATGACTATTCCCTGCCAAGCAATGTGCTGAGCACTGCAGATGAAAAGAGGAAAATACTAATAATGTAGGAAAAAGAAAGACAAGTGAAAAATAACAGTAGTGTATTATAATAGCTGATCTACTAAATACTGAATATGTAACAGGAACACAGAAAAAAAGATTACTAAATTTAACTGGGGAATTACAGCAAGATTCAGAGAAGAGATAGCAAAATTATGAGTGTAAGCTTTGAGGGCAATCAGAAAGGATTGTACTTAAAGCAGATGGGTCAGATCATGGAAAAACACAGAGGAAGAAGAACAGGTCATGTAAGAAGAACCATAAATGTTGAGTATTATTAGAGGAGAATGGTAGGAAGTAAAACTGGAAAAGTTAGGGCAAAGCCCAAAACCTGCTGGCATACCAACAACATCCAAAAAATTTAGAGTTTATCGTTGAAGCAAAGAAGAAGGAAGGAAGAATAGTGAACATTGAATAATTTAATCAATTTGAATGTTAGCAAGAGTACTTGTTAGCTACACTGGAGAGTAGTGAACCCTAAGGCTCTGGAGTCTAAAAAGAAGACCTTTGCAATCATTCAAGGAAGACAAAAAGAGCATCTACACCAGGCAGCAAATAAGATGGAGAGAACAATAGGGAGACAATAAACATCTTGGACTAGAGTTGTCAGGATTAGACATAAGAACAAGGAAGAGGAGTCAAAAGCAAAGTTCTAGCAAGCATAGAACTGACATTTTTTTTTAAATTTGTGTAATCCATTTATGTTCATTTTATTTTTTTATAGTTATTTTTTATTATGTTATGTTAGTCACCATACAGTACATCCCTAGTTTTTGATATAAAGTTCCAGGATTCATTACTTGCATATAACACCCAGTGCACCATGCAATACGTGCCCTCCTTACTACCCATCACCGGCACTTCAATCAATTTTCAAATTCATTCGATGTTCACTTATGTGACATCATGATAAATCAATGACACCTCCATGTTGTGACCCAAGACAACGTGTTTTGACTTTGTTCTGAGGACTGACTGAGAGTTGGAGTCACACATGCTTATTTTGAGGGATGACTATGTCAGCAACATAATCCGCCAAAGCTCATAGGCTGTGGTCCTGCCTCTCTGAAGTCTTAAATGGGACTCATCTATGCAACTAAAGAATATGGATATAAATATTATGACCACTTATCTTTATCCCATTTTCCAACCCAAATTAAGACAATTTGCAAATAAGTTCGAGCAATAACTAGAACTTCTTTGTAGCACATTCAACATATGTTTCTGATTCAACCTGTGGAGTAGTTTAACCCTTTAACCACTAATCTGTTTCATTAAATACTTACATTGTCTTTTGTTTCTCAATGGATTTTTGAACTTTTCGAAGTTTATTAATCATGTCATGGGCTTCTTTATCAGCTTCGGGGGGCCTTTGTCTCTCCTGCTTTTGCTCCAGGAAACATCTCACCCACTGAGCTGTTTGTTCCACGTCTCTTAAGCTGAATCTACAAGCAAATGAAAAGACCACTTGCCTTGAAAACAGTATAATAAATACAATTCAAATCATATTTCCTTCTACTTTTAACATCCTGACATATACCTGTTGAGCTTTTAATATCCATCTTCATGAGTTTTCTCCTGAATAGGCACACAAGGTATTCTGGGTCAGCAGACTCCTTATTAACTACCTTACAGCAAACTGTAAGTTGCCCTCCTTGTACAGACCTTACCGGTGAGGCAACAACAATTACAGCCCATGGAAATTTCTCCTATAAGAGTAGGTAAGACACTCCACAGGTAAGGGACAGAGAACAATGGATTTTCTCTATTTATATACAGAAAATGGATTGCTCCCCCCAAACCCGAGACGAGAAAAAGAAGTTTAAAAACAAAAAAGAATTATGCTCTTTTATTTATTTGAATTGTTGTTGTAGTTGCTCTTGTATTTAATTCCACTCATATTTAGGTCTCCCCCCAATGGAATCAAAGGCCCTTAGCATTATATATTTATGGGTAAGTTTGGATTTCACAAATCTTTTGTGAATTTTAGAGACTCCTTTGCTTTTTTCCAGTTTTATTGAAATATAATTGACATGTAACATTGCAGAAGTTTAAGGTGTACAACATGATGATTTGATACATCTGCATATCACAAATTACCATAATAAGGTTAGTTAACCCATCCATCACCTCCCGTGGTTGCCTTTTGTGTGTTATTCTGGAAAGATTTAAGATCTACCGTTTTAGCAACTTTGAAGGATAAAATACAGTATCGTTAGCTATAGTCACCATGCTATACATTATATCCCCAGAACTTATTAATCTTATAACAGGAAGTTTGTACCCTCTGACCAACATCTCTCCGTTTCTCTCATCCCTAACCCCCTGAGACCCTGGTAACCACCAATCTACTCTCTGTTTCTATGAGTTCAGCTTTTTAAGATTCTATATATAAATGAGATCAAACAGTAAAATATTGCTCTTAGGCAGGAATGGAGACAATGTTGGGTTCTCACCCTAACTTTTTGGATTGTGACTACTTCTTTCCAGAGACCAGATGAAGAGTAAACAAATTAGTATACTTGTGAAGTAAGGATTAAATAAATGGCAGTCTATGCCACGTGGCAAGAATTTTTATACGGTAGAAAATAAAATAATAAAGTTAGTAAACACTTAACACTTAAACATGCTATTTTCAGACGCTACTCTTAAGTACCATAAATATAAGTATCCAAATCATAAATATATTGAACCATTTTGTACTCACAATCACCCTATGAGGAAAGCACTATTACTAACCCTATTTCGTAGATGAGAAAATGGATATATATAAACAGATTAAGTGATCTGCCCACTATTCCACAGCTTGTATGTGGCAGAGTCTGGCCTCCAAGCTCATGTTCTTAGTCATGAAATCATGTTGCTTCTTTTTTTATTTTAACACAATTTACTTCATCTAGGTGTACATTCTGTATGAAACAGCATCGTTTTCATCATAGTACTTCGTGTTTAAAATCTAGATCACTTGGAAATAATTCTTCCTCTTAAGTCTCTCTGATAACCTACTTAGAATGAATGTGATCAAGATTGGACTTCCGTCAATATCATTTTGTAATACTGCATTAAGGGCTTTCGTAATTTATTTGTATTTAATTCTCACCCCAACCCTATGCGTTACAATTTTTATCACCCCATTTTGCAAATAAAGAAACTAAGGCTCAAAGCCATTAAGGAGCTGTCTAGAAGTGCCATACTAATTGAGAGCAGAGGTAGGATCCCAATTGGGCCTGACCGTGAAATGTGTGTTCTTAAGCACACACTGATAGTGTCACTAAACATTAAACGTGCTCCACACATTTTTTTCTAGAGACCAAACTAGAGAAGGCTGACAGGGACAATCATTATTCGATAAGCTCTCAGATGTACTGATTGAGCCCTAAAAAAATCCTGATTTATTGATGATCTGGGGCTACTTAGGATTAAATCAAACTGCATAAGACCAAGGATTTTCACAGTATGTTCTGCAGAGAGCCCCAAATTCCATAGGCATGCCAAGAGTCAATTCCTCAAGCAAAATTAAATCTATGATGCTTTTGTGAAACATTTTCTCCTTTAAGTGTTGATGAATTTTAATGCATCAAAATTAAACATTAATTTTTAATTAAAGTTAAAAGACTATTACTTGAAAGAAATGCTCAACTTCAGTACTGATCAGAGTAATGCAAATTACAACAGTAGCAAGACATGCTTTTACAGAAACCGAATGACAACATTTATAAAAACCAATCCCACAAGCTTGTGATGATAGGTCGAAATAGGAACCTCATGAACTACTGATGGGACATAAGTTAAGAAGCCACATTAGAAAAAAAGGTCATGTTCCATTTATTGCATTAGTTTGCCCATACTACAAAATATAGTGATCGTGCTCCTAGGTATAGTTTCCAAAGAAGCTTTTACAGGTGCACAAAACGCTATTCATTCTATTGTACCCTGCCCTTTTTTTTTTTTATTGCAGTACAATTAACATACAACATTATATTAATTTCAGGTATACAACAGAATGATTCAATATTTGCATATGTTGTGAAATGATCACGACAATCAGTCTAATTAACATCTGTTACCACACATAGTTACAGGATTTGTTTTCTTGTGATAAGAACTTTTAAGAACTAATCTCTTAGCAACCTTCATATATGCAATGCAGTATTATTAACTATAGTAGCTATGCTATACATTACATCTCCATGACTTATTTATTTTTTACCTGGAAGTTTGTAACTCTTGACTTCCTTCACACATTGGGTGAAAATATTTTACTTCTTGAATGTTTTAAGTATTTATGTGTGCATGAACAATAAATAGTTATTTTTGGATTTCTATTTTGCAGTTAGGCTTTCAGGAATATCTCAGATACACAAAATTGTGTTTGTTTCTAAAATCTGTAGCCATGCTCTAAAGTTAAGTAGGTGAGTTGTGTAACTTCTTGTTGTTCAGAAGTTTATTTTCCTTGTCCCAACAACATAGATAAAAGGAACAATTGTATTGCAATCTCCAAAAGTTCCAAACACAACCATATGTTTAATTATCATCATTATTTTAAATGTATATCACCAATAATGATTCAGTAATATATGTCTATTTATGTGTAAAAATTTTCATTAAACTTTGCCAGCTGAACAAGATTATGAACCTTTATTTATTTGTTTGTTTGTTTATATCCGTGGCCTACTTAAACTTCCATGACCGAAAGTAGTTTAAAATTGTCTAAAACAAAGAAAGCATTTTATTCTGATCCCAGACTATGTGATCAAAGTTAATCCAGGATACAGAGTATTATCCATTTAATGAATATATTTTGGTATAACTTATGCCTCACCAAAACTGGATGATTACATTCAATTTTAAGCTATTTTTATGCTATAGCATATAAACTTTAGCAAGATAGCAGTGTCTCTAAGTTACAGTTCTCATAACTGTGAATTAAAAACAACAAAATACCCCACCAATAAATATGCTAGCATGTTGTAAGGGTACTTTAATTTTATGTGGGATACTTGTATGTGTAAACATTCAATTTATTTCTGCAAAGAACCTCAATAGTTACTGGAAATTTACAAGACCTAAATAAAAATATAATAGTTTACAGTAAAAAGATAAAAAATGGAGTAGGAAACTATTCAAAGGTAGTAATTTGTAATAGCACAAGTAAAAATATTTTTTAAGAACTGATATTTTTTAAGAACTAAATATTTTTTGAACTAGAAAGGTGCATTTTTAAATATGCATTCTAATAACAAATGAGCACCAAAAATAGTTATGAATACTTTATTACAACAGTGAAGTTTGTGTAATTTTCCTCAACTTAAAAGAATAAGCCTGGTACAAATTACAAACAAAAGCTAATTAAATTAAATTACTTACAAAAAAAATAATGCTGGTAACTTTTCCATTTTCCTTAGCTTTTCAACGAGAAGTGGAAACATTCTTATCATGTTTTCTGAACTAGAAACTGACTCAGGACTAAGATTCCTCAGAACCATTTTGGCCTGCAGCAACGAATAAAAAAATTATTAGTTTTAAATTCTGCATAATAAAGAAAAGAATTACTACTTTTGGCTAAAGTATTTTCATAGTTGTCTAATCTATATTTCTGCACTTCCTTAAAATAAAATATAATAAAATAATTATGAAAATATAACATTTTTTAAAGAACCATCAAAGAAATATACAAATCAATGCACCATGGAACAACAAAAACAAAAAGATTACTATATATACATGCACACATATATGCAATTTAACATGCATTTATGTAAGGCATCACAAATCAGTCAGAAAGAGGTTGTTCAGTAAATGACTGCTGGTACCACTACAGCAGAAGTTGGGGTAAATCAGTTTCACTCCATGGCATGTATAAAAAAACCACTTTCAAATTGAATGTTTTTAAATGACAAAATAAATGGAAGAAAATGTAAATTAATTATGTTTCTGAATGGGAGGAGATTACCTAAGTTAAAATGTAATGGAAAAAACTCAAATGAGAAAGTCTAATATATGTCACTCACCCAAAATGAGAAACCTCAATGTGTGACAATAAAACAAACTTTGAAATACAAAGACCATCCTCAACTTATTTAATATAAATATGCAAAACTTACATGACCCCAGGTGAAGGTTTTAATACACAAATAGTTCCCACAAATTGAAATAAAAATCACAAAAGAAAAAAATCCCAAGACAAAAATGATAAAGGAGTAAAAAATTCTTCTGAGCTACTGTTACTATGGTTTCAATCTCTTACTGCATCAAGAACTCTGACTGTGGATAGTGACACCTCTGTTCTTGTCTGTTGTAACACTGAGAAAGCACAGAGGATTAAACAAAGAGCAATTTCCTCTTCCTCTTTCTATTCTATCTCAGAATACTAGACTTCCAGTTCAGCCTAAAGGCCTAAAATTTAAATTGAAAACTAAAATAATAATAGTAATAATAATGATGATGATGACGATGACAACAATGCAACTCAAGAAAACAAGGAACATAGGGTTTTGCCAAAAACATGTGAAAATTACCTCCTCAGTATGGCCATTTTTAATCCAACTTGTGAATTCTGCCTTTAAGCTCTCCTCATATTTTCTAGCATCCAACTTTTTAACAACTATTTTATTCTTAAAATGAATGAATTTGTCTGGATCGAACTCCTTGAAAAGAAATGCCACAAAATTAAATAAAATCACGCAAGAAAATCCAAAGATGTTTCTCAATTATGCATTTCATTGAACAGAATTACAAGCTTCTGGAGAGTACAGACTATCGAATGTCTTTTTACCAAATAGAAGATGAGAACAGACAGCTGCTAGGGCATAAAGAGAAAAGGAGAGTACAATGAGAAAATGAAGGAATATGAATCCATGATGTAAAAGACTAAAATATCCTAGCATCCCAGAAATTGAAAGAAGTAATATCTTCAGGAACTCAATGGCATTACACCCCATTAAAATAAAACACAATATGTTAGCAAGAAGAATATCTGAGAAGGGGTGATTTTATTTTGGAAACAGTCTATCTATAATTTTAAAAGATTAGATGCATATGACCAGAAAGGGTGAGACTTTGTCTTTCTGAATAGCAATGTTACCATCCACTATAATACAATTAATTCAAATTAAATGTGTAATTATTACTTACCTGGGCCCTGGGCCAGCTTTCCCAGAATTGAAACATGGTATCATAAAGCTGGATGGTTTCTCGAGGGGAAAGGGTAAGATCAGAAGGGAATCCATACTTTTCAATCTACATTTAAAACAAAATTAAAAATTTTAATATTCTTTCATTCTATTTTCTATTCTGTCCTTTGCCCTGTGAACCTGTGTAAATTCTCTGAACACGAGACTGCATTATATCAACATACTCCATGTCAATATAGTAACTGAATATGTTATTTTGGAATGTAAAAATCATTCTCTTATTAATACTATTTGAAAGTGGGAAATTATTTTGCCTAACTAAAAAACTATCTGTAAGATAAATCCAAAAACCAGCATAATTTTTAAGATATAAATCTTATTTTGGGGGTGCCTGGGTGGCTCAGTCTTTAAGCGTCTGCCTTCGGCTCAGGGCATGATCCCGGAGTTCTGGGATCGAGCCCCACATCAGGCTCTTCTGCTGGGAGCCTGCTTCTTCCTCTCCCACTCCTCCTGCTTGTGTTCCCTCTCTCACTGGCTGTCTCTCTGTCTTTCAAATAAATAAAATAAAATCTAAAAAAAAAGATATAAATCTTATTTCTGTCATTAGAATGCTTGTGATTTCTTAAGTCTCTTAGCCTTTTATAGAAGCCTGAGTTTCTTCATTTCTAAAGTGGACAACAATTCTGCTTGTGCCATAGATTTGTTGCAAGAATTAAGTTAGATAATGTATGTAATAAGTCTAGTGAAATACCTGGCATGTGGTTGATGCCTCAACTGTCAATGATCAACTTATAAGTCTAAATTTTTTAAATCAGTTTAATAAATCTGTGGCTAAAAGCTGGGAATTCAATTCAGTTGTTCTCCACTACACAGTAACTAATGAACTGGCAAAACCTAAGCCAGCCTACGTAGAAAAGGAAAACAAATAAAAGGTCATTTGTAAACACAACACTATTACAGTATGATGCTATTTTGCAAACCACATCGTCTCTAATGCCCCAAGTGATGGTAAGAATTGATCTGTACCGAGCAGAAAGAGACACCAGTTCTTTCAAGGACTTCCTGGGGCTGACAGCTCTCCAGGAGTGAGCAGCTACTCCTCTGTGGCATGGTAATTGGCTGCAAAAGCTAAACTCTGCTTTTTTGCCAAAAATAAGCCTCATATGGATTGAGGGGCAATCCTTCACCTCAGTTGGATTAAGGCCAGCTTACTTATCCTGTCCCACCCCTTCCCTTCTCAGACTATTTCTATGGTGAAGCTATAGGGGCAATGATCAGGGTGGATGGTTCTTCTCTTTCGGTTGCCATAATTTATTATGCTTTTTCTTGCCACTGAGTTCTTTCATATTAATCTGAAGTATACTACACAAAATCAAGAAAGGTCTGCTTGCTTTGTATTGTTGCTACTCTACGAAACACACTATATAAACACATGCTTCACACACAGCTATCAAAACACATTTAATAATGCCCAAGCCTTTGAGTTTATCCTCCATTCCTGCTGCAAAAGTCCAGAATTCTTGGGGCTCCTGGGTGGCTCAGTCATTAAGCATCTGCCTTCGGCTCAGGTCGTGATCCCAGAGTTCTGGGATTGAGCCCCATGTTGGGCTCCCTGCTCAGCGGGAAGCCTGCTTCTCCCTCTCACACTCCCCCTGCTTGTGTTCCCTCTCTCGCTGCCTCTCCCTCTGTCGAATAAATAAATAAAATCTTTAAAAAAAAAGTCCAGAATTCTTAAGAAGACTCATACAACAGCATGACCTTTGCAGAAGTCATACAGGGTCAGAGCACACTGTAGCAGTTCTGTTGCTTTCCAGTTACTCCATTAATAGCTACTGAAAATAGACGAAAGGCAGTTGGACCAAAATGCCAATCTTGCTAGGTACTCCAAATCACTGCACTCATTGCTACTTAAAGATAAGCCTGGAAACGTCCTACACAAAATAAATAATTTTTTAAATACTATGATGTTTTAAAAATGCCAGGTGACAATAGGGAAAGAAAAAAGGAGACAGAGAGAAAGGGACAGAAAAAGAAGTCTATTATTTATGTGTGGGTTATCATCTGTATGCTAAGTGTGGGGTGTGAGGTCACAGGAATTTTGTCCATACTTAAGTTTTATTTAGGGTTCAGATTGGGCCATTGCCACACAAAAGAGAAACTTCTGTAATAAAATCTTATTAGAAAATCACCATGATTAGGATTCATTCAGTTGCTTTTAGAAGCCATTGCATCATAGCCCAAAGGCTATAAAATGATTCTCATCCATGCACTCATTCAGGTATTTGTCCAATAGATCATTCAGAATACTGTGATGATAGGGCAAGCTCTGGAGTCTATCTTGATTGCATCCTGGCCCCACCACTTACTTGTGGTGCAATAATGAGTTAGTTAAATGCTCTGTGCCTCAACTTCCTCATTTGTAAAATGGGAATATTAACAAGACATCCATCCTAAAACTGTTGTGATGGTTAAAAGAGATAAAATACGTAAAATTCCCAGAACACAAAGTAAATGCTCGATTTAAGTTGGCTATCTTTACTTAACATACAGTTAGTAAGCATCTTTTATGTACAAGTTTTTTAGGAACTCATGAGGACACAGAATTTGTCTTCAAGGAGTTATTCTAGTAAGATAAAGAAGACATGCATAAAAGCAACTTTAGCAGTAAGCTGATCATAATTGGTGTCATACAAGAAATATAGACAAGGTGCTATGGAGAGAGCATGACATCCACCTAAGGAAGTCACAGAAGGACTCTGAAGATGTTTCACAGTAGAAGAGTCACAAAAGATAAACAGGGTCTGAACAACCGGCATTTGGCATCTGTGGTGAAATACTCCAGGAACAATACGAATCATGAAGGCCTCCAGGTAAAATACATCAGATTTTGGGGCCAGGTCAGAGAAGACCTAGGAAGCCAAGCCAAGGAGCTGTGGATTTAGTCACTTCCAAAGGAAAGCCATTAAGGCTTGGCAAGATCATAATTACATTTTAGGAGTTTAACCTGACAACAGAATTTGGAATATATTCTACTTGCTAGGTTTTGAAAGGAAGGCAAACTAATGACCATCACTTTGAGAGGTAATAAGAGCTTGAATGGCCGTTCCTAAGAATAGGATGAGAAAGGAAGAGAAATATGCAAGGAAAATTAAGAAATCTTTCTCCACAGACACTCCAATGCCTCAAATGATATCCTAAGATCTCCACTTTATTGATTCACTACCAAAAAATCATGTTATGATTGTTACGTTAGTGAAATGTCTTTTCCTTATTTAACCTAACTGGCAGTGATCAGATAGTCACACGTACTAGGAGCTGCCCACGTATAGTTGCGCACTGAGATAGTGTCACAAAGGTGGACAGAGAGACATGGGTACTGACAAGAAGGAAAATGGGCAAGATAATGTCCAAGAACAAATAAAATTAACCAAAAAAACTTCAGGTTGAAATTTTTAGTCATTTTCAAGCTTTGCGGATCCAGACACCACTGAGGGTTCATTGAAGACTACAAAGTTATTTTTGTTACTTTTAAAAAACCAATGTTAATAAATACTCTTCAACCCTGAGAAAGGAAGATATCCTGCCATTTGAAACAACATGAATGTACCCTGAGCACATTATGCAAAGTTATACAGAGATAAGTCAGGCAGAGAAAGACAAATAACAGCATAATATCACTTATACGTGGAATCTAAAAGTCAAACTCATGAAAAACACAGTAAAATGATTTTCAGGGAAGGTGAGGTGGGAAGGTTAAGGTTAGTGTTGTTTGAAGGCATAAACTTGCAATGAGTAACTACAACAGAGAGACTTAGTGCATGGCATAATAAATATGGACAGTAATATTGTAGTATAATTATATAATGTGAGGTGCTAAATATTGCTATTACAATTATTTTATAATATATAAATACAGCAAATTAGCATGTTATACACCTTAAATTTATATTATGCTATATGTCAAATACATTCAATATACAAAATAAAAAATAAAGTTAAATATCTGTTATAAAGTATCTATACTACAATTCTCTTAAGAATCAACTAGGCAGCTTTTCAATTATAATATATATACAAGTAATTTATATTACACAGAACAAATATGGCTAAAAAATTACTTACATGATCCGTTGTTAGTGCGGCACATGGGTGAAAATGATCAAAATAAATGTCATGATGTTTTATTGAACATATATGCTTCTCTAAATCGTTGTATCTCTCTCCATAGAGCACTAACAATGAAGAGCAAGAATTTCCAAATCAGTGGACACAGAAGGACTGCAATGACTTTAAAGTAAAAGAAAAATTCCAAACATACCAAGTCTAACTTTATATGATTCCTTTATTCGGAAGTAATCTTTGGGAGAATTGGCATAACAGCCAGCATTTCTTTTAAAAGCAGTATTTTTTCCCATTGTATTGTCTTCTTGTTTCCAGTAGTGTTTTACTGATTGTAGCCACCTTAAAAAAATAAATTTACAAATTATGTAGGCAGTAATATAGTACTATTCCTGTGACATTTAATATTTTAAATAAAGAAAAATTCACATGCCTTAAAAACTGTACTTAAAGGAATAGGCCCTGGTGGCAGACTACCTGAGACTGAATCCCAGCCTCCTTACTGCTGTCCGTGGCTCTCGGTTGAGAGTCACATTTACATTTACATTCTTTGTGCCTCATTTTCCACATTCTATTATTCCATAAAAATATTCTATTATTTCCATAAAAATGGAAATAATAATAGTAGTAATAGAAATACGATTTAATAGTAGTAATGGAAATAGTAAATCATAAGGGCTGTTGGGTATTTAAGATAAATTACTATTTGCAAAGCACTTAGCGTAGTGCCTGGCACATAGTAGCCTTTGCTATAATTGTTATAGCAACAAGGCAAAATCTATCCCAATGACAAAATGATATGGGCTTTTCAATTAATAAGGCTTTGCTATCTTTCTAAACATCTACAAAGTGGGACAATAGAAGAAATCTCAAGATCTGTGGCAGGGGATGTCATTATACTATTTCATTTTTTATTTCTTGCTCAAGGACAAGAAAAAAAGGAACATAGATCTATCACTGCTGGTGAACTTTTTTTGACGAATGGAAGAAATTTTCTACTCAATAGCAGATCTGGCTGGGATAGTCCTTGATTTTCCTTTATTGAGTGTGGCCTTTCTGAGCACCTGCCAAGAGGCACTGTAGATGTTCTGTTGCTTGAATAGCCAGAGATAAGTTAACAAGCTCACCAGAAAGTTATGAAACTCTTCAGAACCTATATAGAAAGTATAAAATTTAAAATAGAAAAGCATTTATCCAAATTGGAACATAATGCCTACTCAGTGAGATGCTCAGGGTTACTTATGGTAGCTGAAAGAGCCAAAAAGGGACATCGGATCATGACAAGGAGATGCTCCCAGACTTCTGCTCCAATTTCTCCGCCAAGACAATGGACCTATTAAAGAAAAAAATTTCTCCTTTAAAAAGCTTATTTTAAAATGGCAAAGGAAAATAAGACACAGAAGTTCAAATCATCATACATAGTTTCATGTTACCTTTAATTGACCATGCCAAGTTTATATAAATATCCACAAATTGGGTGATGGAAAATCTTGACACAAATTTTCTTCAATCTCCATAACCAATCCATCAATAATTCCTCTTTCTCTTACTTCAAAAATTTCTTTCAAATCTATGCATTTCTCTCCATGTCTACTGCCACCCGAGCCACCATCACGTCTCAGCTGCACTATTACAATATCCCCCTACCACCTAGCTTCCCTCAGTGCTCCCTACATTCTTCTAACCACAGCCAAAATGATATGTCTAAAAGACAAATTAGATCAGTCCATGTCCTTAATTCAATTTCTTCAATATCTTCCTTTGCATATGGAACAGAATGTTAACTCCTTAACGGGGTGTGCATTATACCTGACATAACTTGGCCCCTTCTTGCCTCTCTAGCTTCGTATCAAGTCATTCTGCCCTATAGTGCTCCCCCTCTGCTTAGAACATACTGGACTTTTCTGTGTTCCTTGAACACACCTTTTCTACCCCAGAGCTTTCACATGTATCATTCCCTCTGCTTAACCCTCTCTTTTCAGCTTACAGAGTTCAGGCAAATGTCACTCCATGAGAAGGACTTCACTGACTGCCCACTCCAGGGTTGCCCTCCTACAGCCTTACTGCCATTATCATGCCAGCCCACTTGCTCTGTATATATATAAATAACTATATAACATATATAAAATTGATATATAAATATAATATTTAATAAATATGTTTTATATGCTTTACATGAATATATAAATATAATATATAATTATATAAATATGTCATATATAAATTACATCTTATATAAATCTATATTATACAAATAAAATATATAATATATAAATCAAATATATAAATATTTAATATAAATTTATATATGACATATTAAACATATATCATATTATATAAATATATTTTAAGTATATGTATTAAATATAATTATAAAAATATANAATAAAATATAAAAACACATTAATAGTAGGGGACCTCAACATCCCACTATCAGAAATAGACAGAACACCCTGGCAAAAACTAAGCAAAGAATCAAAGGCTTTGAATG
>NC_048222.1:89428989-89437168 GCF_002007445.2 Ailuropoda melanoleuca | reverse complement strand
ATGAATATATAAATATAATATATAATTATATAAATATGTCATATATAAATTACATCTTATATAAATCTATATTATACAAATAAAATATATAATATATAAATCAAATATATAAATATTTAATATATATTTATATATGACATATTAAACATATATTTTATATTATATAAATATATTTTAAGTATATGTGTTAAATATAATTATAAAAATATAAAATAAAATATAAGGATAAAATGTTATAAATATCATTTATAAATACTATAAAATTTCATAACATTTATAAATACTATGGAAATGTTATGAATATCTTCCATTTATCGCTATAAATCTCCATTATTTTCTATCCTGCTCTCTTTGGCCAGGGAAATGGACCTGTAGAGATTACTTTAAAGTGACTCCAGTGCTCTCTGGTTCCTCTGGACTTGGCCAATGGAGAGCCTTGGCAAGGGATCAGGAGAAATGAGGAGAATGAGGTCTTTATTTCACTGGATCCCTTCCTGAAAGGTTACCTTGAACTAGCTATGTCCCTCAACTCATGTAAGTACTCACAATGTGGCTACTTCAATCAGAGTCTCTTTTTGCATCTCAGTAACTTCTTCTTTGACTTTTCCCTTTAAGCATAGGGGTAAGTTACTAGCCCTGAATTACTGTACTAACCTTTATAGTTTCCCTCACACACACTTTTGGAAAACTCTCTTCTTGAATTGTTGTGTTTTGACTGTGCCATTTGTTTTCTGTTGTGTCGATGACTGATAAAATAACTCACATAACTGCTATCATTGTTAGAGACCAAAATGCTTTGATTTCGAGGGCAAAGATTGGATTTTGAAGTCTCTACCAGGAAAACTTACGCCACGGTGGTTAATTCTACCTTGTTACAGACTTTTGCAGCATATACCGACATCCCCTATTGAGTCACAACAGGAAAATGGAGACAAAAGACGTATGAGTCACTTAGGAAACCATTTAGAAGGAAGTACCCCCCCACAACCTGAACTCTATACAAAGGGACAATGTCTTGAAGCACCAAATATCTTCATTATAGCACTTATGTACACTAGGAAATCAACCTAGAGAAATAATACCAAACCTACCTCATCAAATATAACATATCTGATCCTTTTCACCCATGTTTGGCGATGAGGAGCTAATAGCAGAATTTCAAAGCAGGCAGGCACTGTAATAAGCACCTAAAAATAACATTGTATAAACAAAAATTCTGAGTACTTTACTATGTGCAGACTTTGTTATAAGAATATGAAATATAGAGTTATAACTCATGAATGTACCTGCTAATAATTATGATATAATATCACTTCTGAGAATATTTCATTGTAATTGTGATATATTAGGTTAAGCCTTATGAAACTGTAATTCTTATGAGTCAAAGTTGTAAAATATCAGATTTGAAGTTTAAATTCTTATTTATAAGCATTCAAAGTAATACAAATAGAGTTAATCATCACAGGTTTATTTATTCAATCTGACCCTGAGATAGTTTTGTTTGAAAAATGTCTATTTAGGATCAACAACTATGGATGTGGGGAAAAGCAGAATTGGGCTGAGGGAGAAGCTATACTTTAAAGCAGGCCTGATGAAACATTGGCCATCCTGGCTCAGAATTCTGGAGTGAATACTGGCTGTGAGAGCTATTCCACATCAGGCTGAAACGTCCCAGCACTTATACCCCTGCCTAGCTCAGCCACAGGACATGGACTGTGGAGGCAGAACTGGAGGAACCAACAGCTGGCATTTGTCTTGACTACTCTCTCCACATCTGGGCAGCAATGCCATCCTTGAAAGGCAATCTGGGTAACACATCTTCATGTCTGCTCTGCAATGTTCTAGAATCATCTTTTCACTTTCTGTTCAGTCTTAATTATTTATGAATTTGTTAAGGAGGAAAACTATCTATGGCTTACTTAGCATCAGGTATTCTATCAATAATACATTTTTTTAAATCACGATGAGTATCCTACTCAACAAGAAAATTGAGAGTCTCCTAACTATCAAGAAAAAGTCATTCTGATTAGAAATTCGTGTTTGTTAATTTTTTATAGCATTGGATTCTTCGGATCATGTTGAATCCATTTATAAACCAAATGATGCAATGAACTATAACTGAAATCTGAAGTCAAAATGTAAGTGTCCTTAGAGAAAGATGAGTGCTATTTCTCATCTCTTTGGAATGTGACAATATTAAATTTTCTGTAAAGCCATTTCATCTTCTATAAATTCAAAAAATTACTTCCATGAGGCTTTGTGAAGATGTAGAATTTCTGGTGAAAGAGACATATATTAGTACTATTATATAATTTGATAACAAATGCATTAATTAATATATCCTACCTGACAGTTTAAGGCATCATGACGATAATCCCTTGTAAAAACACCACACAGAGCTTCACCATTTGGCAGATTTTTGGTAAAACGATTCTGAACAGTTGCTGCTACTTGATTAACAAGGGCCTGGGTTGACAAGGGAAGTAATTCAATAATTACATAATAAAGCACAGATGAAACTTCAGGGAATGACAGGAATTGCCTAAAAATATGTATGGTTATAAGTGCAGTAAGTGTAACAACAGCCCCTTTCTTACACACATCTACTCTAAATACACTAACATGCTCTCTTTGAGATATTTGACTAAGCATGTGAACCTCATTGGTAAACCTTAACTTAAAGTAAAATGGGGGAAAATATGGCTTAATCAGAAGGAAAAAAAACAGGAAATGTTGCTCACACATCAGAAAAAATAGCTGAAAACCTGGATGACCAAGGCTTAGAAAGAAGCTGTGAGTCTACAAAGGAAGAAAGATCAAGTGAAGGATAGTCAGTTAGATTTGTGGTTCTTATATTTGGGGACTTCCTCCAGACATCTGAAGTTTGAATATATACTTGAATACTTTGGATCAGGTGGGGAGCCTGGCTAGTGGGATCTGAGTATGCAGAAATCTATGAACATCTATTTCACACTTTATGCCCCCCCAAAAAGATACACATAGATTAAAACATAAATTTTGAAACATAAGCATAAAGACACTAAAAAGTGAACACTTTCACATATCTGAGCACACACGGAAACACTAAATGAAAATATTGATAGACCTGAGTACACAAAGATATGAAAAAAATTTGATCATTAATATGACCCAATAGAGTAAAAAGACTAAATGACAAATAAAGATATATTTGTTATGATATATAAAGAGTAATGTACTTAGTGTACAAAACTCTGACAAATCAATGAAAAGACAATCCACTTCCCCCAAGTAAAAGACAAATGGGCAAATGCATCCAGAAGTAGTTCATAAATAAAGAAATGTCAGGGCCCCAAAATCACACAGAGATACCCAAATGACTAGTGATCACAGAAAAGCAAATTTAAATATGAGATAGACGTTTTCACCTGTCAGTATGGCAAAAATATTTTAAGTAATAATAGAAATGTTAGACAAGTTAAGAGAATACACACTGCCATATCTGCCAGTAGGAATAAAAATGTGTTTAAACTTCTAAAGAGTAACTTGGCAAAACGTACTGTGTTGTTACTAAAATTCCACTTCTGGCTAGGTTAATTTATATATATTTATATAATATATTATGTGAATGGTAAAATGCAATAAACTATTAAGATTTACAAAATGCATGACCTCTAATTCATTTGCATTATAAACTATAAAATAGTCAACTTTCACAGGAAAAGGTTTAGTATATATAATATATATAATATGTATAATAATAAATATATATAACATATATAATATAATTTCCTTTAATGAGTATTTATTAATAGCTATGAAAAACAAAAAAGCTACAATAAAAAATAAAGTGTTCATTTCAATTAATCATATTGATCAATCTGGTTCTGAGGCCGACCACAAATCACTAAACTTTTCCTAGAAGCTAAAATGGAGTCTGAATTCATTTTAATCTATAGAATTAAAGTTATCTCAACTAAGTTTGCCTTTCCTAAGGCAAGCACATTACAAGCAAAGGGTTATGAATGAGGATATGCAAACTTATATTTTCCGTTAAGTCAATCTTTCTCCTAAATGACAAAGATCATACTTCCTGTTTTTAAGTTCAACATTAAGCAGTAACAGACATAAAAGAAATATGGCAAAACAACCTGCAATGAGAAACAGACCAGTCACGAATGCCCAACGGCAGATCAGATAAATTCCATAAACTCTGCAAAGGCAATATTAGATTCTTAAGTGACTCAACATTGCCCAGCAAAGTGTGAGTACTTCTCTCAATGCAAGCATAATGCTGAATGACAAAATCCACAAGACCAGACCTTTTCCTCACAGTGGTTCTAAGAAAAGTGTTATGTTGTCCTCTGAAACTGGAAGGAGAAAATACAGGTCACAAAATAAAGTGAAAATTATGGAAACAGAGAAGAGATTGATGGGTGCCAGAGGTAGGAGTTGGAGGCAGTGAGTAAAACGGATGAAGTTGAACAAAAGGTACAAACTTCCAGTCATAATATAAATAAGTAGTAGATATGAAATGTACAGCATGGCAACTATAGTTAATAATACTGCACTAAATATTTGAAAGTTGCTAAGAGTATAGATCTTAAAAATTCTCATCATAAGAAAAAAAGTTTGTAGCTATATGAGGTGACAGATGTTAACTAAACTTATTGTGGCAATCGCTTCCCAATATATACATATATCAAATTACATGTGGTACACCTTAAATAATACAATGCTATATGCCAATTATAGATCAATAAAACTGTAAAATAAATAAATAATAAAAAGTGAAATAGATTCACCCCATAACTACATGTATTATTTTAAAAGAAGAGGTTTTGGAATGAAAGAGAAAATTCGAGTCGCTTGAGGGCTACCTTTGTTGGTGCAACATACACAACTACCCCTTCATTGCTCTCCTTCAGCACCTTCTCCATGCAATAGTAGGAAGCATAGGTTTTGCCTGAGGACGTTGGGGCGACAATCACTGCTGACTCATTATTATCCACAACATCAAGGAGCTCTCGCTGTAGGGTTCAGAGCACCATTTTTGTCAATAATATGAACAGCATGTTACCAAAACAAATCTAATAATACACTTCTATTATAATTTTCTGAACTTCAAATGTAATGATGGGGAGTTGAAAACACATGTAGAAACACATAGCAAAATCTGAAGACCTCATGGCATTCCCTCAGAAGACAGAATTGCTATGCTTTTGAATATTTTGAAGTGAGTTTGTGTGTAAAAAATGGAAAATGAGCCTGAATAAAATATCTTGTCATTGGGAAGATTTACTTTTTTCTAAGTATTTGTCATTGATTAAGTACAGCTCTCCTCTAAAACAGAAAATGAGCCTGAATAAAATATCCTGTCATTGGGAAGGTTTCTTTTTTTTTTAAGTATTTGTCATTGATGAAGTACAGTGCTTCTCTAAAGGTTTTGACAAATTAAGTTCTAAGAAGTAGCAAATGTTTATTTTTGTAATGGTGAAATGGTAGTTGAGGAGAAAAAAAAATCAATCATTCGTAATTTTACTACTTATCTTTCATTTTATATAGAGAAGAATGTCAAGTACCTACTTTGGAGGGCATGCAAAACTTCATCCCCTCAGTTTATGCTTTTAATCATCAAAATGATGACTATCAAAGAATCATAAATTTCTATGATGGGCAGAAAATGGAAAAACATCCCCAAACCTCAGTCTGCACACTCTTTAATCTATGTACACTTTGGGCCACATCTCAAAATTAAGTAGACATCAGAAGAATTGAAATATGTGTGGAATTAATAGAGAGTACTTGGCTGCTTCATGTCCTGCACTAAAGTAAGGAACTGGTCCTCGCATTCCTGAAAAAGAGGCAGGAATTTTTACAGATACTCCACTATCATCAACATAAGAAAGATAAAGACCATATTCTGAATTGGAAGTCTAGTAGATTGAACCTATGAATTTGCACTTTTGTAGGTAAACATGTTCAATTTATCAGCAATTTTCTATGGTTCAATCTCCACAGAAACACACCATTTTATTTCAAATTTTATATCCATCAATTTTACATTTATTTATAGAAAAATGGCTATGATGGTGACAGGTATAACATGTAAATCTCTAAACAATTGCTATATTGTTTAAACTACCAAAATTGCTCTGTGCACATTTACATATGAAATCCTATTGCCACGTGGAAAACATGGAGGTTGCTCCACAATGATACAACTGGATGACACAGACAGAACTTTGATAATATATATGTGAATTCATCAAAGTACCTCCAAGGAAATGGTCTATTTATAAAAAATGAACAAAATGAAAATTTCCCTTTCCTTAAGGGGAAAAGAATTTCCATTTCATCATTTCCAATGATAAAATAATTTTAAATGACATGACTCAATATTAAGTTCATACCAAATATAATATGTAAAACCACAATAATAAGTTCCTGAGATCACATTTAATAAAATACAAATAAAATAAAATTTTTGTTTCATTCAATTATTACCTGCCATGTGTCAGGAATAAAATCCTGAACTCTGGGATCTGGATCTTTTCTCTCATCTCGTATCAAATAATGGCCCATGTATTGTAGTTGAAACCGAACTGGCCCAATGCCAATTGAGTATTTATCTGTTTTCTTCTTTACGTCATCTCTTGAGACCTACATTATTTGAAAATTCCATTTGGGAAGTGACTTTATACTACAACATTATTTAAATAATTAAAATATATATTACTGAGTACTTTTTATGAGAAAAGCATTTTATCACCTTTTCTTTTTTTTTAATTTTTTTTTATTGTATTATGTTAGTCACCATACAGTACATCCCTGGTTTCTGAGTAAAGTTCGATGATTCATTAGTTGCATATAACACCCAGTGCACCATGCAATACGTGCTCTCCATAGTACCCATCACCAGCCTATCCCATTCCCCCATCCCCCTCCCCTCTGAAACCCTCAGTTTGTTTCCCAGAGTCCATAGTCTCTCATGCTTCATTTCCCCCTCTGATTATCCCCCCTTTCTTTATCCCTTTTTTCCCCTACTGATCTTCCTAGTTCTTATGTTCCATAGATGAGAGAAATCATATGATAATTGTCTTTCTCTGCTTGACTTATACCACCTTTTCAACTTTGTAATATTTATTGAAGTTCTTTACCATCTAAATCATTATCTTAACTGTGAGTATATTGATTGACATCAAGATTTTCAAATATCCTTTATGGTATTTGTAGCTACATCTAATACATTTAAAGACAACTGAACAATCACAATATAGTTTTTAAATTGATTGCTGGAATTTAACACAGTATAAGTTTTAAGGGTATGCAGAAATTATATGGCATTTAACCTGTTTGTTCAGACAAGCATTTGTATCAGTTTTCTAATTCTAGTTTATTTCAAGTTTGGACAGCTGAATTACTAGTACAGACTTTGAACAGAGGAGTAAACATTGTCAGTTAAAAAAAGTAAAAATTTAGAAGAGGTGATTCTATTTGCAAGACACTTTATGTACGCCCAATAATTATTCTATAAAAATGGAGCTATTCTGAAAATTACCTGGGCTGGATATAAAGAACTTGCCAATTCATCAAATCCTAAATACTTCAGGCATTTGGCTATGAGTTGCTGATCTGCCTCCTGCAAAAGTTCTGGGTATTTCTCCATCAAGGAATGGATCCTTCTCATCATTTGAACAGCTATATTTAAATCTTTCGTGGTTTCACCTTAACAAATAATAAACAATATAATTTTTATAAAGACCATCAAAAAATGTTTGATTATCCAAGATTAGCCATAGAGGCTATCAATCTGACCTAATTAAACTCACTATCTTATTTAACATTAATAAAAGTTTTTTAATACAGAGGACTAGGTAAAATATAATTAAAGTGCAGCTATACCTACTTCATTATTTCCATGGATAACTAGGAAGTAGCTGTGCAAATAATAGAGACAAAGAAAGACGGGTATCCAAGATCTACAAAGAAATTCTCAAACTCAATACGCGAGAAACAAATAAACAAATCATAAAATGGGCAGAAAACATGAACAGACACTTTTCCAATGATGACATACAAATGGTTAACAGACACATGAAAAAAATGTTCAAAATCATTAGCCATCAGGGAAATTCAAATCAAAACCACACTAAGATACCACCTTACACCAGTTAGAATGGCAAAAATTGACAAGGCA